>NC_054401.1:3164852-3479138 GCF_017976425.1 Toxotes jaculatrix | reverse complement strand
CTCTACCACCTGTAATTGCTTTGTCCTCAGGCAGACGTGTGAGGTCTTGACAGCTCAGACCTGGCAACCTTGTCGCTCCAACAACAGATTCTAATGAAGCCTGCACACAGAACCAGAATGGGAAAGATACACCTGCTGTGTGTGTGTGTGTACATGAGTGTGTGTGTTTGAGCCTCTGCATGTGTGGTGCTTATCAGTTCTCTATTACACGTGAAATCGCAGGATACAGCAGCATCTCTTAGATCCATTGTCATTCTGGTGTTGCCTCTTGACTATTGGCAACAGAAAAGGCTTCTCTGGAATTTTACTGCTGCAGTGATTGGAAAAAGCCGTGGATCTTAAAACAGCAATGCAAAATATAGTGCGAGTGCCAGACGGGGAAACAGAGCGATAGAGATGCAGAGGAAGAAGTGCATGGGGAGAGCACAGTTGAGAGGAAGCGACAAGAAGAAAAATGGTGTGAAAATAGCGTCTGAGAGGGAAACACATTCCCGGCAATCTCTCAAAGGACCCAGAAAAACTGTGGCACGCCATTATCACCATCATCATCACTACCATCGTCCTCATGGTAGCTATAATCATTCTTGTTTTTTCTCCAGTTATCCTCACCGCCACCTTCAGAAATATCACTTACAGTGTCAGGCGGAGCCTGTTGTCTCTCTCTGCCTCATTTGAATAGTATTTTCAGAGCAAAAAAAAACAGCACAAACTGTCTCACCTTCCAAAACAGATACATCATATTTTCACAGAAGGCAGTAAAAGCAATGCAGGCCCAATTCCCCACAGTTTCGAAGACAGGGGCTGTATTTCAGCTAGACTCATTAATATGCAAAACATCAGAGCATTGCTTGCCACAAGAATATTCCCTCCACTGCACACTCTGCAAATGTGCACAAACATCATCACATTTTGTGTGGTTTTTTTTTTTTTTTTTTTTGAAACAAGCTTCGATTGGCAAGAAAAAGTATGCAAATCTTGTGCAAACATAATCACATTTTGATGAAAAGCACTGGGATTCAAAGCCCTAAATTGCCCTATGTGATTTTAATACTCCGCAGGCAATTGTCAAACCAAAGAGGCACAGAAAAAAAGAAGACTCCAGGGCTGAAATCAATGCGCTACCTTTTATTTGGGAAGAAGTGAACAAACTCCCAACACTGGATTACATTTCAAAGCACAGAGCCTAGAGCTTTCCAGTTGAGGAGCATGTATAGTGTGGGAGAAAGGTGCTGTAGCGTGGGAGAGAGGCATAATCACTATGACCTACAGTAGGGTAGATGTAGGTTAAGTTAGTCCCTCTCTCTGCCTGCAGTGCTCACTCTGCCTTTCTCTTTCTCAAGTCTGGTCCCTGGGCTGTCTTTCCTGGGTTGTTAAATCCCTGCTCCTTTAATCTCCTTACTCAGCTACATCCTCTTTAAAGATGCAGAACCACAGGAGAGACGTGGGATACGTCAACTGGGGACTGGTGCTGGGCAAGGCGGGGCAGGACAAGTGGAGTGGGGGTGTTTTGAGTTAGGGTTAGGGAGAGAAGTTGTACTGGTACTGAAGAAATATAGTTTTTGGTAAAACGTGTTTCCTTTAGAGAAGAGCACACCTTACCCACCGAGTTTTTTCTGCATAATTGAGGATTAAATCATTTAATTCATGTCTTAAAGGACTTCCTGAACTGCAGAGATTATTTCATTAATTTTCTCAGTGTCCATTAGCAGTCATCACGGTGGTAATCAGGGCTCACTATACTCTAGAAGTCTAGAGTAGTGATGAGCATCCATTATTGGTAGTGTGCTTCCCATGCACGTCAACGGTGATAACATAACTCAGTGGATCTCACTGTGACATTCAATTGACTCCATATGATTCTCTTTCATATTCTTTAACGTGGCTACATACAGAAAACAAACGTGTGCAAAGATCAGAAATACTGTCACCATCCGTCCATCCATCCATCTGCACGTCAACACGTATGAATTTCACACACAACCCCCGCTTATTCAGCACCGATATCGTATCAATACAATCAAAAACCATTCCAATTCGCTTCCCTTCGCTTCGAGCACTGCTGTGCAGCGATGCTTATCAATCATCCGCATGCTGTAACACACAGCAGGAACATTTCAATAATGGTGCATCACCTGAGACGCAGGGAGATGAAAGTAATCCATTCAGAAATGGATCACAGTCGTCCTGCGTGCCACATGCCGTTTAGTATGAGGAGACAGCTCTGCTTTCTGGGTCATCTTCAAGTGTATGTATCTTTGAAATTGATCTACGCAGAGTCTTATACCTCAAATTACAAATTTATGAGACGACCAAAGTGTGTCATCTGGAAGCACCGTAGACCTGTGCAAGTCAATTAAGTGTGAGAATGTGTCTGTTTTTGTACAAGATCCAAGAAGCTTTTATTTTGGAGATGAAAAGGCAGCACTGCTGGACGCACTGATTTTTAAATATTCTCTAAAATCTAAAGTTATCACAGCCCACACTCTACGTTTTCCACAAATAATGAACTGAAACCAGAGGTGATCGCATCTGACTGATTACTGTTTCTGAGCGTGAGAGTTCACATACCACAGCAGCACCAACAGAGCACACTAATTCACCACCAACCATCACAGATCCTCCATATGTAAAACAAGAGATCAAATATAATCTCTAATTAGTGGTTTAGCTGTACCTGTTTGCCAGAAGTAGGCAGACTTCCCGTCATCTGTCTGTGTGTGAGCCTTCCAGAAACCACAGAACAGCAGCAATGTCACCAAAAGGTACCAGCTCCCCTCTGTCCTTTTTCGGAGGGTCCCTGCTGCACCCCTCCACCCCAGCCCCATGGTCCGCCACAGGATAAAAGTAAATCCACTCAGCTCAGAAGGTCAGCAAAGGCAGTGAGGAAAAAAAAAAAAAAAAAAAAACACAACAAAAACACACTGGTCCGAAAGGCAACGAGAAGTGAAGTGTGCTGCGTGTGAGGGTGTGATTAAGTGTTAGGGAGTGTAAGAGAGGGAAAAACAATGAGGTGTCTGTGTAGTGTGTGTTATCAGTCCGGCAGGAGTTCAGGTCCAGAGCTTGGTCTTGTGAAGGACAGACAAAGTACTTTTCTCCTTTTTTTTTCGTTTTGCTCCCAACTTGGCAGGATGGTCCCAGAGGGAGGCTGTCAGTGTCGGGGACTGAGCTGCAGATGGATCGTACAGTCTTCCTCCTCCATCGTTTCCGCTTCCACGGTTGCCGTTGCTGCCTCTGTCCTCTGGCTGTGGAGCAGTGACAGTGGGCGAGTGTCTGCAGTGTTGTTCGCCTCCCTCCCTCTCGCTTGCTCTCGCTCACTCTCTCTCTCTCTCTCCGTCTCCTGTTCGCTCGCTCATTTGCTCTTCTCCCTGTGCCACCCTGCTCCTGCTCTCTCTTTTTCTACTCCTGGCTTTTTTCTATTTTTCCCATCTGCCCTCATCTTCTCTTGTCTCTCTCTCTCTCTCTCTCTCATTTTCCCTTTATTTTTACACTCTGCATCTCTCTCATGCTCACTTTTTACTTTTTCTCCCTCTTTCTACCCTTTCCTCTCCCCTTTTTCCTTCCTTTTCTGCTGCCTAGGGCATAAGGACGGATACTCCCCCTTCCCCCTCCTCCTCCACTCGTCCTCCACTTGCAGTGCTGGGAAGGCGACTGGAGACCAGCAGTGCTCACACTGGTCTGAGGAGCTCCCATAAGCACTGCTCCCAGGATCAGACAGGCAGAGAGACAAGCAGGGCTTAATGCAGATCGAGAGAAAGTAGGGGGGGGGTTTGCTGGGGGAAGCAAAGGAGGAGCAAAACAGTAAAGCAGAGAGAGCGAGAAAGAGCAGAGGGAAAGGGGAGACGGGGTGTTTATGCTGGTGAGAAAAGGGTGTGAAAGTGAACTGAAATGATGGAAAGGAAGACGTGGCAATGAGGAATTGCAGTTATAGTATAATATGTTTATAGAAAAATATATAAAGACCATGCTATTCTAGTTTACTTATTCCAATAACAAAACCAGTGTGCGAACCTGCAGCAGGTATGTTGCCAGAAATTTGCTGAAACAGACAAACATTTCAGCGGTTTAACTATTTGTATAATGAGCTTGTGTTTAACTCTACAGTGAACAGTTGACATGTCTCAGCACCAATCTTTGACCTTCAGTGATTAATCTGTTTTACAATACTGTGATGGACAGGATGTGAGGTGAGGAAAGAAAAGACTGAGTATTTAGGACAGTATATCATTTGACTGAGGGACTTTTTAACAGACGAAAACTGATGTAGATGTGGCTGCATAATGCCAAATATGTCACTGGATCTTATAGGTTACTTTAAAGAAGTGGAAGTCTGTAAACCTTTAAAGACAGGTCACAAATATTGCATATCATATTGTCATATTAAAAAAGCTAAAATAGCTGGGCACTGTCCTTTTCAGCAAATGTAACTGAAACACGAGTAAACAGTGCCTCTGTTGGGGACTATTTTCTGTCGTGGATTGATACACATATGAACCACTGTGTATCTGAAGCAGCAGGATGATGTAGATGAGATTGATTCAAAATAAACCGTAGTTCTTATTTTCACAGTAATGAAAGAACGTCACTCAGTACGACTGTTCCTGTGCTAACTGATGTGATTTTAGCAGCTTTTGGACACCGGTGGAGCTCTAACAGCACAGTCCAATGAGCAATATCAGGCAGTGACTACATAAACAATACATTAGTAGCATCATAGATGATTTCTCAGTGTTTTCGTGGGCATTGTCGGCAAAAGTGGAAAATATAAAATACTGCCAGTCCTACTCTAACGACAGTATTTGTGGTAACGTTGGATATAATGGATTAAACCAGGAAAAAGATTACAACAGCTTTGTGTGAGACAGTGCCAACATATCAACAGTGAGATGAGAGTGACTCTAAATGGTGGATGAGATTGCTGTTAAATCTTAAGTATGACCAGCACACAACTTTCAATCAAGGAGACAGCTAGATTAGAGGAGGGACAGTGCAGGTGGAATTCATTTGCCTGAGTTTAATGTTCCTGTGCTGTCTCAGCTGTTCTGTCTGCAGTCCTGACAGAGGAGCCAGGCTAAGGTCGTGTCGGGACATCTGACTGGCAGGCTTTGAGGTTGGCACAGTCAGCCTGTCATACCTAGTTTTAGTTTGGCTGTACTTGGACGAGGCAGTTGAAAAAAATGCAGAAGCCTGGTTAGTGCCAGATTTTTAAAAGGCTGAAGGAGGCCAACTCTTGCGTTTCTTATTCTAATTTGCTTTTTGCGATAATCCAAGGAGAAGAGCTGAATTGGATTAAGCAATTAAAGATAACAATTAAAGCCAATGTCCCTCCCTGGTTGCTAGCTTAATGCAGGCTTTAAGAACACTCTCTAAAGTGACTTTCAAGAGACACAGTGACCAGATCAACATGTGACTTCTCTCTTGACACAAACAATTTTTTACCACGAGACGCCGGGACATGAACAGCTTGTTTCTTTTCTTCATATTTACATCTTGATGGCAGTGTTGAAAATGACTGGTTTGATTGAGAAGATATTAATGAATATGATTTGGTTTGTTTATTTGAGGCTATCGTACTCAGTTACTACTTGTCAGACTGTCTCCTGCACATTTGCCCAAATTTGAATCCATTTCTCCAGTAAGAGTTCAGAAATCAGTAAACCTAAATAAAGATTTACAGCACTGTCTCCATATTGTTTGCACCATCAGTACCAAGAAATCATTATCAGGTAACTGCTCACAGCACAGAGTCAATCAACGAAGCGGGTATTACATGAAGGTAATACTTCATGTAACAGATTGCATTTTCCACTTTGCAGCGATGAACATAAAAGTTTTGGTTATTCATCTTTTTACTGGCATAAGCTTTTCTGGGAAGGCTTATACACGGTGGCATTGACAAACTTTTAAACCGCACACATTCAAGAGAAGAGTCTGTCAAATATACTAGATGGTCCAGTCGGAATGTGTTTTGTGGACTTGCTGGTGTCTTGCGTGGCTGTCAGGTTCTAAGAGTTGTGCGTCACATTTAAAGTGTTTTTCTTTTTTTTTTTCTTGGAGTATGAGGCTCTGCCGAGGTTGTGACGAGACGCAGATTTCATGCACAGAATCTTTAGGCATAGCCCAGAAACAGAGAGTGCACGGTCTGGTGATTTCATTATCAAAAGTCTGCTTTGTGCCAATGATCTAATTCGGTTGACTTCATCGGAATATAACCTCAAGAGCGCACTGGGGCTGTTATCAGTTGGGATGAGGGTCAGCACCTGCAAATCTGAGGCTGTGGTCACCTGCCGGAAAATGATTCGACTGGGGACAAGTTGCTGCCTCAATTGAAGGAGCGTAAGGGTAATGTTGTGCTCGAATCAAAACTTTTGTGCAAGACATGTTGTCTGACCACATCAGCAATCAAGTGTTTAGAGTCTTCTGAACAGCCACACTCGGAGGCAGGGTGAAATGTCGGCTGCCAGAGAGAGTGGAGGGGACAGGATATTCTTTAAATTTAGGGAGAACAGTGTCTACTGGAAGACAGGCAAGCAGCTGCTCAGATGGAAAGTGAAAGAAATAGTTGTGTCAAAAATTAAACTCTCAAAATGAGAGTTTGAGAGAGAAGTTCAAATCATGTCTCCTTTCTCAGCTCCACACAAGTGGTCAATCATGGTGTGAAGACAGTACGAATGTCAAATGGTCGGTTTGAGAAAGTTACAGAAATGGTGAGACACAGCTTCCCCTAATCTGATGGTGGAAAGGGGTGTGTGTGGGTGTCTGTGTGTGTGTGTGGGGGGGGGGGGGGGGGGGGGGGGGGGGCTTCCTAAATTATTCCAGCTTTTGACAAGCAGTTCTGACACAGTATACTGGCCCCTTAAGTATCTCAGAGGCTTGTTCACAAGTGAGTGTACGATGATATTGACAGGCTGATTTGTGCAGAATCTGCCATTCAGTGAAGTGATGCAGGCATTGTAGAGCACTGTCATGATGAAGAAAAAGCTGAGTGATCCAAGGCCAGTTGATCTACGTTCTTACCCTCCCCGTGGTTGTGAGTTCTGGATAGTGACTGAAAGAATGAGATCACGGATACAAGTGTCTGAAATTTTGATTGTGGAAGGCGCTATATAAATAAAATTGAATTGAATTGAATTGAATTGAATTGAATTGAAATTACTTTCCCTTGCAGGGAGTCTGGGCACAGAGGACAGGATAAGGTCCTCAGGCATTTGGAAGAAGCATGAAATAGAATGACTGAAGAAAGCCAGCTGAGATAGCTCCTTTGCCAGATGTCTCCCCTCCCTGTGGTGGTATTCCAGGCACATTCAACTTGAAGGGACCCAGAGCAGTCCCAGAACATGTTGGAGGGATTACATGTCTAACCTGGCTTTGCAGGAACTCCTTAGGATCAACCAGGAGAAGCTGGAGGATGGAGCTGGGGGAGAAGGAACTTCAGGACAACTTAGTCTGTTGTCACAACGCGTCTGTTGCCACCATTTTTACTGTACTGGGGCTTCTACTGCTTCTGTATTCTTTAAGGACGTTGTGCAGAAATTATATCAAGAAACAAGAAAAATATCTGATGATATCATGTCTGTAACTTGTGATTGAGGTGGATAAAATGTCTTCCTTAGACTTGTTTGACTCAAGGACGCATCCACACAACAGCTGTTTCTTACTGAGGACACAAGTTTGTGTTATTATATGAAGTAAAAATACTATATGAGCAGTTTAGTGAACTGACTGACTCCCCTGCTTTCAATTGAAGAATTAAATCTTTGATCCCGTATGCTGTATAAACTGCAGTGACTTTCATTTTGTACTCAGCTCATTTTAAAAACCTAAAAAGTCCTTCATCTTGCAGTCAGTCTATGGGACTCGACAGCTAAACAATAGCGTTAAATTGTCAGATAATGACGTAGTGTCTGGATGTCACTGTGTTTGTCATTAAATGTCAACTGTGAGCAGCTCACTGGAATCACTGAGACAGACGGAGAAAAGCAGATAAGACGGGGCAGATGTGGAAGGAACTGGCAGGATGGAAACACCAGCCACCACCTAAATACTGGAAGGCTGATCTCTATCAGTAGATGACAAACGAGTCTACTCCACAAATCAGCTCTGCCAGTTATCTAATCACCAATTGAACATCCTTCAATCAAAACAATCTAATTTGTAAAGTAGTGAAAGAAGCAGTCGCTATCTCCAGTGGAAAACAGCCCTGCCCTTAGAAAAGGAGTCACATTTAGTATGAAGACAGCAGCCGAGCAGTCTGATAACACCTATCCCTGATCTGTATCAAAACACAATCAACACTCAGCGTCAGTGAGCTCGCAGGAATGGCTGAAATTTGAATGGGATGTCACACCATTATCTGTCTGCCGACTTGAAGTGAGGCCTGCTTTTGAAAAGTAAGAAATGTCTTCATTCATCAACACTGGTCATCCCTCTGTAAGATTTATTTGTTTTAATGATTGATTTAAGTTTAAAAACACACACTGTGTGTCCCTAGGTCATTTGTAATTAGCTTTTCAGTCATGACAAACTACTGGCAATTAGATGTCAGTATTTTTAGTCTCCTAATACCCAGATGTCTTAAAGCTGTTTGTAAATGCTTTTTGAGAGGTTAACTTACAACAGAGCTTAAAAAAAAAAAAAACTGGACCACTTAATGTTATTTAGCTGTTCCTTAACTTTGCATGAGATAGACTTCAACAGTGGAAGGTTTTTTTTTTTCACATTCAGCTGCTGAAGGGGGGAAAGTTTATCTCACCTTATATCCAAGTTTAACGTGCACATACGAGCAGGATTTATGACAACACAACAGTCTAAAGTGAAACTTATTAAAATGCAATGTGGAAACTTGAAACCTCCATTACACAAACACTGAGAGTGGACTTTCAGTGAAGTAGGACAGATCTGGTATCCAGCAGTTAAAGTTTTGAAAGATATTTGCATATTTGTAGACTCTGGACTTTTTGGGAGAAAGAGTAGATGTCCTGAATTTCATGTTTATTCAAATTTAATCTAATGTTTAACTAGTTAATTGAACTTTTGGTGGAAAAACCGTATCAGACAGAAATGATTATTCCAAGCACAGTGTATTTATATGTCTTAAAAAATGTCTGGAGGGAATCTTTAACTTACTACTCACTCTGTTGCTGCAGTTCGACTATGAATTACTATGAATATTACAACTATGAATTCTAAAATAATTACTTTTCTTTCTACAATTATTGACCTGTATTTAGCACAGCTGAACAGACAGATGGACAGTGAGGAACTTCATGCTGCTGCAGTGGTTTGAGCTGTTTCTATGGGCATTCTGACACTCATTTTTCCTGCTGTGAAAACTCATCACCACTGGAACGGCTGGACTTGACACACAGTCATTCAAACTGACCAGAGTCTCAGCCGTCCGTGATGGACATAAAAGCAAACGTTTCACAGCCACATTATAACCCTACGGTTTCTTTTCTGACATATCAGTTAAAGCAAAGGCAAGAACATAGTGTGCTTGAATGTTCTTCCAAGTCAAAATAATACTAACGGGAAAAGTAATAACAGAACTATATGATTAAGAGATGAAGGCTATGACGTACAAAATCATGTACTCACAATAATTTACTTATGAATCAGATGTGCTATTTTATTTATTTCATCTCTAATAATAAACTACTCAGTTGGAAAAGACTGCTCTCTGTATGCTTATCTGTACATGCAGTAAACTGTCACTATATGGTCACTATGGTCCTGCAGCTTCCTCTGTAACCGAACATGTCGACACGGTGTATTTTTATAATGCACACCCACACACAACAATGGCCACATATATGTTATATTTTCTATGCATGGCCATCTGTAGGCGTGTTAATATGACGCAGATTTTCACATCATGTGCTTTGCTGCAAATTCACATATCAGCTGCTCCCATTGGTACAGACTGCAGACATATGGCATCTGTTCCAAGGCTTTCAACGTTTCATACTGTGCTTGTGCTGATGGTCCTGTTTTCTACATGGCGGCTTGTGCTTTGGTTTTCCTCGTGTTTTTCATTTGATATAATTTCATCACGTATGCAGATTGATTAGATTTTAAGCGCAGCGTGTGTGGTCCTCTGAGTGGACGTGGAGGTTCATTTAGAACAATTACCTTAACTGCATAAAAGTAAATGTTCATTCTGAGGGTTTTTTGTTTTTGTTTTTTTTCCCACTACTTTTCCCCTGGGTTTCATTCATGGTTCATTTTACCTTATCTCAGGTGTTGGAAGTTACTGTTATTCAATTCATCATTAACCCATAGTTTGTTAGGGTTATGTTTAATATTCTAAAGTGCTGCCCTGTGTTGCTATGTGGTTGCTTATCAGGGATTTGGGGTTTCTTGACTACTAATTAAAGAAAGAGCAGGATAATCTACCGGCAGGCCTGAAGCACTGTGGCCACATTATACCACCTCTGCCTCTGTGACTGTGTGTGAGTGATTGTATATACTTTTATTAAAAACCTCAAATGCAAGTCTTATCACATTATATAGTCTTTTGAATACATAATAAATGAAACAAATGGGATAGAAAACATGTTTACTAATGGGTGTTATGGAATATTATGTCAAACATTTAAATCTTTTATGGTTTAATTGAGGGTATCTTTTTTTTTTTAACCATAGAAACAGCAACTCTATAAGTCACAGCCGGTAGTTTAGGTAGATGTGAAGAAAAAAGAAGATGATTGAGATAATGACAGAGGAAACACAATCACTCAACAAGAGATTGCCATTAAAATTGATTAATCAAACACAATGAAACAACAACAAAAAAACATTATTGCACTCCATGTAGTGAATTATAAATCAGCACTCTGCAGTCCCTGCAGCATGTTGTTTTATAATCAGAACAGAGCAATGCCAAGCTCAGGTTTCTGAAGCAGGATGAAGACCCCTGCCATCCTCAAGTCTGGCTTGTACATTGTTTCTGCAACTGTTTTTCTTTTACTGAAGGAGAGCCAGGATGTCGTCAGTCAAGCAAACCAATTCAAATATGTCAACCCGACAGACTAGATAGTTTTAGAAAATCAACACATGAAACCACATTTGTAATGAATTAAAAATTTATTTTGTAATGACTTTGTTTCTAAATTAAAAATCCACCGTTTGATAAACCAGACACTGTCGCACTTGCAAAATGCCCAAAGCGGCTTGTTCAGATCCCTTAGTTTATCTAACCATCAGTCCAGAACCCAAAGATATTCATTTTATTTTCATATATGAAAAAGAAAAGCAAAAACTCATCTAAACTGTGAAGCTGAAATCAGAGAATACTTGATATATTTTGAAAAGAACAGAAAAAGCTACTTGATAATCAAATTAGTTGGCAATTAATAAATAAAACACCAGTTCTGTAATACATTAAAACCTCATTTTGTGATTACTTTGCTTCTAAAATTAAAAATCCACCATTTGATAAATCTGACACTGTCACAGTTTGAAAATGATTGATGGGAAGACGTTATGAAAAATTATAGCCCTGTTAAAATGTCAGCAGATGAAAGGTAATGCCTTGAAGTCTTTGTTGTCTTAGAATTACTGAATATCAAAAATGTCATGAGTTGATATTAGAGATATTAATATCACCTTGTGATATTTCTTTCTAAAATAAGTAAGCTTTTTAGAACGGATGATTAAAGCTGATTCTCAGGCTGGATCACTTGAAGGTTACTGGTTTAATACACATGTGCTGCGACTGTGCAGATGACTGGCATCAGAATATTGTTATTTTGAATTTGGGTTTGTTTACATGCACAGACATGGTATGGTTATTGGCTAACAAAATTTTTCTGCAGGTTATGCTAATGAGCCTTCCTGCTGCAGAGCACAGTTTACAGATCTGTCCTGTCTGTCCGCGGTGTCTCATCCACAGACACTGATTACACCATTACTTTTGGATAGAAACCAAGCAAGTTTGGTATGTCAAAAATAATTTGATTGTCAAAACAGTTGCAACATTTATTTTCTGTTGATGAATTAAGAAATAAATTAATTTTCTTTTCGTCTTTTCAGCCAAAATAAAAAACATTTGATAAGAGCAAAACTGGATTGTTTACTTGGCACATGCCAGCGCTGTGTCATACACGTTGTTCTATTAGAAAAACATTTCTTCTTAAATAAATAAAATAAGCAGACACTAAAAAACATCGTCATCATCAAAACATCATCAGTATTCAAAAATAAGTAATGACTCAAAACCAAGTTAAGTACAGACGACATCAGCTTTCTCAGAGCATGTAATGATGACCACAGACATCAACAGACACTTCTGACTGGAATGAAACTCAAAAAACTGCAGTGGGATGATCAACGTGGTTGTTTAGCACTTCAGGTGTGAAGGACCTAGAGCGTCACACATAACAAACTTGTCATGCTCGTGTCTGCCACTTTGTACAAACAATATCAGACCTAATCGCTAATTCTTTCAGTTAATTAACCGTCTGAGTCAGCGCCACACACGTCTGAAGTCGATTGTACTGTATCGCAGTATCAGTGAGACTAAATGACAGAGACTGGCTGCCGGCCCCACACCAGGTGCAACCGCCATACTCTGCTCTATTGATTAGAGCCGCAGAGGAGGACCGAAGAGTGAAGCCATCACAGTAATCTCACAGAAGGCCAAACACCATTTCAAGGTAAACTGGCCATAATCAATTTGTTGGGGGGAAAAAAAATGTACAACTTGTTTTTCACACAACAAACAGAGGTAGTGCGCAGGCTGAGATGCCAAGTTATGAGATGACAAACAGCAAACCTCTCTTAAAAAAATAAAAATCTATTTGTGGAATTAGCAAAGTTTTCTTGAATGACTGCAGTGAAATTAAAATGTGGAAACTGTCACATTGTTTTCTCATTGATCATTTTATAATACCAAGGTATCAACTATTAATTAAAACTATTTTAAGCATTCAAATAACAAACAGCGAGCCATACCCCATCGCTTTATGAAACTGTACAAAGATACATTATGGTAATGATTAACACTGCTCTTCTTATTGTTATTATTTTGTATTCCACTTCAGGGTTGATTTCCTGCAGGTGACAACATGACTCACAAAGCAAAGGACAATGACAGCGGCATCAACGCTCACATCAAACAGAGCAGCGAGCCCAGGATTCCCTTGAAACTAGGTCTCGGGAGGATGACTCATGCGGTGGTGAGGGGGACATGATGCTACGACAGTACTTTGAGTACTCAAGTCAAAACATACCCTAACACTGGTGCCTTATAAAATGGGTGACCATGCTCCGGTATGTGCCGCAGAGCATGAATGCACCTCTTGTGACACAATGAGATCAGTGTGTTTCACCACAGTGCAAAAGAGAACAGACCCCTGGGATCTGACTTCCCTAAACTTAGCTTGTTTGAGCTGATTTACTTTGCACAGCGATGAGACGCTGAGGTGAAGCAATACAAACACAATAATGAAACAGAATAACAAAAAATCTATGAGAGTTTATATCACATACCACCTCTGGCAGTGTGCAGCACACCAGCACTGTGTTCTCCTCCCTTCATAAAACTTGCTGCAATATGATCAACAGCTGAATGAGCTTGTCTCTCTTGGCAAGTTTGAACAAATAATGAATTTTATGGCAGGCGCAATAAAAACTGTCTTTGCTTTGTTTAGTCAAGATTTAATAGGTTTGTGAATCTGCTGGTTTGGTAGAAGACCACTGCATATTTACTGTTCATAAGATTTTACTTTGTTCTCAAAAGTACACTGAGTTTGAGGATCTCACTTCTGCACTGAGACGCTTCTACACTACACATACTGTCATGTCCACAAAAGATGAGATGGTTATTTCTGTCCAACTTGCACAGAGAAAATCTCTGTTGCATGTAGGCATTTAGGGCAAAATACCATTTTTTGGAACAGTGGTTTGGGTGCTGATGGGGTTTTGATAATTGGGTCTATTCCCATCCTATCTGAAGTCATGTTCACTGGACTGGACTGGTGTGTGAGAAGGGTTATGCTGTCACCTAATCATGTCAAATATCAATGTGGTAACCCTCAAGATGCTGAGAGGGTAACATTTATTTGAGATGGGCCCAGTTCAGGAACCTCTGTCAGGAACCTCTGTCAGGAACCTCTGCCTGTTCAGGAACCTCACCTCCTCTGGCTGTTTGGAGCTGCAGCTGTGTGTCTGGTGTCTGTCATACTGGTTTGAAAAAAAAAAAAAAAAAAGTCACCAGAGGGTGTCAAGATGTCAAGAAAATGTGACAAGAAAATTGTCGAGATTGTGAAAACTCAGATTATAATTCAAGCCTTTTCTCGTAGCAGTGAACTCAGATTATTGTGTGAATGAATAATAATAATAATCTACAGAATAATTTGGCACGTAGGCTGGTCGCACCCCACCAACATGCATTACCATTACTGAGGAGTGATGATAATGTCCCTGCAGGGAAACGTTAACTCACAGCCTACAGATGGAGGCTGGGATACAGGTGGGGCTAATAAAGTGTTTCACCAGCAGAACATCAGCGACTGTGGCAACTGTACAAAGTGATTGCAGCAGTTACAGCAGAGTTTTACTTAAACCCTAAACAGCACATGTTCAATGTTTTTTTCAAAGCATTGTCAATAAGGAACTAAGCTAAAAATCTAACTTCAGTTATGTTTACCAGTGTGTGGTTCTTAGGCCTTTCAGTCTCAGCAAGTTCCTGTTGGTTTAATGCCCTTTGCATTCTTCTGCAGATAATACAGTCAACTATCTAACCTTTAAAGTAAATTTCAAAGGCATCCGATGTGGCATGAATGGTGAGACCGAGTCCATATTATTTTCCAGAAAGAATAATCAGAACTGCACAGATAGCTGTCCAGCAAAGTCACCCAGTGCTGACACTATTTGATGCATTGTCTATGTTCCTGTTAAGATGTGAAGCTCCACTGACCATGATCAGAAATGTTGCTGCTCACAAAGCTTATTTAACAGGAAAACAATCCAGTCTTGACTGAGAATGGCGAGATACCAAGAGGAAGGTATAATCCTTCTCTTGGGTTTGTAGACAAAAGCTTGTAATGCTGCTCCAGATCTCAGATTCAAACCACGTCGGCTTGACTGAGCGTAATTCTGTAACAATTAATTTCAGAAACCCTCGATGCTGACTTTTTTTTTTTTTTTTTTAGGGATTGTTAGAAGTGAGCGCTTCACAGCAACATCACTAGTAAGTCTTGCAGGTTGCCCAGAGCTCTGTTGTCAACATGATCCTGACCTGGATAAGCAGCAGGAATATGGAAGATGATTTATACAGCCATTTTTTAGTATTTATATAAGCCCACTAAGCATTAAATTAAGATGTAGTTTAAATTCAGGCTCTGTACATTCAGCAGTTCTTCTAAACATGCGCACGCAACAGTGCTACGAACAAAAATAAATCTAGACATTAAATAGACTCAACATCAATCATTAGACACAAAGGCTGCAGTTAATTTAGAGTTACAGTACACAGCCTAAAAGTCCCTTCCAGTAACAGAAAAGAGATTCTAAGCCAAACAGATTCGAGTTACACACACCAGTGGCCCAACAAATGGATCTAATACTGCAGTGGTCAGGAGGAGGAAAGCTATGTTTGATTCGTTGACCACAATGTTATGGAATTGATTAAATGCCGCATTCTGAGAAATGGTCCCCATACATCTTTGCTCAGACAAAGCTGCTGTACTGACTGCCTGGGGTAAAAGTAAGCACCATATTCACCAGGGACAGTTTCACAGCAAAGTATCCCACATTAAGATTAGCACAAACTGCAGCATTATCCAGTGAGCCTGAGATGATTCAGCAGACCTGGGCTGAGCAATATTTGCAAGTAAAGCATAATTTTGTGTGGTGGGAGGGCCAGAGATGAAGGATTATCTACTCAGAATAAAGCAATGAAAACCAGAAACCGCAGACAAATCTGAAATCTGCTGTGCTTTATGCTGAAATACTGTACCTCTCTAATGTACAGGAGACAGAGATGTGCTTCACAGCCCCGACAAGGAAATGTACAACACCATAATACAGCTCTGTGCCTTGCTTTATCTGAATAATATTTAATGTCGTTATGCACCACCTGCTTACACACTTACAAGTTCTACCTGGTCTATGTGTAGTACTGACTTCAAACAGCCAGAGAGGAAAGGACTTGCAGTAAATACAGTACACTTTATCCAGATTTGGTTGACTTCAGCTGACATCTGATTAACAAACATTTGGATGCTAAACTCCCTCTGCGAGCCTCATCAAAGCCAGCCAGTCACTGATGTATGTGACCTGTAATCCAGCCTAAAGAATCTTTAGGGAAGCATGAGGTGGGTAATGGCTTAATGAGATCAACCCTGAGGTCGGCGAATTTCTAAGTCTCTACAAGAGTATTCTGCAACAAGGATCACAGAGCCTGGCATGACAACGGGGAAAAGGACTGCAAACATTTGACTAAAAGTCAAATGCATATACTAACCATCAGAATCTGCTGTGATATGCAGGATGATGTGAACACTAATTCTCCCTCGCTCTGACTGCAATATGTGGGCTTCCTATGGCAGCTAATGTCTACCCACCATCCTTTCATCTCTCTCTCCGTCTCTCCCCCTCTCCCTCACTCTCTCTCTCTCTCTCTCACACACACACACACACACACACACACACACACACGCACACACATTCTGATCCTTCTTAGGGAGGAACTCAGACCAGTATGTGTGTGTGTATGACCTCTCACCTCAAATGCAGCTCAGCCAAACACAGCCTCACTGAAGACACTGGTATCACATTGTCAGAGCAGCTAAGGTGAGCGGACTGTGTATAACCATTTGCACCCATCTGAAAGTGCTTTGAATTAAATAAGTTTCATAATGTACTTGCACAGAGTTCGGGAACTCACATTAAAACAAGGTGTAAGAGTCTACAGCCTCATTGCAAAGAAAACCAATCTACAAAACCAAAGTATGGGACGAATTGAAATTTTGACCTGAACAAGGAGTCAGATGAAAAGTCAGACGTTCACAAAGCCCATGAATGTCTGCATCAAATTACATGGCAATCCATCAGGGAGCTGTCGAAACATTTTACTGCCAACCTCATGGTGGCACTACGGGAGAAGTCAGAGGACCACCACCAGGATCTTCTTGGTACATGGCCAAACTCTAAAAACGCTGGCTTATACACTAATAATAATAATAATAATAATAATCATTGAGGTTGTGTCACCAAGGCGATTGTCACTTATTTAATATTGGAAACGTTTCTTTTAAATATTAACGCAGACTGCCACATCTGCATGTATTCAACATCAGGACGTTTCCTGAGACCATCAGTGTGCTCTGTTCCATGCGCCCGCAGGACACCAGTGCTGTGTCCCAACTCCATCCTATTTATAACCGTGTTTTAACTATGCACCACATTCAGATTGGAAAAAATTACAGAATGGAGTATACTTTAAAATGCTTGCATAAAAGCACTTGAATTTTGAATGAGATGTTGATGGACACTATGGACCCAAAATACAACCCACAATGGAAATGAAGGAGCTACTTGTGCTTGTAAAAATGTGTAAAAAGCTCTGGAGACAACTGGGAAAATGAAGAATTAAAATAATAAATCCTTGGAAGAACATTTACTCGCACAAATACTCACTTCATTTTCAAACATGCAGTAGAGATCCAAATTTTATTTTCACATCCACCAGTTCATTTCATAAAATTTCATATTAGTACAAAATTGAGAAGTGAATTAATCTCTGGTATACTAACTGGCCCAAGATGGTACTGGCAGTGGTTAGCAGTGTATACTTTTAATTCTTAGTATACAGTATAGGTTAGGCATAGACCCTTGTAAAGAAGAGAGATCCATAAGGTACAGGGTTTACTCTATCCAACTGACCCCTCCCAGTTGATCTCATCAGGTGGTCACCAGCTAAAACCAATTAGTCTGATGACACACCGGAACAAGATCTATTAGCATCACACGGTGCATCCTCAGGGAAAAGGCCTCTTCTTTATTTAGCTTACCACTGATTAATTGTACCGTTCCACTCAGATTTCTAAATATAGCTAAACACAGAAATCCTCAGCCAGTCAAAATTAGTCAAAGTCAAATATCTGAACTCTATAATTCACTGTTGATTGTCATTAACAAGGTTGCTGAGACCATACTAGCGTAAACTACAGTACAGATGGCTCTGTAACTGCACTACAGCCCAGACCTCACGGGGAACCTTAACAGTACCCGTCCCTTCCACCATAACATATACCCTTCAATCACCACGTGGGAGATCTGGGTTCATTTACAAATGTCAGGAATGAAATCTCAACAAAAAAAATCTGTATCAGAGTCAATGACAAATGTATCATGCAACAAACAACTACTAATGCTTTGATGGTTATAGGCAGAGGCTTCAATCATTAATGGAAAAAAATTAAAGAAAAATTAAAGCCCTGGGTGGTAAACGAGAGGGTGCTGCTTTTATATATGTATGAATGTATGTATGTATGTATGTATGTATGTCTGTATATATGTATGTATGTATGTATGTATGTACTCCTCTCAAAAGGGCAAATAAATTAAATGTTTGTGAAAAAGCAATATCTCCTGCAATTACTTTGATTGCATTTGAAGATGCTTACTCTGGTGTGTAAATATAGTGCATTTGATTTGTAAACAAGATTTTTTTTTTTGACACTCTAAAACTCCTTCATGTGGGTGTAAAATAAAACCCACATCAACTGCCATCAAGCACACTGCTGTCTCTGACAATCACAAAGCACATCTAATCAATTTCAACAGTTACCTGCCTTCTGAAATTACAGCCTGCAAGCTGTTACGTTTTTCCCATTTCACTAGTCAAATGATTTACAAAAGCTTGACATCAATTTCCCTGTTTTCAACTCCTAACAAGCAGTTCTAAAAGAACATGTTTTAGTGTATCAAGCTAACTTTTCTACAATTACAAGTTGTTTTCATGAGTAATAGTGAGGAAAAGGTGCTTGTATTTTTAGAAATGTGCTGAGGTAAATGAGGTAAAAGATTCATTAGGAAAAGGAGATGCTGTGAACACAATGAAATTTCCGGTCTCTTTAAGGTCTGTAAAGTCTTCATCAGGCAAAAACAGCCATATAATAAAACACAGGTTCTATATATTTTTTTACTGTCATACATTTTACACACAGCCTTTTGTGCCTAAAAACCTACATTTTTGTATAAATCTTTTGTTAGCAGCCTGTAACTGCTGCAAATGAGTTTCATGATTAATCACTTTAAATAAACTAATTGTTGATTTTGCAAAATAAAGGCAAAATGATTTGTGAGGTTTGCATATGTGTATGTATGCGTGGTGGCAGTTTTTTCTTCAACCTCATTTGCTTCCCTCTGGACACACTTAGATAAAAATTTCATTTTGAAAATAAACAAACTTATTTTGTCCTAACAATAACCGTCCGTGAATAGTCAGAGAAAAATATGGGTCGGTTTCACTATCAGAAGCAACCAAAAAGGGGGCTGAAGCAGAACGAGGTCAGATAGGGCTGCTTTTTTAGTGGCCACTCTGCCAAGCCACTGAAAATAAGAGGAGGGCAAAAAAAAAAAAAAAAAACCTCGACCCACATGCCAAATCTCTGCCTCCACATCATGCCAGCGCACACAGCACCTTCCTGGCTGTGACAGCAAAGCCTCTGCAGCACAGTCAGAATCACACCTACTGTGAAATACATACAAAACAGAGTGACAACAGTGAGGAGGAGGAGTTATTTGCCTATATGTGCTTAAGGCTGCCACTAGAACCTTATAGCTAACTGGTGTTTATTTTCAGGACCTCTTGATGGAAAGTGTAGTGGTAGCTCTAACACGCAATTCATACGTGTTTATTTTACTTGAGTAAAGGAATGTTATTTTCTGACTTTGCTTGTGCTCACTTTGATGTAAACATCTTGTGCTTCCAGGGTTTGACAAAAAATCCTGGCGCACTGCAGAAAAAAAAAAACAAAAAACAACAACCTGGCATCATGATTTTGTCTATAACATTATTGGCAAAATATGACCTAGATAGATAGTCACGATTTTGACAAATGCCAGATGAAACTAATGTAATTAGTTTAGACTGCAGGATTCCTGCGGGCATCATTTAGATACGGGACAATAAGTGTGACTTTAGAAAGTTAATACACAACACTGGCTGGAGCCAAAAGTAAAGAAATTAGCATATGTATAATTATTGTTATGCAACTGTGGATTTTTACTACCAGATCATGTTTGAAAAACATTTTTATATCCAATTTAACGAGCAAAATATTCATATTAACAACACAATGAGCTAAAGGAAAGAGAAATGGGATAAAGAGAAGAAACGACGAATATGATTAATATACTTTAACTTACGCTGGAGACAATTTAACATCAAATCTGGTGCTTTATGAGATCATTTAGATAACCTCAGGGAGAGATAGTAAGAGAATTAACTTTATTCTGGGCTTTTACAATTCTGTTAATGGATAGATGGGGAGGCCGGAAAGGTTTTGACCCCTTTTTATGATGACAAATTGCAGTCATTTCATATATATCAACAGCACTTCAGTTATTCATGAATTTTTGAGTCACACTCTTACATCACATTAAGCACAGCGGTGAGGAGCAGTCTCTGGTAGTGACACCAGTCTTGCTGCTGCTGCTGCTGCTGCAGCCCTGTCGCTGCAGACGCCTGTAGGAACGGCCCATAGACGGCTGTGTTTCCTCTCACTGCTGCCATAGCAACCAGCTCAAAAAAAGCAGCCTGACCTGATGTTAATATGATTTGACAGGCAAGAATGTGCGTGTGTGAGTGGGTGGGTGTTTTATAGAGAGTATATACTTTTCTTGTGCGTGCATGTTCTCGGCTATAGTCTGCGCGTTTCAGCGTGCATGCGTGTCTGTGTCTGTATGTAAAGCTCATTAACTCCTCAATGTGCCGTTGCTATGCTTCTTAGCTGAGGCTCAAACAAAAATGAAAGTGGAGGCCCTCAGTCCCCACACTCACCCACAAGGTTATAAGGATTGCATGCGTGTGTGTGTGTGTGTGGCACTTAAACTAATCTCCCCTTTCGTGGAAAAACCTCATCGCTGCAATTTAGGATATTTTCACATTTTTTCATTGTGTAAAGGAATTTTATCCAGCCCCAAAGCACAAAATGACCTTAATACATGTGTGGGGGATTGATAGGGATGTTGATCAATAACTGCCCCCAACCCACTCATGTACTCTCATTTTTTACCTCTTTTTAAGGGAGGACCGTGTTACAATACATTCTAGGACCTGTGTCACAAAATTAGTTTAAGTTAGTCAGGTTGTCTTTGACCTATGAGGTTTCACCAAGGCTAACATTTAAATAACCGGTCTAGAGCCTATTTATTAACTGGGTGTTACTGGGTAATACCCTTATTAACTGGGTAATTTCTGTATTTACTTTCAGTCTGACTCAGAGACAAGCAAAATCATTTCTGGAAAACTGAAGTTTATTTGGAAAGCTTTAGGAGGCCAGCCCTGCATGCCCCGCAGGCACATCTGTTGCGACTGTGGGTCACGAGAATTAGAGAAAGGTTGAAAAATACCATAATTACCCTTTAACTGCCTCTGTTAATCCCATATTTTCTAATCTATTCATCAGCTCGCTCTTGCAAAAACAGTACCCCACTGTACCAATTAGTCGACTACATGTTACAGCAACAGATGACACACAGTGATAGAGAAGAAATGTGGGAAAAAATTAAACCCTTGATCATCAGCATCAGTTGTAGAAACAGAATTATTTAGACATATACAGTATTTCATTTTCAGTTTTAGTCAGACAGCCTTTGTTACTGGTCTATGCCCCAAGAACTTTTCAAGGTCCAGGTGCGCCAAACATGACTGATAATTACCCAGCCAGCTCTGGGTTGATTCTGTGTCCTGTTTTGTCCCAGACCTGTCCTCTGCTGTTCCCTAATCAAGCTGCAATTTGGTAAATTAAAAGGTGATCAAGGAGATTAGAGTAACCGCAGACTGTCACATCCCATTTACCATGCTTACACCAAAATAGCCTCTCAGACAGAATAAAGAGCCTTTTATTGAACGTTACCAGTGGCTGTAGGAACTGTCAACAACAGAATTTTAAGATCAGAACCTTTTATGTCTTAATCTTAAAGCTCATTTCTCTCGTATGCTCTGCACGTCTGAACACTGCACACAAAATGGGTCCAATTTCATTAGCAATTTAGATTGAATTGCTCTCCAAAATCTGATTTGTGTCAAAACATCTGCAGACATGTTACCACTACCTGCGGTAACCTGCTAGATTTTGTTAAGACAAAACAAAAGCAACAAGATTTTGTTTAAAAGACTACTGCAAAGAATATGCTATAGTCTGAATTATTATTAGTTAGCTATAAGTTTGTCTCTTCTAGCAAATTTATTGATGGCAGGATTCTCACAGCTTTGCCAAAGTCCGGGATATCTACATGAACATCCTAATTTCCTCTATTCCTGATCTGAATACAACTAATGACTGGAGGATGATGAAGTTTATAGCCATAGCTCCACTATGGATATTACTTCAGTGAGCAACGAACTTTCAGCTATGAGTTTTATAACATGGTTCAAACTTTGGGTGCTCACTATGATTTTTCTCCCTGACAGCAATTTGCGGTGTGGCTTAAATTTGGAGTTTAAATTAAGAGCTTCCCATATCATTCTTCCAGTGATAAGTGCAGCCTGAGATGCTCCAAAGCAAGATTAATGCAATGTACTCCAGATGACTGGATAGGTAATTGACCTTGGCCTGTGTGGGATCCCAATTAGACCACCAGTCTGCACAGCGCTGAAGACAAGTAAGCGATCTACACCACCGACAGCTTCCAAGTGTAGTGAAAAAAGGCTAAAGACAGAGGAATCGTATCATATGGTGGCCAGTGCACCCCCTCACTAACTTGAAGCTGCTAACCCAGTACATATAACAACTCTGTATGCATAAATAATTACCTATACTACATTATGGCCCTTTGATTTTAGTCATACATCCTGACGAGAGCACTGCTCGGTAGACATGAGAATATAAGAGTTGAAATACTGGGATACTTCATCTGTCTCCTTCCTTATCTATTATCTAACCCTCTTTGTAAATCTCTCTGATATTTTTTTTTGCTATGTTCCAACCAGAGTGCTCTCTTTTAAAATAGAGCATCAGATTGGATTCCAGCAGGAGTTAATAGGAAATGCTGCATGGTGCTCAAAGATGACATGCTTTATAAGCATGTTTTATATATGGAAAATAACCATCAGCATCCAGCCTCCAGACAAAATGCTGGAAAACCTT
This sequence comes from Toxotes jaculatrix, assembly GCF_017976425.1. Classification (NCBI taxonomy): domain Eukaryota; kingdom Metazoa; phylum Chordata; class Actinopteri; family Toxotidae; genus Toxotes; species Toxotes jaculatrix. The sequence continues at coordinate 3,455,817 of NC_054401.1, read as the reverse complement.
CGACAGAAACTGGTACATGCATCAACCAGCCACGCTGGCAGGCAGCCAACCACAGTGAGATACAACTTTGCAGTGTAAGTTCTACAATACATTAGTGGTCAATGAAGTTATCCGCTCATGACCTATTAGTCACAGTGTGTTCCTAAAGTGCAAACCACGAATATGCAGCTAATACCAAACCAAGCCGGATCTGTCCCTTCAGCGGGTGTGAGGAAGATGTTTCCTTAGACAAAGCCTGACAGATGTGCACACTGCTGGCTGAGCTGGCCAGAGTTGAATCACAGGTCAGCTGCACAAAACAACAATAACCAAAGGATACAGTAAACTGCCCGAGCATGGTAGATCTGCTTGGAATTATTTGACAGACTCCCTGCTGGGGTCTATCTGGTCTCTAAAGTGTCACAGCACTGCCAGTGATGAGTGTTGGTTATGTGCCTGGAAGCATACAGCAGCCCTGCTGGATCCCATCCCTCTGATTCCTTTCTGCTGCATCTAGCATATGCTGGGTTTTTTTTTTTCTCCTGTCTCATGATAAAGAAATTATTCAAAAAAATATTCTTGTTTTTTAAAAGAAAATTTGTTTTCCGCGCTCTTGTTATCTGAACTGGTACGAATCGCAGATTTTTAATGTCTAAAGACCGGCAATTGCTCCAACTGATGATACATAATCACAAAACAACAAGAGCGAAAGCATCAGCAGTGGAACAAAGGGAAAGCAGCAAATGTCTGTTTAAATGTAGTCCCATGCAAAAATGTACTTTCAAGTTTTCAGATTAGTTCTGTAACCATTTCTCCTCATGCACAGGCAGTGAACGTGCTCGTATTTGATGTCGCCACAAAATGTCACGGGAAATAAGCCAACAAATTCCTCAAAACTCAAAAATTAGAACCGTTCTTATCACGATTTCTGCTAATTTAATTCATTTAACAGTAAACATCACTCATTTGCAAATTGGGGATTCAATTTGTTCTACATATTTAGCAGAATCAAACATTATGTGCACTCGCATGGTCGATTTCTATATCCTTTTCTCAACGCTTGCTTCTTCTTTCTGCTGTGTAAAATGTTTGGTGAGTCCTGTGCAAAATAAATCCTTCTCCTGCTGGGTCAGACCATGATGAATCCCTGTTAAATTATGTTCAATATGCTATTTTTCCATGCTGCTTTTTCTTTTTCTTTTTTTTTACGTTGTCTCTATTGGATATGTACTATTCCTACTGAGAATCCATTTCAAAATGGCAAGATTCTGTGTTGTGTTATAGCACTTAATGATAATTATTGGGATGATTGCACTCTGGCTGTATGTTTGAACTCAGACAAACACCCATGATGAATGTTATTTATGCCATCATCAGCCCAGGCACAGCGATTCCTATCTATTATTATTACTTTAAAAAAAAAAATAAGATTAATAAATCATGTGAACTAGTTTCATCCTTCTTAAACACATTTCTGCAGTTTTTACAGAGCATTTAAGGCCAAGTACACTGCAATTCACTTAAGAGGTTATTAATTCTGTATTTAACAGCTCGGTCATTGCTGTTTATTTGCTCTGTCACTGCTCAGTTTATCGTCCTTCCAACAGCTTATGACTGATACGTGTTCACCTCTCCATGATGCTCTGTAACTTCTCATTACATCCAACAGGCTTGGTGTTCTGTGCTATCACATGTTAGATTGTGTCTGAAAACTCAAGTGGCCTCACACTGCAATGCTGTAAATTGATGCAGTATACCATGAGAAGCTTGTTAATTAAATACAAAGTGTGCACTCTCGCTGTGCCACACTAAAGGTAGAAAACAGAGGCAGAAATCCAGCGAGTCACCACTCTGAGGATTCATCTTTCTTTTTTTTTTTATCAAATACTACAAACTCAGAATATCCTCCACTTCACCTCTGCAATACAGTTTTACACATTCCCTCTGAAGCCGTACTTCGGGTTTGAAGTGCTGACACCTGAAGTAGGCTGACGTGTCCTCACCACTCAGTCCCCTCTTATCGGGGACACACAGGCAGCTTCCTCACACAGCAGACTGGACCAGAGCTGCCACTTTTAACCTGCCTCCTCAGACTTGTGCTGAGGTGTTTTCATATGCCTCATGGTGACTCCAAATGAATTAGTTCCCTCTGTGTACTACATGCCTGTACTGGTACTGCGAGTTGCAACGACGGGAGCATTCTGAGATTAGGAAACACAGACTACTGCATGAATAAACAAGGGAGGAAGCTAACCAGTTTGCCCATTGGCAAGCATTACGTCTATAACAAGCATGTTGACAGCACATTTTCTTCTTAGGTTAGACTGTTTGGCAGGTGGTGGTATCAAATCTCCTTACACTGACACCTGAAAACACAAACGTCAGTCCTCTCTTGGAATGTGATGCAAACTAACTGCAAGACACAATAGCAACACACAACGTTTTATGGTTTTAAGGTGAGAAATGTTCACCTCTGAAAGCCGTGAGTTACCCATGCTTGGAAAGCACGACACAGAGTCATTGTACCATAGTGTGCGCTGATTGGACGTAGCTGGTGGTAATTTCCAACCCAGTAAATAATAGAGGAGGAAGTACTCTGATCCCAAACTCTCTTATCAGCGGCAGCAGATCTGCACTCTAAATCTTTTCGAGGACATTCATTCCGGTCCTCTAGCTTCAGCAGCGAGTTAATGTTGTTTCTTGTTCTGCATTCACCATTTAATTACTGTGAAACTAAAAGAAATTCACAGTCTGGATGGTTCATAAAACATTTAGAAAATGCTGTGAATGCACATAATTAAAGACATATTTTCTCTAAAGCAGCAAATCCGTATTTAAGGGGATATTCTGGGCCACTGTTGATGCTGACTTCTGTCATTTAGCACTGGCATTGTGACAAACTTGTTGACAACGCCAAGTAGGTCATTGTTAAAGCCAACCTGTGTCAAATAGCATTTGCTTTTTATTTTTAGTACGTTTTTAATATGACTACCAGATGGTTGCTGCACACAGGAAAGTATTTAAAAAAAACAGCAAAAACAACAGATCTATTGTCCTAAATCGTTAAACCAGATCCATCTGGTACAAACACTAATTGATATTTGCAAATATTATCTTGACCCGGGTCAGTTTTCAGGCATTACAGGTTAGTATTTTCATTAGCTATTTTCCAAGTGTACTTTTCCTTCAGCTTGCCAGGTTATGCATTATTCAGAGTGGTTTCTCCGAAATCATAGAGAGAGTAAACCGATTAAAATAAATCTATTATCACTATAATTTGATGTTTGCTCATGGGCATAAATGACCACGTTGTTGTTGACAAGAGGATTCACTGGCTCAGAGCTGCTGACAACACTACATTCACCCATGGCAGCACACTGCCATCATCTGGCTGATGGAAAGCACATCCAAACAGTCCCAGCAAAAAAAAAAAAAAAAAAAAAGAAAGAAAGAAAATGAAAAAGTCTGAAGAAATAATGTATTATAGATAAAACTCAGATGTTTCACAGTCTGTTCTTCGACATCTGCTAGAGTTAAAATTTAGGCCTATATCGTTTTATTCGGATTATAGTCTTTATAGTTTTTGTGAAACTCAGGAATTAAAGAGTGAATTTCATGAACAAGTAACTGATTTTATGTATTTGAAACAAGAATACAGTAAGATGAGCTTTTATTTTTGCACAACTATTTCTCAGCTTAACTAATAAGTGTATTTAGTTCAATCACACTGAGTAAATGCTAATTCAAATAAATCTTGAATAAAATGTTTAAAGTTCCTGATTCCTTTAGATGCAGTGAATGTTTCAGTCAAGTGACGTATGTGAGAAAAATACACACTGCTCCCCACATATATTGACTGTTAGTTTAAAAACCTTGACATCTGTTTTTCAATCTTCTGAGCTGCAGTTTCTACAGAGAAGCATCTTTTTTAAGTAGCTTAATGGAATAATATGGCAAATTCTAGCTGATTAAGCCTGACAATGGTGGGGCTTGTGGCAAAAATTGCTCACACCGAGAACTTCTTTGAAATGTTTGCCATCAGCTGACAAGATTTTCCAGGAACTGCAGCCAACCTACTTCATGGTTGTTGTCTGGATCACAGGATGTAGGACAATGTTTCCAAACACGAGCTGTGAGAGCTTCAGGTCAGAGGATAAGGTTAATTTTGGACTCCATACCATTTTAACAGTATACTGAATATCTCGGCCTACTGTCCCAAAGGTCTTGTCTTGTTTATGATGCTATTCTGATTCTTTTTGCTTTGAAATTAAATATTCTATATTACTTTGTTAACTAATTGAATTTACGTCAATCAGCATCTAAATTTGATTTCATACAAAAGTAAATATTCTTATCTCAGTAGCAAAATTGAATTTTCTGTTTTTTTAAGTTATTAGTGATGGATTTTGCCACTGGTGCTGACTGAAAATAATCTGTGAATATATGTGCAAGTATAATGATCCTATACATATACATATACATACACACACACATATATATATATACACACACACACATATATATTTTTTCCCTGATAGTGATCTCAGTTGGTGTTAACTGACTCCCCTATAAGCACATGACCACTCTGTATTTCTTTCAGAGTCTCCATCAGTGGGCCTGTCTCACAAAATAATGTATTTACATACACATATTTTGAATCTATTACGTTTGGCTTTATTATACTGTTTGTAAATCATGGTGTTAATAGTATTTCTCAAAGGTGAAAGTCGCTGAGTAACTTCGCCTATTGAACTGGACTATACAGTTCAGTACAATTTTGAGGTACTTGAGAATTCATGTTTTTTATTTTACTTTATACTTCCACTTTACTTTTACTTTTGATACTTTAAGTATATTTATCTGATCATACTTTTTACTTTAGCAAAATTGTAAAACCAGGACTTTTACTTATAATATTTTTACTTGAGTATATCTGGGTACTTCTTAATGTTGTACTCCAGAGAGAGGTGACTCTAACGAGTTAAAGTACATGTTAGGCAGAGTATATTTTCAGTACCTTTAATCTGATCACATTATTACCTCATTTAATTGCTGTGTAATATCCTAAACATTAATGTATTTCCACATTAATGTTTAGGATATTACACAGCAGGTTCACAGTGATGTTGTCATACTTTCTGGTGTTATCAGTTTGTGTTATGTTCCGGTAGAGTCTGTGTCGCTGTGATGAACAGTGTAACCGTCCTGTGCTGTTTTGGTTGAGTCTGCTCGGGTGGAAAACTGATATAACCCCCTCAACATGAGTCCGTCCAATGGGGAGAGCAGGGGGCGTTCCCGTCGGCTTCATTCCCCATCTGCGTGAGAACCACAACAACAACACCGCGACGACACAACGAATGGCAAACAAGTCAGAATAAAACTCCGGACAGGTAAGACGGTACCTGACGGGCACATGGCACGTACCTGTGCTGCAGCGGGGAGAGAGGGCCTATTTAACGGGTCTGGGTGCTTGTTCATGCGGCGCGGACTCCTCCGCAGAGCAGCTGCTGATTCGTGCGATTTGTTCATTTAATGTCAGATTAACGCGACCGAATGAAATGCCGTTTAGACGAGTATGATGTAAAAGAAAGAGAAAAAAAATGCAAAGCCAAATGTCGCGATCGGCGATCAGATTAGAGGGGATGTGGTGGTTTTGCTCGGGCCGGTACGTTGTGTTCTTGGCTGAAGCCTCAGCAGCTCGGCAGCATGGCGGACACGGCAGACATCAGGGACGGTGTCTCTGATCTGCAGCCTGCGGTTTGACTGTGCCATCTACTCTTTATTTTCCCCTGTGTTGTCCTGAGATTACTTCTGTGTAAACGCTGGCAAATATATCAGCGACGTCTGACGCCGGCGGTGGAAGAAGCAGCTCAGATCCTTTTCTCACTGCCATTATCACAGTTTCATAATACTCCATTACAACTACAGCTTCTGCGTTCATTATCCTGCTTAAGTAAAGGCACTGAAGCACCATCAGTAAAATTATATAATTAAAGTAAAAGTATATAATTCTGCTTCATCGCAGTTATTTAAATCAAACTATGACAAGTGGAAAATCACTGTGGTGGAGCTGCCAACAACCCATATACATCCTGGACTGAACCCGAATATACGATATGATGTTTTTTTTTTATTAATGTCAAAATAATTTGAAACACTAATTTAATCTTAAACAGTGTATTGTACTTAACGAGCTTAGAATATGTACTTTTAAGTAAAATCTTAAAGTATTTATCGAAACAATAACTAGCAGCTGAAAGTGTAAAGGAAATGTAGTAGAGTAAAAAATACTGTATTTACTAAAGAAATGTAGTCAAATAAAAAAAAAAAATCCCAAGAATCAATGAAGTTGAAGATTTATCTGTTCATTATTATTTTATTAGTATCTGCAAAGTAGCTACTAACTACAGCTGTCGGGTTATGTAGTCCAGAAAAAAGTACAGTATTTATCTAAAAAATGTGGAGTATAAGTATAAAGTAGCAGAAACCTCAAAACTGTGCTGTCCTCAAAAAAATGCTTCATCACACAGAAAAGTCCTACATTTAGGTAAAGTAGGACTACAGAAGTATTAGAAGAAAAATGTACTTAAATAAATCAAAAATAAAAGTACTCATGATGGTGATTTAAATGCCACAGAAAACATAAGGTCACTATAAGCTCTCTTTTAAGATGTATGAGATGTAAAAAACAAAACAACGACCGAAAATGTTGTGGTTGCTTGGCACTAATGACCAACAGCTCAATGTCCATTAAAGGACAATCAATCTTTTAATAAGTTGAGGTCTTTATGACCAAGAAGTTACCTAACTGGCTAGGGAACAACCCCAGAGAATGCAATGGTAGCAAAATAATTTAAAGCGTCACAGTATAATCCTAAAAGAATTAATGCCATGATCGCTTTTGAAGGACACTACACTAGTATGAGGATAAAACCCTAAGCTTAAAATACCTTTGAATAGAATTTTGAATATTAGAGAAATTAGAAATTAAGTAAAAGTTACAGTCTCACATCTTCTCAGCAGCACATGTCTGAGTCCTAACAGAATTATTTCTGTGGTATTACAAGAGATTATATTTATCATGGACAGTGCACCTGTTGAAGGTTCCTCTCTGGGAAAACGTTTCCTGGAATGGATCCAGGTCCAATTTCACATTCAAATGGCTGCGTGGCATGTAGTTAGTCAGCACATCCTGCTGCATCTATACGGCAGCCTCTCCCTTCCCCTCTATTCATGCCATCTTTTGTGTTGTGTACAGACAGCTGCAGCTATGGGCAAGTCCCAGTCACACTTGGCCAAGCACAAAGACGAGAGTCAGGACGCGCTGACGACTGCTGGCGAGTACAGAGACAGTCAGACAGAAGAGGATGGAAAAAATGGAGATGTGTCTCAGTTCCCCTATGTGGAGTTTACTGGGCGAGACAGCGTAACGTGCCCCACATGTCAGGGCACCGGCAGAATCCCACGAGGTAAAACTTTCTCGATATTAGTAACTATCACTCAGTGACCATAATCAGTATAAATTCTAAGTCTATGTGAAGAGCAGTGTCTTTAAAGCCCTTAAAGTTTCTCTATGATGTTAAATATTCTAAACTAAATTAAGTTTAAATTCAGAAAAAACATCCTTAGATATTATTTATTAGGACTTTAACAGTCTAAAACATCTTGGGGTCTGTGTGGATGTGGTTTTATCACACGTGACTGACAGTGACAGCAATATAAAAAAATAACCGCACAGCTGTCACCAAAATGTCAAGAATATGTCACATCAGCCTCGCTCACTTTAAACTAGTGAGAAAAGCAAGTACAAAAAAACACTAAATATAGAAATGTCTTGTGAAATAACCAAAAGTGTTCGAACATACAGTAGTTTGTGTTTCAGGAACGTTAAGGTTTAATTTGTGGCCTCGACCGGGATTTTAGTGCCATAAAAAGGGCACAAGATAACAAAATGTTTCAGTCGCACGTCAAGTTGGCTATGTTTTAACATTAAAAAAATGCATATTGCAGTGAAGATGAGTAAAGGGTTCTATAGTTTTACTCACAAAAAACCTAAAGTTTATATAAATCAGATCCAGAATGCTCGTGCCTACATTTCCAAGTGTAACACGGCAAAAGTCAAAATATACAGAATACAACTTCCAGACAAGCAGATAGTCAGGCAGACTAATGTCTGCAAAAGATTTTTAGAAATCAGATACAACAAGCGTAATAAGAAGAAGAAAAGAAATCAAGAGAAAAACTGTATTTGCAGTAGGCCATACAAACAAACTTAAAAATAACACAATTTAATATCAGTTTCCATTTTCAGTTATCTTGACACCAGCATATATTTTCTTCCTGCAGTTGTACCAGTATGACAAATCATCTTATTAGAGCCAAGGAGCTTACACATCAATGCATTAAATATACTGCTTTTCACCGCTGTTTGTACTGTTTGGGTTAAAACCAATCATTGATAAAATTATCTATAACTTGAAAGGCGAAATTCTTCTCAGGACCGAGTTCTACAAAAGACCAAACTTTAAATCTGCTTCTTAATCAATCCTTTCCTTTTTTCTTTTTTTTAAAATAATAATTCAACAGGTCAAGAGAATCAGCTTGTGGCTCTGATTCCATACAGCGACCAAAGGCTCAGGCCAAGCAGGACGTAAGTCTGATCTCGTGCTCATTTTACAGTTTAACCGTGTTACTTCTTTGTATGATGAAACTAAATGAACACACACAGTAGCGTGATAGACTGTGAAGTCACCAGCTTGTTTCCGGGCCTCACTTCTCTTTTTCCTCCCTCGTGCAGAAAACTGTATGTCACGATATCGGTGGCTCTGTGCCTGCTGCTGTCTGGCCTGGCTGTTTTCTTCCTATTCCCTCGCTCCATTGATGTCTCCTATGTGGGAGTGAAGTCTGCCTACGTCTCCTATGACAAGGACAAGAGAATCGTTTATCTCAACATTACAGTAAGACTGTGTGGCTGCACTCCCCTCACTCAAAATGAAACTGTAATAATACACTGCAGGAGAATCTGAATGCAAATACTGTGAAGCATTTAACAGCTAAAGAGCCAGATGTTTCTCTCAGGGGATAGTAGAGACCAAAACAGAGCTAAAAGAGAGTGAATATTGGACACTGATTCACTAAGTGGCCAGAAACGTGACTGCAAATTAACGCTAACACTGTTCCATGTCTGCTGATTGTGTATAAATGTGTTTGCTAACAAGTTCACAATTCACAGCTTGTTTCTGCGAAAAAAAAATCTGCGATTGTAGGTTTAAAACAATACGCCTTCGTAAATGAGTTAGCACCACGAGCACTCTGTCGTCAGAATCTCACACCTTTTGTCCTCTTCCTCCCAGAACACTCTGAACATCACCAATAATAACTACTACGCCATATCTGTGACCAACATCACAGCGCAGGTGCAGTTCTCCAAGACGGTGATAGGCAAGGCCAAGTTTAACAACAGCACAGTGATCATACCACTGGATGAGCAGCAGGTAGGTGGAGACACTTCTCATTGTACAAACACACAAAGAAAAATCCACGAAACTCATTATTCTAGGTTACAGCGAAGTGAATGCACTGAACGTCTGATCCACTTAAAGGCAGCATCTTGCACAGCCCACACAACAGCTCATTGTTACACCCACAGCCACAATAGACCAAGAGACCTCGTCCAACTCAACTCACAGACTTGTCATGTGACTGCACAAAAATTATATCAACTGTATTTCTGCTAAATCCAGACTTCAAACAGATGATTTAGGCACCATTAAAGCCTCATTGTCTTTAAGTCTTGTCACGTTACAAATATTGGTACCACCCCTCACCACAAGCCTTTGATTAAACAGAATTTACCATTCCAGGCTACATTGACATTTTTTCCTTCTCAAATGCTTTGTAAATTGTGTGATTGCAGATTGACTACACAGTTCCCACTACTATTGCTGATGAGATGAGTTATATGTTGTAAGTATCTTATTTAAAGTCCTAAGAATGTATTACTGACACTTAGATTATTATCATTTTTAATCTTAAATTTCTTCTTCTCTTACAGTGACTACTGCACTCTGCCAACCATTAAGGTTCACAACATAGTAGTCATGATGCAGTAAGTATCACGTGATGTACGGTATTTTAAACGTTATCTCTACATTCCACCCTCATGAGTCGATGTGATTTTTATCCTGACTGAGCATCAGACAGTCCTTCCTCTACATCGCTCTCCTCCACACTCACATAGTTTCACCCACACATATTGAAGAGCTGCCCAGAACAAACCCTAGCCTTCTGCTGTAGGGTACTGCTCAGATCAACAGGAGATACACGGGTCTTGCTCAATTACACGTCAACGCTGACATGACACAGATTGTAAATTTAACCAATATTTCCTTTGGGCATAAATGAGCTTTATTAGATCACTTAATCCTCTGCATTAAAGCCAAAATAACAGCTTTCTAGCCAAGTGTGTATCACACTAAATTCCAGTGGAAATGTGTAAGAAAAGAAGCTCGTTGTAATTGAGTGGTTTTACATTTAGGCTGCAGTGCCCTAAGGACTACCTGTGTCTGTTGTAGACTTCGGTTTGATGCATTTAACAAGAGAAAACAGTGTGTTTATCACAAAAAGTGAAGACAGGCATTTATTTTAGTAATCAGTTCAGTCTGTCTCTGAGTAATTATTAAGTTATCAACATTGTCAGTAATTGTTTTTCTGTGGGCAGAACCATTTCAGGGTTTTATTCATAGTCATTTCCTGTGGTTCATGAGATCTGCTCTTTTTATATTTAAGTCAAACAAAAGATTCTGCCCCAGAGAAATTTATAATCTACTTAAGCTCTAATCTAAACCTGTTAAGGAAGGAAGTTTCTCATCCACTTTTCCCGCTGAGATTTTCCACACCGTTGCAGGATTTAGAACTGACAATTGACCTGAACAACTCAGCATGTCTCACCTTGTTTTCTGATGTACAGCGGTTGACTCTGTGCGTATTTTTCAGGGTGACGGTGACGACATCATACTTTGGACACGCGGAGCAGGTCTCCCAGGAGATGTACCAGTATGTGGACTGTGGGGGGAATACCACCTCCTTGCATGGGCATGTGCAGGTCTACCAATAAGGCAAGCAGAAGACGACCCTGAGCATCAGATCCTGCTGGTACTGAGGTTCTTACAGAGGTTGACTGGGCTGACTTCCATGTAGGAAATCTTTGGTCAGAGACAATGAAATAATGGACAGGGACATATCATTTATTACATTAGTCATAGTGGCTCATCCATTTCCAACCACTTTTTTTTCCATTTCTGGGTTAGATACGATGTTCAGAAGAGGTATTTTGAAATTAAAACCCTCAAATGACGGTTGGTTATTTGTCAAACAGGCTGTCAAAGCAGATAAACTCACCTGCCGCAGCCAGAAGTTTGCCGGATTTGCCTCAAGGCTTGCAGTCATTTTCCACCCTGGTGCCAACAAAACAGACAGGTTACTGGAAAGCTTTCCCTTCGTGTTTACACTGTCACTCTTAAGCACATAAATGATTGGAAGCAATAGTTTCATATATGACGCACTTTAGCCCAATCCTAATCTGCAGAAAGTAATAATAATGTTGTATGAGTTCAGCGGTAAATGCTGGAACTGCTGCCAAATCCTACTATTCTACACCACTTTAAAAATACTAACAAAGCTGTGAGAGGTACCTGACTTTTTTTTTTTTTGACAGTGAAAACCATTTAGCAGGTCCTAACCGCCTCTTTCTGTTTACCTTTCATTCCTTCCTACTTTATTTTCTTTCATAAAATATAGTTCTTGATATTGTATAGTGCAATATGTATGACGTATTAAATTATGTGATTTTTTTCTATATTCTATATTTTCAGCTTGAGTAAGGGTTAGTAGTATCAGTCTTTTCCTATTTCTTTCTCTATCATTCACCTGGTTGATTTAAAGGCAAGTGTCACTACTGTGAAGACATCAGTATATTTTTAATGAGTAACTATTTTTGCCATTTAAGAATAAAAACAACTTAAAAAGGGATAATATTTTTCATTTCATAGCAGATGGAGCATTACAGTGGGCTGTTTAACACAGAAGTGTGTAAATATAAAAATGTACTTTCCTTCTGGTTTGCTTCAAAACACATTATATCAAGAATAATGTCTGGTCTGGAAGTAACTCTTTCCCTTTAATGAGGTTGTCCTATTTTTGTGGGCTATGGTGTCACTGCTATATTAATCCACTCTGCATCTTTAACTTGTATTTTGAGTTGACTGCTGTTCTTATGTTTTGAAATTACAACGAATTCTGTCTGTCACTGTTATCACATGGTATCATTTTGGATTGGCTGATGACAGCCACAGGTTAAACACAATGTGTATTCAAATGCTTTAATAATGTTTTACAACTGGACAAATTGTATAAATCACTGAATGACTTTTGTCTGACAGAAGATGCTCATAACGGATAAACAAAGTTTTTCAAATTTCCGAGTTCATTTGTGATCGCACAGGTAAGATATTCTGACAGCTGATACAGTTTCTAGTCATTATAGGAAAGCTGTAACCCTACATCCAAGCCTTCATGATATGTGATGACAGTGTACATGTGAATACCTTTCTGTTACTGCCTAACATCTCCACTGTTTTGTGTTTTCGATGCATGAAGCTGAAAATAAAACCACAATTCACTTTGAAGTTTGTTTTCCCCCAGTTTCTTGTGTGTGCTTGTAATATTTTCTGTACGCACTGGGTGGTGCCAAATGTTCTGCTAAACTACAGCATCATTCCCCTCTGCTGAAGACCCCGACATTTTTAAGTTGAAGTTATTTCACATGATTCTCTAATGCTAGATATAAGTCATCCTGCAAAAGTCCAACTAGGCTGCACACCATTATTTTTTATTTAGAGTGGTAAAAATCTTTCACCTGCATTATTGTTTGTCATATCTCAACTGTACACAAGCAGTTACAAGCCAAAAAGAAATACAAACTACAGGTTTAATCTAAAGAAGTACCTGAAAATTGAACTTAAATACAGTACTTGAGTAAATGTGGAAGAAGACGACAAGAACAATGTGTGTTGAACGAATAGACAGACCAACTGACTCACCAACATCAACCAGCACTGGCCTGACCACTAGAGGGCACAAAAAAGCCTGCCTATAATGCAGAAGAATAAAGAGCTCACTACTACCAAGCTGAATGAAGCAGAGTAAATAACCACAAAGCAATAACAAACAAATAAGCCATCTCTGTTTGGTTTAGATATTTCTCTTTATTATATTACATTTAAGACTTGGATAGTTTGTTCCATGGTTATTATTTAACATCAGTTAAAAAGAAAGATGCCACTCATGTAAAAAAATATTCAGACCTAACTAACATTACATTTTGTTCACAAATCTATTTCTTTTTACCATTTCCTTGCTGTACATTGTAATGGTTGTATTGTACTGTGTTTCACTGTGTTACTCAGTACAGGCTTCTTGCTGGAGCTGAAACCTCTCCAATGATCACGGTATGTTCACATCTGTTCCGCTCATTAAAGCACCAGTTCACTTCCTCTCTAAGATCCAGGTCAGTGGTTTGGGCCAGAGCTACCTTGGAATACATGTGGCCAAATAATAAAAGAAAAGCACACACATACACAGCCAGTGAGCACTGTCAGTTTCCTCTTTGTCTCTGATGCATTTTGCTTGCATAGACTGTATTTCTGTGTCTCACACGAAAACGCTCTTTTTTATCTTTTACTGTTACTGTCGTCTCTGACAACAGATTTAATATCGACTGTAGAATAAACACTCTGCCTCAGAGTATATCTATACCCAAACTCCAGATTTAAGGGATTCTTGCCCAAAATGTTTGTTCACTGTATTCATCTAAAAACTGTCGTGAACACATCTGTTACTCTGACACATCAGCATTAGCCTTAAAAAATCCACTATTTATCATTTGTGTATGTATCTTCCATTATGCTATGTTTTACCATCATTTATTTGCCATTTTTTGGTTTGAGATTATACTTGTCATATCTACACTGACATGCACATGACAATTTTGTGCTTCTTTTATATCAAAATAGTTCATAACAACTGCCTTCTGAACTAATTCAGCCCCAGCAAGCAGCCTGAAGTTCACCATTTGTTTGGATCTAAACTGAGAAGCCACAGAGTCGGACTGTTTCAGTCAAAGCTTTGTCCCTTTGCCAAGACTGGGCTCAGCAATGTACAACAAACCGGTTCTTGAATCTGTGTTTGCAGTTGTTGCAGTCACTCTAAGTGTCTGCAGCTACAGTTTGCTGTTTTTTTATGGAAAAACAGGACAAGCAAACACAATCGAATGGAAAGCAACTTTCCTACTAGCTCCCGGTCAACAGGTTTAACTGTACAGAGGACCGGAAGATAAGACAGCCACATCTCTTACTGATTTGGTTGTGTTATTGTCATTACAGGAGAGCTTCCCCTCAACCCATAGCTCATATAGACCCAATACTTCCCCTCACCAGGTAAAAGGAAATGTCTTTTCCACATGTGCTCTACACAAACGCACATCTTAAAACATGTCTCACTTACTGAAAATAATACGCTGTTACATTCTGTGGTCTCCCAACACAAGAATGCAAACAGACAGTATGTCCACTAGAGGTGAACAATGTCATGACTGTTCATGTTTACACAATAAATGATTAAAACCTTTTGACAATACATTTGATGTAAAAGGCCAGCTGGCCATGTTGGCAAAATCTTTCAGGGTCAGTTCATCCAAATTATAGAACGTTTCCTCTCTAGTGGTATCTACCTGTGCAGGTGGTTCTCATTTAAGCTGCACAGATTTCGAGTTAGTTACCTCTGAGGTTTCTGTCATCCAACCATTGCAATAGAAGTGAAAGACATTTTGCTTATGGAGCACACATTATTGGAAAATTACATTTAAAACATTCAAAATCTGTCTTTTGCCAAAAACACTTTCCAGGCTAACCAACAGGACATGCTATAAATGCTTTTTACAGAACTAAGCAGTTCCAGAGAAAACAGCTTACAGTGGATAATCCAGAGTAGTTTCTTACCTTTGTTGTTCCGGGACAGGGGCAGAAATCCCAAACCCTGTGTACATAAAACCAAAAATATCTTCAGGCCCACATATTCTTTAAGGTAAATGAAAATGTTATACTTTGTTTTCTTAGTTTGGGTAAAACTGATCATGACCAACCTAACATATTTGGTGTCTTTGGAAACTCTGGGATCTCCACTAGCATTCAAAATAAGACTGTGAGTTTTAACAAAGTTTGGATGCACAGCATGAGTTTGTACTGACTGACCCACCATCAAACATACACGCCCTTAGCAGTTTATTAGGTACACCAGGCTAAAGCTAATGCAGCCGGATACAACACTCCCTTTAAGAAATCCGACGTTCATGTTGGGTTTTTATTGAAACTGTTTTAGATTGGTGTTGACCGCAGAATGTAGTTTTAGGTGCTGTTGAACTGTGTTGTGTTTCTGTTATTTAGCCTTCCCTCATTGGCATAAACGGGGGTGGACAAAATAATGGAAACATGTATCCAAAACAGTTCCAACAGCTTAGCACCTCTCTAGAGCCCTTTCAACACAAACTGGACACGAAAACCGTCAGGTTTTATTGTAGGTAGGATTTATTGCAGGACTGCTGTACGGGACTGCATTAGCTTTACCCGGTTTTGCTAATAAACTGCCACTAGCAGCTCGGAGTACTCGGCCGTTAGCTAGTTCATGTTTTGAAGTACTGTCAGATTAAGGAGAGCTCTTCATTTAAGCTAGCGTTAGCCAAAAATTATATAACCGCTTCGTAACCCCCACTGGACACCCTCGCCTGGCTTTGCGGCAGCCACATGCTTAATTTGTTAGTTTAACTCTCTTCTCCTGGGTGAAGACAGAGAAAACTGTTGGCTAAGCTAACGTAGCTAGTTAGCTAAAATATTAAAGTTACCGTTAGCACTTTGAACATGGAGACGGCCGCTTTCAGGTAAACTCCCCGCGCTGTTTCTGGAGTCGCCTCCAAATGTTTGTGCACGTGACCAATTTGAAAACTTGCCTCCCGCCAAGCCACTGTCCACGCCCCGTCCCGTCTCGCCCCGCCCTCTCACACCACGCCACGCCCCCGGTATTAACCTGCCTATGTTGCAGTTTCCCTGCGCGCAGCAGCGGGGGCGACGTTCTCCTCCGTCTCCGTCCACTGCACCGCACCGCACTTCACTGCCTGTCTGTCTGTGCCCTCCCTTCCACTCTCTAGTTCAGGGATCAGCCATGGGCTTTGTGGGTCGCGGCTCAGTGGTTCTCTTTCTCGCCTCCTCTGTGGCTCTCGTCTGCGTTTGCTCCGCGGGTTCCGACGCGCCTCGGGGAGTCGCGGTCGGGTTCGTTTTCGACCCCAAAGCGAAGTGCGACCCGCCGTGCGAACACGCAGGAATCTGCATCCGAAACAACACATGCTTCTGCTCCAGGGGCTATGAAGGAGAGACCTGCCAGTATGGTGATGTTACAAACTCTGTTTGTTTTAAAGTGCATTTATTGTGTAATAGTTTTATTCTTTCTGCCCAGGAAAGTAAGAATTTATTCAACCAACCTTTCAGTATTATAAGTTGTGTATATTACTCCTCCTGTAGAAGAAGTTAAGTCTTATACAGATTTGCTGAGAATATAATAAAAACCTAGTCATAACTGAGTGCATGGTACAGTTGTGGTAAGAGTAGCTTCTATGCTCCTTATGTTCATCACTAAACCAGTCAGCTACAGTTCAAAAGTAATGTCAGAATCTTGTGCGCTCTTATGTGAATGCAGCCAACTGTTATCCCAAATGTAAGAATGGAGGAACGTGTCTTCGCCCTGGAAAATGCAGATGTCTTCCTGGATATGGAGGAAGATACTGTCACAAAGGTAAGCGGGTTTATTTGGACTGAATTGTAAATGACATATCCAGTCGCTTCATCAGTTGTTGAAAGGATCAGTAAATTTTCTGCCCTGTACCCTGTATGTCATGCATTTATTCTAAATCTGTCCTATATAAACGGTATATATCCTGTATTTTTTTTCTTCTGCATGGTCCCATATTAAAGTATCTATACATTCCAATACACAGCTGCCCCTCTTTTACCAGACATACATCAGGTTCATTCTATGCTCCAGTCAGAAAGTAGAGCAGCCAGATTTTTCCCAGATGTAGCTCAGTGAGCTTGCAGGAAAAAAAGTTTTTCCACTGAGTTAGGATATCAGAATCAGAGCTGTAGCTACTAATGAGGACACTAAGGTCACGTCCTGAGTGTTTTTGTCTGTGAATATGGATATCTGGATATGGATTATCTGTGGAGAAGTTTGCATTATAGATTTACAGTCAGAGACATATAGTACATTTTAAAAGGATGATTAATAATTTAAAAAATAAGTTAAGTCAACATAAAATGAAAGGACTTTGTGTTTCTTCAAAAGATTTAGGTCCCTGGTAATGTGGATTGAATTCTTAGAAATAGTATTTAAACACCACAACGTAAAGATAAATCTGAGGAGTCACAAGACAGAAAACTGGACAGGAACTAGAAGAAAACACAAAATATGTTTTTTCCTTTCTAGACTTTCTGTAATTTTTGCCTTTTTCTGCTAATTTAAAGAGTCATACGTGAAAAAAGAGATTTAGACATTTAGAGAAAATAGAACAGCTAAATTAAGAAATAAAATGTGGGTATTTGATATTTGGTCAAAATATTTTACAGGGGCCTTCAGGGGAATCATGACCAAATTCAATTTCTAAAATCAGTGCTGCCAAAAAACCACTTGAGGACAGGTATAACTATTTCATCAACATCACTGCTGATAGATGAGGTCTGTGTTTGTCTTTTGGCAGTGACGTGTGATGGAGGATGTTGGAACGGAGGAGAATGCACTGCTGTCAACGGAGTGGCCAAGTGCATCTGCCCCTCGAGTTGGACCGGCTCAAAATGCCAAGACGGTCTGTTAATAGCTAATATCTAATATCTAATTACCCTGTTAACACCAGAGGTCAAAGTCACCAAATGGAGCCGGCCTCTCAGCTGGAGCTACTCATCAGCAGCAGCCCACTAAAACATTTCTAAGGCTTTTCACAGTGGGAAATAATATTCAGTCCACCCCCACAAAAATCAGTTTATCTTAGTGGTTCAGGATGATTAAGACATCCTTTTTCTCCTTTACAAATATCTCCAAAGGGACGCAGCTGCTTTGGAGGCAGAGCAGAAGGACAAATATTTTCTAACAGCATGCGCTGCACAAGGTCAATGAACAAAGCCTCCACCATGTTCCAGATCCATACAATATAATGATTCGAAGCAGGTTCTCACATATAGTGTGTTTAAACTGGAAAAGAAAGAAAGTTTACTCAAAGCAGACAGCATACAGACTTTTTTGAGTCTACTATTGATTCACGCTATTCACTTTCGCTACACACGAAAAGTGTGTAGCACCAAAGTGGTGAGCCAACCAGAGACATGGATAAAATTTAGGGATTTTACGCTAAATCAATGTCTTCTATGTTGTCTATGTTAGCGAGCCTCTAAAGCAGCTCTGCCTCTATCAAATACGCGTAACTTAAAGCTGTAGCTCGGATTTGCTTCCTGGCATGTTGAGAATGTCTCCCTATGCTTTGTTCCCCCGTGCAGCAATTTGTCCTCAAGGCTGTAGGAATGGGGGAATCTGTGTGGCTCCAGGAATCTGCAGCTGTCCGGAGGGATGGCTGGGTGGTGCCTGCCACACTGGTGAGTTCAGACTGACCCCAAAGACCACGCACTTTCATATGCATCAATGCACTTTACAAGGATTATTTCTTTTGTCTCTCATCTCCCTCTCTCGCTCATTCAGACTCTTTTCAGTTCGGTCACTCATTCCTTAGATCCCCATAAACTATCGTACTGAGAAGAAAAAAGGTGCAGATATCCGTCTGCCAAACTGGCAGGAATGATATAAGTTGTATGTAGGTGTTTATTGAGGGAAATTTTGTTTTACAACACAGCATTTTTCCAGATGTGAACAAATCCAGACATGGAAACACTTCTCACTTCTGTGGCCAGCTGCTGAATTTGCGGTGTTAGGGTTTACAGCATCAGTAGTAAATCCTTCCACAGTCACTTCCACTTTCTCAGGTTTTTACGAATGATCAACACCTTTGTTTTTGTTGTCTCTGTTGTTTGTAGCTGTGTGCTCTCAGCCCTGCCTGAATGGAGGGAAGTGTATTTCTCCCGACAAATGCCGCTGTCGCCCCCCTTATTCTGGCCCTCACTGTGAGGAGAGGAAAAAGTCTCACTAGTGTGACCCAGCCGGAGGCTCATCAGGGACTTTATACTTAAGAGGACAGTTACATTTTTTTAGCTGAACATTGGTAGTTTTTACATTTTTACCATGTGATATGTAATTCTTTTTTTTTAAGAAACATTGGACATGTCTAATGTTCTCATTTGACTGTATAAAAATGCTATGTACTATACTGTAATTTGTGTCATTAAATGAATAAAAGAATGAATTGCATGCATTATCAAAGCTCATTTAACAAAACAAAAGCATAGAGATATACACACACAGATATCATAGAGATATAGGTAGATTTTATTTTGTAGCATGTTACTTGTACCACTGTGTAATCTGGTGCTGATAAAACATTTTTAAGAAAACATAAAACTAACAGGTGGTCATTACTTCAATACATGTGTTTAGTATCAGTGTAAATGTGTAACAGTCCATAACTTAACTGGGCCTGATCAAACAATTTAGCAATAAAGAAAAAAACAAATACATTTTTTTTTAAATTTCAACATTCATATCAATGTCCTCAGTCTAAAACAAGGTACTGATGTGTACCATCTAAATTAGGCTAAACTGCAAAAAGCCTAAAACTAAAAGCTTGCTGGTCATAACCTACAGCTTATGAACGAACCGTCACTGAAGCGGATTCATTAGTCGTTTACTTATTTTACATGATACTGTGCATTAACACTCACACATCTGTGTAAAACCTGTGCGTAAGCACTGCTGATGAATTTCACAGACGTGTGTCACTTTGAGCCTTGAGGTAGTGATATACAGGGACAGAAAGGCAAGTGCAATACATGAAGTCCCTCTGTTAGCGTTTCGAATGTGCACTGAGCCACACATTCAAACACGTGCCAATGTCCACCAACACGCACACAAACACACACTCATACACACAACAACTTATGGTGCTTTCTTCTCGCTTTGTGCATTTCATAGCTTCTTTCGCCCCATTTCTCATTCCTCTCCCATCATGCTTGTGACGCCTATGAAAGTGTAAAATAAATTCAATAAAATTAGATTTCACATGCTGCTTTTTTCAACATTCGAAGGTGATGGATGCCTTTTGATCCTTAGCGTATTACAGTAGCTAGAGTACATTTTTGTAGCCCCCGTTTGTGCCTCATGTATTAGTGTTACATTCAAGTCACAGAGCCAAGCATCCATTTCTCTGAAAGATAAACACCCGGCGATGTTTGAAAAACCCAGAAGCTCATTTAACATAGCTTATCGCGGTTCTGAATCCTCAAAGACTCCTCGAAGCATCTGGATGAAAAATATTCCATTCGTTGCACGATGAAAAACATCTTTAACCTCTCTCCCAAGCTGCAACTGTGCTAAACAAGCCTCTGGGTTTTTCAGACATCACCAGGTGTTTATCTTCCTGAGAAATTGATGCCTGGATGCAACTGTGATGCTAATACATGGGAGGCAGAAACGGGGGTAAGGAGAGCCTCAGAGGGAATACAGCTTTCAACCCTGAAATTATTAGAGCTATTTAGTACTTTTCCAACTGAACTACACAGAGCCGTGTACTGTACATGAAGTGTCACCCCAATGCTGACCTTCACTGCGCAGGTGAGGCCCTTGTAGCCTTTCCGACAGTGGCAGTAGTCAGGTAGGACACACCTCCCCCCGTTCAAGCAACGCTGTTTACAGACCGCTGAGGAGGGAATCAAGAGTAAACGCTCATGTGATTAAATCATTCAAAAATAAATCAAAGCAAAACATCCCGTTACCCAAGTTAACTGCAGAGTGTCTGTATTATCATGAATAAACTCACGTGTTTGACACTGAAGGCCTTCCCAGCCAATGGGACAGTGGCAGGTGTTTGGTCCAACACACTCGCCACCATTTTTACACTTCTGCAGACAGACGGCTACAGTCAGAGCAGAGAGGAAAACGTTAACACAGTCTTCAGCAGTTTGGCCAGTGATATTAGAAGAAAACCTGCCACACTGCATCTCTACATAAAAGAAAATTTGCCAGAATTAAAAACGTAATTTATTTTTAATTAGTTGAATCACTAAAAAAAATCTTAAGATGTAGGACGGGCTTTAAAGGTCTGGACCCAGGCTAAAAACCCAAACCTACCCGGAGCCTAAATATGTCTGCGCAGATTTAACACTCAGATCTAAACCTCCAAAGTGTGTGTACCACCGTGTGATCTCTGAATTACCTGCGATGTAATTGGTGTGTATGAAACAAAACATGGAGTCACTCACGTATGTTACACCGCCTCCCTCTCCATCCTGATGCACAGGAGCACGTGTTGGGTCCCACACACTTGCCTTTGTTCATGCACATCGGTTCACACACACCTGGAACACATTATTTTTTTGTCCACCATATTTTGAATTGTGAGCTGCCAGTGGCAAAGATCACTTCAAATGAGCCTCCATTCATCTGTGCAGGCAGCAGACTCACTTACTCTTTTGACACCTTTTCCCTGTGTAGCCTTCAGGGCAGGAGCACACGTTGTTCCTCATACACTGACCTCCGTTCTTACAAGGAGGACTGCATACGGCTGAAACACACAACAATGTTCAGCTGTGGGGATTTCAAGAGGCATTGTACACACGGAAAATAGAAATTTAAATCACATGCAGTCCACATCGACCCTGTTTTTAAAGAAATATCGACATAACCTCCAACCTCAATGCATAATTATGTCTTTCTTCAAAAGTCAAGTTGAAATGGAGGGAACACAAAAGCTATACTACAGTGGCCACAAGGAAAAAACATCACATCTCTCCTCTCAGACATCCTGTCCTGGTGCTCGAAGCTGGTGCATTAAAAAGGAAGAAAGCCCCTCAGCTGGGTCTAGGTCTTTGAATCTGGCCTTTACCTCTGACCTCTTTGTATAGAGGGATCTGTCTGCAGGGGATCAGCAAATAATCACCACATTATAAGTGAAAATAAAGGGTAACTATGTTGATATCTTTGTATTTAAAGTGATAATTCTGTACTTTTCTGTACAGTTCCTCTCATGTGGTAATTGTGACATTGTCTTACCAATTTGACACTGAGAGCCGTAGAAGCCGCTGGGACAGGCGCAGACATTGGGCTTAATGCATGTTCCTCCG
Organism: Toxotes jaculatrix; assembly: GCF_017976425.1. Lineage (NCBI taxonomy): Eukaryota > Metazoa > Chordata > Actinopteri > Toxotidae > Toxotes > Toxotes jaculatrix. The sequence goes on along the minus strand of NC_054401.1, from coordinate 3,433,459 downwards.
TTCAGACACACGGGGTTACAGAGAGCTGTAGAAGGAACAACAAGCTACATGTGGATCCAACCGTATAAAAACATATTAGATTTGTATGATATGTAAAGAAAAGATGGAGACACTGTGTACCTGAGTTACATGTTGGTCCGTACCAGCCGGGTTTGCATTGACAGACATCAGGCGAAACGCACTCGCCTCCGTTTTCACAGTGTCTGTTACACACCACTGAGACAGACAGACGATTGTTATACACACTCCTGAATGAAAGTGCATCACAGCATCACCCAGGCTGCTGATTTACAGGTGATCTAAAGGTCAAACTATTCCTTTAAAATCAGCACTTTCAAACTACAGTTGCTACAGCCACTCTAAAACAAATTGCAAACACAAACACAAAATGTTTCACCAGGTCACAATAATTTAATAACGTCTCACTGATTTCACATCTGGGTCCAACGTAGCCGTAGGGGCAGGTGCACAGGTTTCTGGCCAGACAGGTGCCGCCATGCTGACAAGGCGGCTCGCAGCTCGCTACAAACCGATGCGGTGTTGCAAACAACACAGAGACACTCATCAGTATTGTGTCAGCAATGTGTGTGTGTGTGTGTCAGCGTGTTAGACAGGTGTGAACATGAGTTCACGTTACCTTCCTCACAGGTGGGCCCGCTGTAGCCCGCAGGACATTCGCACACGTTAGGTTTCACACATTTCCCCTGGTTCCTGCAGTCGGGTCGACACACGGCTGAGGGAGAAGAAAAGCGGCGGTTCTGATGAACAGTATGAGTCGCTGAGGTAAATGACGATGAATCTCAAGATGTTGTTTAATAGGAATGTGTCACGACGGTGTGCAGAGCGCTCCGAGGTTTGCGGTCTTGAAAGGGTGTATGGGTTGCAGAGGTTCACTGAAGCGTGATATAATTTAATGATCTAGGTTTCGTTAAACAAATCGCACTGTGAGATCTCTCTCCTTCTCACCTATGTGACAGTTGTATCCGGTGTAACCTTCTTTGCAGGTGCAGGTGTTGGGCAGAGAGCACTCCATGTTCCTGCCACACTGATACCTGCACACAGCTGAAACAAATCACACGTTTATTGGAAGTTTAAGTAAGGTTTACCTGGCACTTCTTCTTTGTTTTATAGGTAAGTTGATCTAATTTGAACATCACTCCTGAACATTTACTTTCCTGCAAGAAGCTATTATAAGAATCACTACCTTTACATGTGACTCCATCCCCGGTGTAACCGTACGGGCAGCGTCCACACTTAAAGGACCCAGTGACGGTGGGCTCACAGGGAACACCGGGGAAGCAGGGAGAGTCTGCACAGGTCACGTGGTGAGACGGTGATCCCCATTTGACCCCGGTGGTGAGGTCGGGGGTCAGCTCCACCCCACTGGGCTGACCTCTGAGGACAGTGGGAGCGAACACTCTGGTTGCAGTTTGATTCTGTGGGGTCGCTGTGGGCTTTCTGTCTGTGGACGAACCCCTTCTGAGAGTGGAGATGGTGGCTTCTGGTCTCGTCCTCCTGTCCAAGGTTCGTCTGGGTGAGGTGGGAGACGACGAAGAGGAGGAGATGGGAGTCGTTTCCTTGCTGGAATTTGATTTGGTAATGTGAATATGACCATCTGCTCCGCTGGCGACTGTTTCCTGACCTGTAAAACACTGGAAGTTAGAGGATATGACTTAAAAAAATAACACAAATACAGCCGAGGTTTGTCAGCATTAAAACGTTCAACTCTATTACCACACAGAAGAAAGTTACAGCTGCAATGACGTAGTAAGAATAAGAAATCCTTTATTAGTCCCTCAGTGGGGAAATTGCATACCTTGGTTTTATTTAGATTGTATTTGTTTGGAAACACAAGTAAGTAGAAAAAGCCTGATCATTATATATATGTAGATTTTACTTTGAGTGTCTGTGTGAACCTTTTTACTTTGTTTTCTTTGCTTTTAGAAACATCTGCCAGATGTGGTGCAGCAGCATTTTTTTTCTTTGAAATATAAATAAAGTCTTCATTTATATGTGGTATTATCATGTGTCATGTAATGTAATTCATAGTTTCATAATTCATTCATTCAAACACTGTAAGTAAAACATGTCACATGTCAGAACAACAAGTGTCCAATCTTTGGAATCTTTGTTGTAGAGTCCACTGCTGGACACAACGTGGTCCCTGCTATCCTTTAACCGTCGTCAAATTAAAAGAACCGCTTCACTCTCACCTGTTGTTGTGCATGTTCGTCCGTTTCCATGGAGACCAGGGGGGCAGGGTCCACAGACGAAGCCTGCGGAGACATGGATGCTCTCGAAACACTGAACCCCAGGGTGACACGGCCTCCTGGTGCACGGCGATGGGCTTAAGGGTTTGGGCCTCGATGAAACCTGCGGTACTCTTGCTGGTGTGGTCAGTGCTTTGGCTGAAGAGTCTGCATTACCTTGGAGACAAAAAGGACGAGAGTATCCTCTAACTGGACAACACATACAGTATTTACCTGTCTTTAAGTAATGTTTGCCAAAAACTACTGTGTCCAGCTATTTAAGGAAATTATTTGCCTTTTTTAAATGAAACTATATCTTTGATTTTAAGGATTCACATCTTAATTAGGAACCAATGGATTTAAAGCTGAGAGCAGGATACAGGCTAAGGAAGTTGGAAAAGTGTTGCCACGGACAAATGCATTGCTGGTTATGGTCTTTTTATGGAATTTCTAATAATAACAAAATTAAGAATATCACCACCTTATCCCTTAGCAAACAAAACTAATGATCTTTTTAAATAAAATTTGCGGAAGCGGACTCACGAGTGCAGTTTTTTCCATCACCGCTGAATCCCTGTGGGCAGACTCCACAGATGAAGGAGCCCAGCGTGTTGTTACAGCTCACTCCAGGAAAACAAGGCTGAGAGACGCACTCATCCACGTCTTCTCTGCACGTACGGCCTGAAAACACAGCAAACACCAAGTGGCTTAATGTGGGACTATTCCACAAAAATCCAAACAGTCCTAAGCCCTTTACTCTCTGTACCACAGCTGTTTGAAGGAAAAAGCTCTGCAGGTTGATCCCTACCTGTCATTCCAGGTGGGCAGATACAGGTGAAGGAGTTGGGGCCATCAATACAGCGTCCCAGTCTGCAGGGGTTGGGTTTACAGTCATCAATGTCCACCTCACACCTTTCCCCTCTAAAACCATCGAGACACACACACAGGTATTCCCCGCTGCCGACAGGGAGGTGGACGTTGGTTATACAGGAAGCTCCATTCAGACATGCACAGGACTTCACAGACACCTGGGACAAGCAGAAAAACACACATTATTTTCACTGGTTTGGTAGATGACATTCAAAGTGCTGTATTGTCATTTTCATTGTATATCGATGCATAGCTTTTGCAGTTAGTAGTATATAAGAAGTCTGTGTACTTTACCACTTCGAACAAACAGGAAATGATATAAGCTGTCAATCAAACTGCGGCTTGAAGTTGCCACAGCTAAGAAAAAACTTCATAGAGAGAAAGGAACTCTCCATTTTTTGTTTTCTGAGATGTCCCTGCAGCCATTTCACCACCAACAACAATTTGTTTGAATGTTTTGCAGCTCTCCACTTCCTGTGTGCATTGCATTGTGGGACAATAGTGTCCATCAACAACAAACTAAAAAAATTTTTAGCTCCCTCTAGTGGGAGGAAGCAGCAAAGACAGTCAACTGAGAGCCAAAGGCCATGGTTGTCTCTTGACCAAAACTTTGCTGCTTGTGGATCCTCCAGGAATTTTACTGACCAGCCAAAAATAACTGACACTTAAGCCTTCCACAAAATACATAGCTGAGGTACTGCTGAACAAGTGCTTAACAACCACTGCTGGTTGCTGGAGCTACTCAGTGTCTGTAGCTGCACAAGACAGAAAATGTGTGGAAACAAACTGGTGCAAAACAAACCCATCCTGTGCATCCAAAGCATTTTTAGCTAGACGAAATGTGTTTCAGGATCTTAAAAGGTTCCTTAAAAAGTCCAATTATTCAAACCAGAATTACCTGTACAGAGGCTTTGGTCTCAGCGTTACAGTCGTCCGTCACAGTGAAGTGGAAAGTGTGTGTGTCTGTGGTTCCAGCTGTGGCCTTCCACATCAGGAGGCCGGCTGGAGAAAGAGATGCACCTTCAGGAGCTGATACCAGGGTGAAGAGAACCGCCGAGCCCTCGGGGTCCTGAGCTTGTAGCTGGTAGATGAAGTTTTCCCCCTGGAAGGACCAGAGACGAGGTGGCAGGGACTCCAGCACCGGGGGCGTGTTCTCTGACGGGAAATACAAAGGAGGGAAAGAGCAAGTGACCGAATGTAAACTTATGTGTGGTGAGTGACAGACTGGATGAAAAAGAGGGAATCACAGAAGGCCGCCATGACACCCTGGTTACTGATTCATCAAGCTGTAACTCCTCTCACGTTAATGCCACATACTTTGTCGTTTCTCTCCCGAGCGGAGCAGATGCACCGTTTGACCTACTTTAAGTTGAAGAAGTAAAGTTGGTCAGAAAGTGTAACAATGAGGTAAGCTCTCCTCATGTCAGCGCCGGGGGACCGGAGCAACTTCAATGGCTCCAATCTGCACAGAGCTGCTGACAATTACAGCCCTGAGCGACCACCAACCACAAAACTCAGCGATGGCTATCTGACCTCAGCTCTACTGAGCAGGTGACACATTTAAAAACTTTTTCCGCCTTACACAGTGTACGGCATAGTTTAGACTTTCTGTGTGCTCTTTATGAGAATATGAATGATCTGCAAAAACAAACAGAGTAGAGACGCTGACATTTCTGTGTACATACTCTCAGCTATGGACCATGTGTGTTTGGACGAGTCCGGCCGGCATGTGAGGCAAGGGCTGCTGGGATTGGTCTCTCCCTCACTGTAACACTGACCGTCAATGTTGCAGGTTTTCTCCTGGGAAGCAAAAACAATACGTTACAAAAAAAAATTAATTAGTTCAGTGTTTATTTCTCTCTGAAACAAACTGTCTTTCATCACATGAAACACGCTGTTTGGTGGCCACTTATCAAAAGATACCCCAGTGAGTGTCACAGGTTTATGTAAAGCGTGGACAGAACGTCGCACCAAGAGAACAAGGACAGCTTTGTTGAAACGCTCAACACATTTGGTTTGAGGAAAACAAACCTAATTGCTTCCTGTGTTTACACACATTCAGAAACTCTAAATTACAAGCAGATCAGTGACTGTAGTGTTACGATTTACGGTTGCATGGTGAATGTTCGCTCTCCTGCAGAAAACATGGCTGGAATTACAAATGACATTTGTTAAAAAAAAAAAAACACACATTATCATATATAACAGAGCTTTGTTAAATTCTGTTAATTCTACTTTACATCCCTATGTTTTAAGCATCAAATTCACCGAGCACTGGAAGCAAATGATCCCTAAAACCAGTTGAGAGTTGAGGGCGAGAGTGTGGTTAAAGTGCAGTTAAAGGATGAAGGAAATCAGGCTTTATCTTTGGAGATATTCACACTTTTTGATCCACATATTAAATCAAAATCTCTGTCAAGAACGACGTCTTACCCTCAGGGTGCAGAGGACTTCAGTGTTGAGGCTGCAGATCTGGCAGGCTCCGTCGTACAGAGTCAGTATCTTGGCGTTGCTGTAGCTGTAGCCATCATTGGATACCTGCCATCAGAGGAGAGTTGATGACTGTGGATCACTGGAAAAGGCATTAAACAAATAAACTGAACAAGATGGACAACAGTCGTTTACGCTGGGTCATTATTTTCGCCTATTCTAATATTTAAAAGACGCCATTTACAGAAGAGGCAGCATGAAGTGAGGGTGCTGTGGTCCAGGAAAGATCCTCCTCAGTGATAAATGTTCTTATGTTTACCAAATCTCTCCACAGGGAAAAGTATTCCCACACACTACTTTGTTTTATGCACTTGACTGTCGGGTAAATCAACCAATTTGCACTGTTTCAAAACGCTGAGTCCATTTTCCTCCTAAACCAAACTGAAACAGGAGAAAACTGGCTGCATGCTGTGGACCCTTTCCACATCTAAAGCCAAAAAAAAAAAAACCTTCCAGTTGCTTCAGTGCATATTTACTGTGGGACCATTCTGACATTATAGATCTCGCAAAATAAGAATAGAGCTTCATGTTTAACCTTAGTTTTGAGAAAGTGGGAGTAAGAACAGTAAGAAGAGAGGAATAAAAGCCAGAGAGAATGAGTTAATGAACTGATCATTTTACTAACTTTGATTTGCCAGCGGGCCAGTGGTCTGTTTGTCACTGATTCCAGGTCCAGTTCTGCAGGAGTCCGGCTGTCCTCCAGGGGGAGCTGGCACTCCAGAGCGGTCACATCCAGAAAGGTGGCCGGGACAAACCGAGGCTCGTCCAGAACCCAGTCCCCGTCCAAAAACTTGACAAGAGACGCAGGAGAGGGAGGGAGATAGACATAGAATCAGAGATGAGAACAGAAAAATGCTACTGTTGTCAAGTGGCCTAATGGACATTAATTCAAATAAACAAACTAAATATTTAAAGATCATGACGTTAATTGATTAACTGAACCAATAATCTGTTTATAACCAAACCTGCTTCTGCTCCAGTTGAGTTACCGTTAGTTTCTGAGCTACTGCAGCTCCACAAGATCAGAATATTCAACAAAAACAAAAACACATGAACAACAGACGAGGGGAAAACGAAACAGAAACCAGAAAAAGAAGCAGAAAAACAAAGTACCTTTTCTTTAACAAACTCACACTTGAGCTCGTAGGAGTCCTTGAAGCCTTGACCGTAGACCTGGACGGTGGAGCAGTCTCCCTGTCGGACGTCACACAGACCCTGCTTCTCCAGCTCCGTGATCTCTGGGATATGGTCTTCACAACATCGACAACAAAAAGTGTCAGATGAACAGGGGCTGTTAGACCAATGAAACCAATGACAATGACAACTTTAAAACAGCGTTGTGTTTGTCTGTGTTTGGTATGTTACCAGACAGCATGCTGCAGTCATAGGACCCAAATCCTGGGAAGCACACGCAGCCCCACTCTGAGCACTGGCCGTTCCCATTGCACAGACTTGGACACTTGAGGACGGCCAGAACGTCCTGGTGCTCTTCTTCCCTCCTGCTGTCCTCCACCAGCCTCCTCTCACACTCGTTCTCCAGCAGCGGTAACGTTGCATTCAGCCATGACTGCTCATCCTTCAGCTGTAGGTCAGTAACACACATCGCCACCACACGGCTGACCAGGGACTGTTGCAGTAGGCGCCCGCAACCTGTTGCAATGCTCGAGTGCGCCACAGTCTGCTGGCACTGAGTCAAGGCCTGCTGCTCGGTGAGGCCAGAAGGTGTGGGCCACGTTGGGGAGGAGTCTGTGTGAACTGCTGGTTCATGGTCCTCAGGGAAGAAGTAGGTAAAGCCTTCTAAGTCAGACTGACTGAGGCTTTGGTGCTGGGAGTTAGAAACGTAGCGGTGGGTCTGCCGCCTGCCCCTGGCCCTGAGACGCTGGTGATGGGCTGAGGTTAAAGTCTCATCCGTGGAGGCTCTGAAGCTGAAGCCTTTTTCATGTGGCTGAGCGTCGGTACCTCGATTCTGGGTGTTTTGGGTGGAGCGACCCGGAGAGAGCGGCTGCCTTTCTTTTCTTTTGAGTAGCTCCACTGAGCTGATGTACTCAGCCGTGACGTCCAAAGTGGGGATGACACTGAGGAGACGCACGTTGCCATAATGAGAACAGGTGGAGTCAGGGGAGGTGACCGGCTGTGATCGAGCTCTGGGAGAGGCGAGGCGGGGCTCTGCCTGACAGGTACAGTACTTGCGGGGGCTCAGTGTGCTCAGATGGGATGGCATGGTGTCAAACAGGCTGGTGCCTGGAGGGAGTCTGACAGAGGAAAAAAAAAGATGTCAGTGAAGATGCAAGAACCACATCAAGAATATCTAAGGCATCACTTGTTATCTCCTGCTTGGACGTTTTAAAAAACACTGACCTCCACTCAGAGATAAAAGCGTGCACATCCTCCAGTGTGGCGCCCCCTGCTGAGTGGAAGTCGTTGTCTGGCTGTCCGTCGTAGGTCCCGCACAGACCCTCAGTGTGACTCCGGTCTGAACTGGGGGCTCTCAGCGTCAGACTCATTCCCCAGTCAGACACGTCTGCACGGACAAACGCCCCCGATGAGAAGGTCACCTAGAGACAATCGTATGAAGACACAGGAAAGTCTTATCTTCAGGAACAAGCAGCGAGCTAAATTTTAGATGACTTAATTTTGACACCGCTGCAGTCTTGGCAATCGTTGTGTACAGATTTCAGCAGAGAAGGCAAAGAGAGGCAACCTGGCCTTTGTGATATACTCATCAGCTGCACTCGTCCTCACTCACTGTGACTTTGCGTCCCTGGTAGGACTCCGTGATCCGGATGCCGCTCCTGCTCAGGTCTCTGTTCTTCACAGACAGATGAGGCTTGGTTTCACCCACTTCCCCATTGCACATGTCAAAAGCGATAACATCGCCGCCGTCCCTCGCCACAAAGCCGCACACGCACGAGGCGGCGTGCACCACACTGCCGCACTCCCACTGACGGACGTGGACCTCGAACGGCAAGATGGTGCTCCTATACAGAACGAAGGTGCCTATTTGGTAGCTCTCATACTGCCTGTAAGTAAACAAAGAAAATTATTTAGAGATAATTTTTTGCCTCCTGTTTCCTGTCATTAGATATTTGCTTTTCTATTATAGAAAAGCCATCATTCAATATTTCCATATGTAATTAACTAATTAAACATATAACAGTGTATAATATGTAAAGTATGTTTCCTGATTAAGTGAATAAAAGACTGAAGTACCTGCCATCAAATGTGATAATGTGCGGATCAGTGAAGGAGTAGCAGTAGGCTGAAGGAACATCCTGTACTGTGATCTGAAAATGAGAGATCAGTTAAAATACACAGGATTACATACAGGTACAACCGCAGCACAGGAACAACAGGCACAGGTACATGTACAACCACAAACCTTTGTTTGATCTGTTTACCTCAACAGGTTCTGGTGAGTATCTGTTCCAGAGAAAATTCTGTGTGACGATGGGTTTGACAGAGACCCGGGTTGTCCTGTTTCCGTCTTTGACAAAGTCAGTGATGGGGCTGAATTGGATCTGAGCTCGGCTGCAAACCCCGTCCCTGCTGCAGGGACTCCGGGACAGATCCACCACACAGGAGGACAGGGACAGATCTGCACCCAACAAACTCCCGTCTGCAACAAATATTTGGGTTTGTGCAGATACAGTGAAATAAAATGACTTCCCCTCCTTTCATTTACTTGTGCTGATTGTATAAAAGACTCTCAAAGGACCAACAACCAGTGTTTATGTCCTTAACTTACTGAAAGTCCTCACCTTGGCTGCTTGTGCTGAGCTGCAGGGACAGAATGCACTGTTCTGTAGAGGAGGGGGACTCGTCCAGACATGGGACAGGAACAGTGCTCTCAACCACCAACTCATACAGTCTCCCGTCCTCAGGTACACTGCCCACCTCCGGTCTTAGCTGCACATAACATGTAAAAGAAGACCTGTGAACTGTTTCACACACAAATACAAATACAAATACACAGAGCTGCAAAACTTCAGATTACTGTGATTTACCCTAATCCCAGCAAAGAACTCCTGACTTTCCACTGAAGCACCACGGACGTCAGGTGAGTCCAAGAAGAAACTGGAGCTGGAGCAATAAATCTGAGAGAGGAAGGGAGAGATTTCTTCTTTTTTTTACTATATTGTACTAATGTGGGTATCATTCGTTGTCTTTTCTTTATCATTATATCTGCATTGTAAACCTTGCACAGCCCGTTTTGGCAAAGAAGAACAACACAGCATAATTTGTTTTTGCTCTTGTTTTGGGCTCATCCCTCTTTAGTTTGTCTCGACCAAACTCTAAACTAGATCTTGAACTCATCTTGAAAACCAACTTAGGTTCAACAAAGATCTTGTTGAACCAGAGCAGCCCTGTTTCAGACCTTGTCCCCGAGACGGAGGTTGAAGCCGTCCAGCTCGATGAAGGCGGAGGTCTGGATGGTGGTCTCCTGTTTGAGCTCCTCCTTCCTGCCCTCAGGTGAGAGACGAGACCACGCCACCACGTAACCCAGGGAGCTGTTGGAGCTGCTGTCAAAGCTGCACTTCAGGTAGATGGTGTTACCTGTCACCTCTGAGACAATCACTGGTACAGACGGAGTGGGCGGCTGCTTGGCTGACGGAGGAGAAGCAGAGAGAACAGGCAGATTAGTGACGTCTAAGAGTGATGACATTTATGCACTGTTATGGAAGAAACTGTTATGGAAGCATGTTGAAACCCAAGGTTTTGGAATGAGATGACCTACAAACATAAATGCATCATTTACATTTGGCTGGAGACAGGTGCTAATTTGCAATACAGGTAGATTTAGTAACAGAAAAGGTCCCTCTCTCTAACTGACAAATGCAGCCAATGACTATGCAGAGGAAAGTAACTCAAGCTGAGGAACATGAACTCATATATATGAAAACATTCAGAGCACTGAGCTCAGGAATCACAACATGCTGGATTCTACGTTCAGCGATCCTTCATCTACCTCTAATCAAACCTCCCTCCTCCTTCTTTCCACCTCTGCCAGTTTCCTAAAACCTGCCTTGGCACAATTCACATCGTGGCTGAGGGCCGTCGTCATGGAGATGAGGCCCAGTGGACGCCGGGACACATGCTCAGCTCATTAAGGGGAGCGGTGAGGGGCCGGCCGGTGCATTCCTGACCGCATGGCAGCTCCCTGACCTCCCGATTGTTTTTGCTGTTTGACCTAACACGAGGAGACAAGCGTAGGCCATAAACTCAGCAGCAGGATCCTCACTTTTACATGTTCCGTTGACGATCACCTCGTCAGCACCACAGGTCAGCGACGTTGTGGGTAAAGTGTCCGACATCTCTGTTAGATAGATAGGACAAAAGAGCAATAACAACAGTGAACAGTAAATCGTTAACTGAGATACTAGATTATATGACTTATTTTTCTGTGTTTGTATAATATATTAGGTGCATTATAAAACAAACATGATCAGAGCAGGACCCTCTGCAGACTGTACCTTGTGCACAGTATCCCATGCATCCCTGTGTGGGCTGGAGCAGGTAAACGTAGAAGTCTCCACAGTGACGGACGGAGACTGGGATGCGAAACAAGCAGCAGTCTTTGCTGCCACTCGAGAAGAACTGCCAGGCAGCGCAGGCTGTCAGCTGCCTGACCTCCAGAGGGCCAGGCAGGGACTCGCCCCCACCCAGAGACAGCCACACCGGGGCCTGGGTCCCACAGTGGTTCACCTGGATGTTCAGAAAGACACATACTGCCATTGTGCCTGAACAAAAAAAATAATAATATAAGTACACTAAGAGCTCCTGGAAACTGAAGTGAAATTTACTTCAAGTTCTTTAAGTTCTTGGATTCAGATTTTGAAAACAGCAAGATTCTGATGAACCATTTATTTGAAAGAACCATAAAAATGAACTGACAGAAGAAAGCACACAGAAACTATGAACTCTTCACACCGAAGATGTCACCAAAATGCAGTTTGCACAAATATAGAATAAATCTGAAAATACTAAAAGTCTGGACGCGCGTTTGACAAAGCCTCGGTTTGTTGCAGCTAATTCCCCTTTGAAAAAATCCTTGGCCTGACAAATCTAGCCACTTATCCGCCATCATCATAAAGACATCGCCCTGTTATGTAACACATGTTCACAGCGATCCTCTCTTCCTTCCTCCACCCACTCCTGTGGATATCCATCACCCAGGGAGAGCAGCGATGCCCTGGGAAGGCAGAGAGAGGCTGACACTTCAGATGGATCCTGCAGGCTCCTCGCAGCAGGACGCCCGCAGGAAATGAGACACATTCCAGCTCTCCTTGCGCTCTCCTTCATAAATGTGTACACACACACTCACACCGATGACTAACACACAGACAATCGCGCTCAAGCGACAACAGAGAGGCCACGTCAGAGTTTCTCCACATGAAGTTACAGATGGGGCCTCGAGAGATTTCACCAACTGATGTGTTGATATTTGTTATTAAAAGAAACATATTGACACCTATATATTACCTCTGGACCTCACCACATGCTACTGAGAAGACAACACAAAAGTGGCTGATGAGATAAAATGAAAACTCTCTCATTTCAGCGGTCATGAGAATTTTACGACCCTGACAGCTACTGATTCCCAATTTCTGTTCAACACAAAAAACAATTAGCTGAGCACCGCGGGTTGATGAGACTGGCAATGTGTAGCAAAACACAGCTATCTCCAAATGTCGTTCCTCTAATCTGTGTCTTTGCAGTACGTTTTACAGAAAAGGTCATTTACCTCCACACACTGAGTGGGCATGCTGGCTGGCTTGTCAAAAATCTGAAACTGGTACCAGCCCGGAGTGAGGGAATGGTCGCAGATGAAGTCCTGCAGGGCCGACTGCTGCAGCCAGCTGGAGCTGAAGGTGGTGCTGCGGTAGGGATTCTGGAGGATGGAGTGGCCGCCCGGTGCACATTCGGGAGGGAGCGCTGCAAGTACAGCCAGAGAGGCAGCATAATCGCTGGATGTTCACCAGGACTGTCAATACCAATGATCAAATATATGGAAGGATTTCAGCGGGCTGAGCAGTGGATTGTGGACGTTCACCGTCCAACTGGTCTTTGTTCAAGATAAACATTTCCAATTGAATTTCAAAGCTGATGAAAAGGTGCAATGCTGCCCAGGGCTGAGGTTGGCACACGGAACATGGGAAAAGCATGACTTTGTCATTTAGGACATGAAAAAGACATATGAGAAATGCATTGAATAACAATAATGCAACAAAGAACATAAAAGATTAGTTGCACACCTACGATACGGCAGGTACAGTGATCCAACACGTGGACTTGGTTTACTGAAGGTAAGGTAATTTATCTTCTCACACCTGCACCAGTTTGTTCTATTGTCCCATTAGGACACAGGCAGGTATGTGATCTGCAGTTTACAGGTTTTAACTACAACTGATGAATCACCTCTTGTCTTTATTAAGTAAATGAATCCATATGCTGAGTAAAACGAATTAAATAAACGATGAAAGGATGAGCAGACTCTTACCTCAAAACACCAGGACAAGGAAAACAACCTCCCTAATAATGAAGACCGGAGCTGGAGCCAAACCTAACAGCATTATTACTAATGGATTTTCCCAGCAGTGACTGCTGATGTCCATATGGTCCATTTTAAGATACGGTCTCACATGAGCTGTATCATAACGAGAGGAAGCGCTTGGTATTCATCAGCTTGTGGTATCACTGCTGGAAACATCGTTCTTGTTTCCTTCCAATTAGAAAAACCTCAAAGAATCTTGTGCTTGTCAGTTTGAGGTCAAATGTGAATTTCAGGCATTAGGACGACTATTCATTCGGACCAAATAAAAGCAAATCCTGAGGATATTTCACAAAAATAACATCTAAATTAAAGACATTCTCGTTAAAACTTTGCTGAGTGGAAGGAAGTCCCAAAACTGGTCCAGATAACAGAAAGGTCAGTCGGTTAAAGGTCAAAGGTTAAAGGAGGAGTCTTAAACACACAGTTTCAGTACTCTGGGATCATTCAAAGAGCCAATAGAATAAAAACATTTGACCAAGGGTGATGAAAAGATGTCAAGGCATACGAAGGACTACGGGCTGCAATATTTCTCTGTGGCCATCGGACGGTGGCTACAAGAACCAAAAAGACAGGGTCAAGACAACAGAGGGAGGTTTGAAGCTTATGGTGTTTTCTGTCCCTGACCCGAGGGGTCAAGTGAAAGGTGATATCCTGACTGAGTCTGCAGCAGCAGATCTGATGAAGGAGACGACAGGAGCTGTCAGAGCTGCCCAGACATCAGTCATCCTTCATACTCATACTCATACCTGCCTGCATGGGCACAAAGGCCAGTGAGTGTGTGTGTGTGTGTGTGTGTGTGTGTGTGTGTGTGTGTGTGTGTGTGTGTGTGTGGATGAAAAGAAAGTGAAGTGCTTCCTTTGCTTTTCATCGCAGCACAGTTTATTTCACTCTGACCATGACACTAGGAGCCATGTGGCCTTGGATGACAGCTACATGATGGATGAGACGGGCTCAGCTTCTTTTTGGCAGAGGGACAAAAACTACCTGAGAAATCATGGAGCTCCTTGACAAAGGCACACGGTGATAAAATCCGATTTTTAATCCCATGTTTGGTTTGTAAATTTTGAGTTTGCTTACTGATGGAAACGGCAGTCACCTTCACCAGAGGATAATTTAATGTTTGACGCATCTAACCAGGCAGTTTCTGAATAACTTAAAGGAGCGAGCTTACCTGTGTGAGCCTGCATTGCATTAGGAAGTAAAAACACAACGCAAGGAAAAAGTTTCAGGAGAGTTTCAAGTCTCATCGTCTCGCAGCGCTGGCACCGATTTACACGGAGGAGCAGGAGCGCAGCGGTCTTCCCCGTTTTCCGACCCAAAACAAATGAAGCGGACAGGAAATGCGGAGCTACACGTTAAAAGTCACTTCTCGCTGGAGGACCACAGAAGAAGCCGTCGGCTGATCCGAGACGCCGGACTGCACAGACTGCTGCTGGCTGCAGCATCACAGTGTGTTAGGAGGGGCATCGGCGGTACACCTTCCCATGACCCAAACCTCTGCACACATCTGCCTCCGAGCTGCAGGACTCCTCCGCTTTTCATTGACTTCTGAAAATAGTTGGCATCCAAAATGTTCTGTGGGCAGACATAGTTACGTTTTGCATGTATTTTCTTCTCAACGTTATGAGCATCCAGAATTTACAAGTCCAAATAATCCAATTTAACTCTCAGGTTTACATAATAATATGCAGAGATATTCATCAGGCTTCATTCTCATAAATCTAATAACTATCCAAACAGTAGTGACGCAGGTTGATCTGTTATTCAGAGAAAATTAAAATATTTAATGCAACACAAATACTGTGAATCAGCTGAAACTTTGTGCACCAAAACTTTTCTTTCTTTCTAAAGAGGGAAAAGCGCAGACTGATGGTCTAATCATGGAGGTTCGCTACCGGCCAGCCAGTGATATTTCATTAGTCACCACTCCAAACCGCTAAAACAGATGGCCCTCATGCTGCATTTTTCAGGGCAGCAGCCTCGGCCAAAGAGTGGGACTCTGGATAAGTCAGATATCACATTCACGTCCTTCCACGCTGCTTGTTTCCATTCTCACGCTTTAACTGCAGCCTCGCTCCTCAGATCTGGAGTTTCACTGGCTGGAGCAGAGGAGCTGGAACTGATAGTTCTGTCAAAGACCTGAAACTAATCTCCTCAGAAGAGGAAACGTGATCTGGAGGAAGTGATGGCTCAATTCTTTGAAAACTAGGACATTCAGGAGGCAGTTAACAAAAAAAGAAGAAGCGTTTTTCTGCTTTTCTTTACCAGGATAGATGGGATGCAAGTCTCTCCTGCACCCCTCAATATATTATTATAAATATTGTTAACTGCAGCTAACAATATTTTGCCATGGTGACATTTTCAGACGTCTTGCTTTGTCCAACCAACTGCCTAGTGTAATTTTTTTTACCCAGACTCTGGTGATTTTGCAAAGTATCAGCTGGAGGACAACTTTTTCAAAATAAAGTGAACGGTCTGAGTAAACTGTGAAGTTTCAATAAAGTCAGTAAGACAATCCTCTGTGATTAATGATGAATAAACCTCCTGCACATCTAAACTAAAGGGAATCAATGGAAAGCTGACAGCTGTGCAGGTCGTAGACTGCTCCCCTTGTCTTGTCCCAGTGCAACGTGAAGGTGCCTGACTGTCTTGTTGTGACTCTCATCTGTTTGACTCCCAGGCGGAGGAGGAGGGGGGGAGGTACAGCCCCTCCCTCATAAATCTCCTGGACCATCAACCCTGGTAAGAGCCTGGAATAGCCATCAGGTAAAAGCCCACTTTCCTTCCATCTGCCCACTCCTCGTCTTACACAACCAGTAATTAAATCTCAATCGGCCTCTTGGATGGAAAATGTGAATCTATGTACATTACATGTATGAGTTTGTACCTTTCCAGTTAAATCCATGGAGCACAAAGAAAAGTGGTAAACAAAGAGGGATAATTGCCGTGTTTAATATTTTAATCTACACACAAGCTCATTTTGTGTAATTTTCTCTGATTATAATCAGTTATGCAGATGTAGGAGAAACGGCAGCGCTGCAGTGTACCCTGCAAAATGTCGTACCAGCTAAATGATGCAAGGAATTCAAACTGTATATAATTACCTCAACCTCCACCACTGACAGGAAAACTGATTGCACAACTTAAATATCTTGAAGTGCACACAGAAGGAGAACACAAGAGCAGAGAATCACAGGAGACTGAGTCAAACCCTCAGTGCCAAACCATGTTCTGAAGGTCTAAACATAAACACACCCCTCCTGTTTTATCTCTTTGTCTTCCTCACTGTTGTTTCTCTCTCCATATCCGACATGAAAATCACAAACATCAATGGAAATGAATAATTCAGAGCCGGTGCACAACAAAATCACTGCTCTGATTTACAGCCCACCTGAGGCTGCTCACTCTCAGTAAAGGGTGAAAGTGCTTTTTCAAGTCTCAAGCATGTTGCGGTGATGGGCCTCCCTACTGCCTTTTGGTGGGGGCCCCCCGTGGAGGAGATTTGGGCAACAGTATGTCATGATTTGTCAGCTTGTGTCTTGGCTGACAAGTACAGGATGTTTTGGCAACAACAGTGTTGGAAGAAGTGCTCAAAACGCCAGTGAAGATTCATCTTAATTATCCAGGTGGAAAGATCTCCGCCGAAAGTTCAACCTGAATCACTGTGATTCATCAAGACAAGGGATCGCAAGTGTCACCATCACAATGGAAAAGCAGTCCACTACTGTCCTACTGCGACATTTTATTTTGGTGAAACTACAGAAATACTGTCAGTAAAAAAAAAAAGCAAAAGGAGGGAAGAAGGAAGAAGCACAAGAAAAGTAGTAATGAAAGAGAAAAGGAAGAAGAAAACGAAAGTAGAAAACAAAACATAGATGATATCAGACATTTCCATCACTTTTTTCATGTGTTAAATGTAAAAGCTGATTCTTGAAAAACAATTCGTAATTAATGCTGTCAGATAAATCTAGAAGGAAGAAGATTTTTCTTCTGAAATGTAGAAAGGAGAAAGTAGAAAGTTTCTAAAATGAAAATACTCAGCAAAGATACTAATACTTGAAATTTGTGTTTAGGTGCAACATTTGAGTAAATACTTGAGACCTAGTTGCTTTATTTAACTCGTCTGGAGAGGAACTAAGACACGACAGCTTCTGAATGTCGGTTGAACTGCTCTGTGCTGCCTTTTGTTTTGTTACTGTAGAGGACAAACGTGACCTCGGAGCAGCTGGGTCATGACACGAGCTATTCCTGCTTCCAACCCCGACATCCAGCCTCCATCACATACCAGAACCCAGACTACCACTCAACACAATCCACCAACAGGGCAAACAATGTCTATACAGTCACTCTGATCCGGAGACAAACCAAAATCAAGAAATCCTCCAAGTGACAAACGCAACTGAAGACTGAAATAGTCATAAACAAAGTTATAGCTGAAGTACCTGGAATCTGTACCAGTTTTCGTATTTTTTTGTGTATATTTCTTACTTGATGATGACCTGTTGAATACAGTACACATCTCCACTGAAGTTACCAGGAAATTTGAGACTTAACTTTGAGAAAAGTTTCTGGTTCTAAAAAAATTTGTGTGAACATCAGATTCTCCACCTTCTAGCTGTTGTGGTATAGGAAGCTTCAGAAGCTTCAAAAATATTCTGTAGTCTTCATCAGCACCTTTACAATTATATTTTTTCATAATTTACTTTAGACAGTTTATTTGGAAGTTTGCAGAAAAGCTGTTGCACAACGTTTTTATTTGGAGGTTTGGATTTACAGTCCACCCCCTCCTCTATCTGAGCCAGGATGAAAGAAAAGAAGAAAAGGAAGGAAGAGCGTCTGATCAGATATGATGGGCAGTGATTGCAGAAACTGAAAATCCTTCCTTCCCTCAGCGATGATGCTCAAACAACAGTAAAAACAGATGGAGGTCCTGACACACAGTCAGACTCTGGAAAGGAATATAAGAAAGTCCAAATACAAGACCAGTAGTTCCCTCAGTTCAGCCGTGGATAAGGTTTCAGCTTGTTTCTATTTCCTCCAGCAGTTACAGAGCCATGATTTACAAGCTCCTCTGTGCTACAGCCTGATTTATGTGCAGTACTTAATCTTTTAGTGTTCAAACAACAATACAATTAGGTTCCATCACGGTGTCAGGGTGACATGGAGATGTCTCTGAGGCCACTGAAAGGCAGGGTCAGCAGCAGCATCTCTGGCTGTCACGTCTGACAAAAGGCTCCTGTAATTGTTTCAGTCGAGCCACTGATTGCACAGTGGCTGTAAATGTCACCAGATACAATGGTAGGAGGTTTTCAGACACAGGGCTGAGGGGCCAGAGGTTGAGAGGAGCCTCTGAAGGTGGCGGCTCCTGGTTTTACAGGGGCAGCGAGGTCAGCTCCTTCAGGTCAGCTGTTTGGTCTCAGCTCAGGTTTCCTGTTGCCTTTGCCCCCTCATGTCAGCTGTCGGGAGTTGGTACAAACAAAGCTCTCCTCTCCTTACTGTCTGGCAACTACGACCTCTGATTTTACAGTTTTTCTACCATTATGACCTTACAACGTATAAGGATTCCTCACCTCTGATGAGTTATGGTAGCATATGATATACTGACAAAACAAAAAAAAGTTTTACATTTTAAAGTTTTACGTTTTGTGTTTACAGAGAGTACAGAATCAACCTTGCAAAAAGAACAAGATAACTATAATACTAATACTACTGATGAAGACCACAATATGTAAATATATACAGACAGGATGACCATTCATAAAACTCAAGGCTGAGTCATAAACAGCATCCAGAGACTTGAGCAGTGGGAGATGCATGTCACATATCCCCACAGTCCAAGAAGAAAGAAAGTTTGCTTTGATCTTGAGAAATGAAAGAAAAACAGGGAAACATACTGTATATTGTACTGTGCTGTTGTTTTTATACAGACTGAGATTAGATAACTAAAGTTTAAAGAATTTCCCAAACTTTTCTGGGAGGTTCAGTCTGTAAAAATGTCTTATGTCGCGACCATAGACATTAAACAGCTTTCTCATTCAGAGCGGCTGCAGCGTGTATCTGGAAGAGGCATCATCTCTGTGTGGCTGCCTCCTGAGACTCTCTACATACTGTAAGCGTTCATGATGTTGGCACCAAGACAGTATTTTAATTTAAAATCATGCCCCCAACCATTATTCCTCAGAGTCTACATGAGTCTCTTCCTTTTTGTGGACTGAATCCTCTGCTCCATCGTGGCTTCTCTTCTTTTCCCGCATCTGAAATTTACTAGAAGCAAGAAACTAATGTGAGGACTGAACCTTCTGCACCTGCTAAAAAAATTTAAAATAGCTCTTCATACATTCATGTACTGTGTCAGCTGTTTTCTGAACTGATCCCAGTTGCAGGGCTCCGGGATCTGCTGCCATCTAGTGGATTCATGATGCCACACATCTGTCTTTTTCCATTTTTATCTTCTATTTTATTTTACAAATCCTGTTTGTGTCTTTTTTCATTTTCTTGTATCTTGTCTTAAAGTATTTTATGTCATTTATAAAACACTTGTTGTTCAAAGGTCTGTTCATAAATAAATGACCAAAACCTCCAGAAGGATCCAAAATCCTTGCACTGTCAGTTGTATTTACTTTATTTAATTACATATGTTACCTAACATCAGTATTAAATAAAGTAATTACAATTGACCTGCAGTGTGCAAGATTTCTGTCCAATGTCTTTCACTGAATATTTACATAATCCACTATATCTGTAAATTCCTATAAATTCCTCCTGCTACACTATGTCTTCGAACAGACTGGACTAAAACGACTACAAGGGACCATGGTTTCTGTTCTTCACTGCGCACTTTGTTGCTAAGTTCCTGTTTTGTGCTTTTGTTGAATGTCCTGCTGAGCTCAGCCCACTTTGCTTAATTCTTTTTGTTAAGAGGACTGAAGGCGCTCGTTACCAAGCAGCACTTTTTATGTGTTGTGTCTGTAATCAACCCTTGTGCCACTGCTTCCTTCTCCTGAGCCTACCACTAAGTTCCAGTGGTAAAAACCACACAACAATTTCAACTTCAAACTCTGTGGATTTAAACTTGTAGGTCTTGAGACATTGACAGGCACAGACACTGAAATTCAAGGTAAGCTGATACCTTATTTGTCCATCGACAAATCAAGATGGCTCCAAATGGTTTGTTGCCTCCACTGGCCTCAGTCGGCTTTGAAGGAAAAATCAAATTCTCTGCAAGCCAAGACCTCTGCCTAGCAAGAAGCAAATATTTTAAGCTTCCAGAGACTGAGAGCCAGGGCGACATGTGGAGCATCAAGCCACCGGATTTCTCTCTTAAACTGTACAGATCTCTGTCAGTTCCTCAAAGGAAAGAAAGGAAGACACGAGCAAACCTAGCTTCCCCACAAACCACTAAAACAAAGAGGACACCTGGAGTATTTCTACCAAATGTTTTTCATGAACCGTACCAGAGGAAAGATCCTCCAAAGTTCATCACATTGTACAGGCCTCCTGGCACTCTGGAGTCTGAGCTGATGTTCGTCAAGATGGGAAAGTATCCGTCTGAACTCTACAAGAACCCCAAACCTCATGACTTCAGGCCGGTAAGAATCTGTAAACCTATCATGTGCTTTTTCTGTTTGTCAAGTGTCTCATTAACACAAAGTAGTGGTAAGGACACAGACTCAAAACGAGAAAGGCAAGCAAGGTCATTCACGTTTTACCATCTGAATTTTAAGTAAGCTTGTAATGTTTGACTTGACCACAAGGTGGTGATAAACACACACAGACTAACCAGAGGGAAATTTAACGTTGAACCTTTTGCTTTTAACCACTCACTTCAGCTTGATGAGGATGTTGCAGACATGGTAACGACACATGAGAGAGATCCTGGTAACCTGAACTTAAAATTAAAGCACTTGGACATAAGTGAGTGGATCAGTTTATCTTTTTCATTCTCTCTTTTTGGCTGACACTTGTGAACTTCACACTGTGAATTTGGTATTCTGAATGCCACAGATTTGAATTTAAACTGTACCGCCACTATTTACTCAAACAAATGCATTTTCTGTCAGTATCTGTTCTCACAAGTACATATGGCTGTTATTTAATGTCCTTCTTTCCTAGTGTGGACCACCAGATCTGACGTAGACCTTAGTGCAAGGGACACCAAGAAAAGGATGGACACATATAACCCTGCAGAGCCTAAATGGGATGCGAGACTCATACTTCCTCAGTTGCCCTGGCCTCCAAAATCAGCTTCTTATACTGTCAGTAGATGGTGTTTTAACATCATTTCTGCATAAGATTATATTAAGAAACCACATGGTTTCTGATGTATTGTATCACATTTTCTCATAACTTACAGTTCAGGGAGTCAACATAATAGAAAGAGTGATATTTATCATTTACATCTACATTAATACTGACAGTGTCTGTTTCACAGAGACATCGGCGAAGAAGAGGAGCTCACAGCGCCTTCTTGGACCGGGTGGAAGAGAAGCTCTCAAGAGCCTGGAAAAAAAAATCATGACTCTCTCTTTTTAAATCTATTATTTCATCACTTTTATACGTGTATATTTTCATTCTTTGGTGTAATGTAGTGGAAACACCAGAAATTGGACAAAAAGTGTAAAATATCGCAAAAACAGTTTTCACACTTGGCTGATGTGGAAAAGTTGGTGTAACAATAAAAAAGAAAATATTAGAAATTACAATTGAAACAGACTTAATTTCAGTTTTACATGATTTACATTAATTTCCATACAATTTAAGTGTAATATAAGACTCTCAATCTCAGCTGTCAAAGTCGTGTTATTGTTGAGTTGTGAGGATGAGCTGAAAAGGACTTGCAGACTTGGCAGAGATGGTATGAAACGTGTGTCTGAAAACATGCAGTGACTGGTGTCATGAAGATCACAGCACACCACATTATGAAGCCCGGCGGTCCCACGGACAGCTGCTCGTTCAGTGCCCCAAGAATTATAAACACGTGAAGCCTGCACATGTTTGAAGCATATCTGTAATAGCTGCACATATGTGTTTAATGAGTCATCTGTGACTCTGTGCATAACTCATGGACTAAATATAAAATGAAAGGAATATCACTCACTGCATTAAACCACATGTCCCACGGGCTGCCATGTGTTTCACTTATTTAAATCCCGTTATTCTTCCCACGACTGAACTATGTTATAAAATCTTGCATCTCAAAGAAAACTCTGAAAAATGAATATGTACGTTACACAAAAAAATCAGTCCAATATTCTCAAAATAGTGAGTTGGTTGGTTGTTGGAGACTGTGCTTCCATTAAAAATGAGCCCACAGGTCCTTTGTCCAAGCAGCTTAGGACAAACTGTAGTTTTCTTGTTAAGCGAATGGATGGGTCAACAAAACATGACCCTTTAAAGATGGATGAGGAATGGGACATAAATTAAAACTCAAGTTTCATTTAATTTTATTGTATCATTGTTCGTATCAGTGGATTTTGTCTTATTTTGTTTGTATTTTTTGTTGAGTTTTGTGTATTTGTATAAAGCATGACTATGGCACAGGCACTGAACTGGCTTATGGATAAATGCAGTGGCATGTGGCTCTTGCATAATAATAAACATTAAATAATAAATATAAAGTAATAATAATAATACTACTTTAAGCATTTTCAAACGTTACAAGCTAATACTTGATTATAAAATACTATATTAAATTAGTAATTTCTGCAAATTTGTACGTGGCTGGAGCTTTTCTGTTAATAAAATAAAATAAAATAAAATAAAATAAAATAAAACAAACAAAAAACAAGACAAACAAACAAATGTGACCTAAAACAGTAAAAAAACAAAGGCAGGTCACAGAAGGCGACCGGTGGCTTAAAGCCAGCGACTGTGTGTGTTTTCCTTCATGCATGATGAGCTGCAGTGAGGGTGATGCTTTTCCCGCCGTCTGACCAATCATTTTAAACAAAAACACGCGGCTGAACGGGGCGGCGCTGTTCCTGCACACAAACACACACACACACACACACACACACACACACACACACACACGGACAGAGAGCTGAATCAACGGTAAGTTAAAGCTGAATTTTACGGTTCCTGCCGTCGTTGGTCAAACCGGAGGGAGTCTGTAGTAACTGAGAGTCGGTTTATGTTTTAATATGAGCTAAAAAATATCGAGACCGGTGATGAAGTTTCAGATTATAGAGGAACTCGCCTCAGTTGTTTTAGAAAACGGATTTAGAAACGGATTCTGGGCTCTTGAACCACATTTTCTTTCAAAAACACCACACCTGCAACTTGTAGTGTAATACATTTTTCATCACAATGTAAAAGGTGCATGTTCAGGACAGTTTTTAGAACATACACATATAGAGTTTGCATAGTGGTGCAGTGTAACTACATTGTGTAAGTACATTGACTCTAGTATAAATACAAATTTGTGTTTTCATTTCTACTTCCTCTCTTTTACATCTGTAGGACAGCTTTAGTCACGCTAGTCAAGAGTTTTGGATATAAAACGTGAAAAAGAGTTTATACACTATGATGTTTTGGTATAATTACACTGCAACCGACAACACTGCCAAACATCAGAATTTTTTTTAACTAATAGAGCAATTAATCATGAAAATAATCAGCAGGTTAATCAATAAAGACAATAATCAGGTGCAGGCCCATCCAAAATGCCATAGTAACCAACTACAATAATACAATCCTGCTTTTAGTGTAGTAATAATAAATAATCTAAGGATATATAATAGTATTGCTATTTTCTGCTCTGAGTACTTTTACTTTTAGTACTTTAAATACATCCTTTACTCACGTACGTTCATAGTAGTCGGTCAGTCGATCAGTCGAAGCAATTAATCGATTAATCGAGGAAATAACTGTCAGATTCATTGATAATAAAAATCATTCTCAGTTGCAGGAACATTTTCAGTGCAGTTTTACTCGTAGTATTTTTACAGTGTGGTATTTGTACTTGTGCTAAAGAAAAATAACTAAAAACACCAGAGAAAAAAAAAAGCGTAATGGCGTGACAGACAGTCAGAGCAACAGGTGATCCTGGTCCCCGGGCAAAGACGCGTGATTGACAGCCGCCTTAGCCAATCAGCTGAGAGAGCACCGAGTACGCGCACCAATCGTAGGCGCCCGCAGTGTCCGCGTGGGCGTGGATCCAGACTGGGCTCGTACTCACAGCAGCAGTGTGATCAGCGGGAGATACACACGGGACAGCGAGGACAGACAGGCAGGGTGTCTCCGTCTCTGTCTCCGAGGCGTTTTTCGTTTGTCGTTACCGAAATAAGAGTCAGAGGAAAAAATACCGTGAGCTGGATTTCCGGCTGGATTTCTGGACCTTGTTCAGAGACGCTTAGGTTTAACCTTCCCTCCACAGATGGTTCAGACCGGTAGGTAACCAGTTTGGGTTGAACTGGAAATAAACGCAGATGCATTTGTCCACCTGTCTGTGAATTTGGTGCAGTCTCATCTCCAAACTGAACACAGAGGCTCTGGAGACCAAACTCTGTTTTTAATATAATGAAGGACGTACTAAGAAGACTGCAGTGAAACTCAGGGCCCTGCAGGAATGGAACAGTGATACCATCCGAGATAAATGGATTATATTTAGTTCAATATAGAGCTATAAACACATTACTTTGGATTTCTGCATTAAATGAGCACAGTAAGGTCACTGTTAACTTGTGTTTCGAGTATAAAATGAAAGGTATGAAAGTCATTTTAATGACTTTTCATTGCTCACATGACGTTGCAGTTTGAAGGCATTTCCACCAAAGCAAATACTCTTCTGTTTTTATTCTAATACTTTGCATTCATTGTTTGTTTGTTTGTTTTACCGAGGTAGGGGGCAGCATAACAAACTGAAAACACCTCATCTGACATATTCTCATCTTATAAAGTTGTTATGGTGAATGTGTCGACAAACATTCACCTGTTTACACACCCTGCGGTCACAAAGCAGCTTTCTTCACTGACAAATGAAGATCTAATATCCTCTGTTTCCTGAGCTCTGTGTTGGTTTTCAGTAACTCCTGTCAAAAACACGTCTCCTCACAGTTCACAGTCTCAGTCACTAACTTTGTGTACCTGCCTTTTTGCTGATAATTCTTTATTGGTTTGTCACCTGTGGGAGGCTCCTATCACATGACACGCAGTCACTTGAACCGTTGTTAATATAAGTATTGAGTATTGTTTAGTCCAAAATGTAATGTGTCTTGATCCTGTAACTGCCACTGGTTGCCACAGTGACTGTCGTTCAGCTAAAGTTGCATTGTCTCGCTTTAGCTGCCACTTCTTCTGTAAGTTTGCTTCACCCACAGTAACATGTGCAATTTGTTTTCAGGTAATTGCTGCAGTCGTTTGGGGATATAAGCAACTCTTAGGCTCTTTGCTGGACAGTTGGACCAAACCTCCCACTTCACAAATCCTTCCTCATGAGGAAAGATGGGGAATGGCTTGTCAGAACAACCTAGCTTCCTTTCAAGCATCCCGCTCTTCCAGTCTTTTCACATTGCCATCCTTGGACTGGACTCTGCAGGGAAGACCACTGTTTTGTACAGACTGCAGTTCAATGAGTTTGTGAACACCGTGCCCACCAAAGGTTTCAATGCAGAGAAGGTCAAAGTGTCTCTGGGCAGCCACAGGACTGTGACGTTCCACTTCTGGGACGTCGGCGGTCAGGAGAAGCTACGCCCCCTGTGGAAGTCGTACACGCGATGCACGGATGGCATCATATTTGTGGTGGACTCTGTGGACGCAGAGCGCATGGAGGAGGCCAAAACGGAGCTCCATAAAATCGCCAAGACCTCTGAAAACCAGGGGGTGCCCCTGCTGGTGGTGGCCAATAAACAGGACTTGAGACACTCTCTGGGATTGGCTGAAATAGAGAAATTGCTGGCGCTGAAAGAGCTGGGCCCTGCAACTCCATGGCATCTTCAGCCAGCCTGTGCCATCATAGGAGACGGACTCAGGGACGGCCTGGAAAGACTCCATGACATGATCCTGAAAAGGAGGAAGGTCCTCCGGCAGCAGAGGAAAAAGAGATAAAGTTATCATGAGATAGACTCGTTTGCTGTTTAATGTGAAGGAAGCATAAAGGATTTTCTCCTGGGTGGATTCAAGCTTCCACTGCAGGTCCAGATTCAACACGCTGAGTTTTATCAGTCAGAAAACTGAGCTTTAGGATTCCTGCTCTTGGTCTTGTGATGAAGCTGTCGATCAGGAAGTGACACATAAAGGAATACAGTATGAAGAAGAGAAAGATTTCAGACATGTGTGGATATGTTATGAAAAGTTTATGTGGATTAAAATGCACAGAGGGTTTGGGGTCCGGACAGGTGATAGAAATTGTTTTAAGGGTGCTGTATGTTTCATGAATGGCTGCTGGCTGTTCTATACAATATTACCAAAAATAATTTAAGAGTAGGCTTTGACTCATCGAGGGTTATTTGGAAAATGATTTAACACTGTCACACCAGAGGGGGGCAATGAGATGAACATCAGTTTTATTTTACTGTTTTATATGTTGTTATCTTAACTTGTTTAATTTTTACACTGGACTTCCTTCGTGAAAGAAAAGTATTATCATGCATTATTATCAGTTTGCTTGCTGTCTTATATCCCCTGATATTTAAAAGCACTTTAGAGTATCACTTCTTATGAAGTTTAACAGTTTTTAAATAGAGCATATTGTGTTGGACTTTACAGAAGTGTTTGGGCATAACAGATTCTGCTGTACAGTAGATGGTCCTCCGTGGCCATGTTGTCATTACACAGGTATATGCATTATGTTTTGCTAAATAAAACATATATAGAACAATACTGACAATGGTATGGTGGCTATTATTATGTCCACTGAGCTGTGCAAGAACTTGTGTTGGTGCACAAAGATGTTCAGGGTGGGGCGATTGTTTAAATATATAAAAACATATTTTTTTAACTAGGCTTTAAACTTTAAACCAGTTGCCCCAGTGGAGGTGCTCAGCTGGGGACTAGTTGTTCTGTTACATATGGACATGATTCAAAAGGTTTCTGAAAAACAAACTACATGCTCAGTCAACCTACCATCTAATTATCACTTTGAGAAAAAAAAAAAGTCGTGCTTGTTTTCATTTTAAGCAACTTGTGTAATGATGGTGTTGACACAGGAGCACACCCTAAGCTCAAAGGTACGTTTAAATGGCTGCGTATAGGTGTAGAGCACTGCACTGAAAACTCTGACGTGCCTTTATGTTAGTTTTCCTCACCAAATACATTCACTGTGCTCCACTTTTGTGTCATGTAATGAGCTAATTATCTACAGACGCAGGTAAAAGAGCTCAAAAGCAAAGTTGGTGCAGGTCATTGGAGCTGGATACTAAAAATCTCAAAAACAATCCAAAGCTCTCCACAGCTAAAAAGCTGACATGTCTTTCCATTATTGGCTGCTGCACTGTAAAGGGTTAAGAGATGCACTGGTGTGTTACGGCACAGACAGGCTGTCCTCAGGACTCGAAAATGTTGCTGGGGCAGTCTGGAGGCCAGACCCAGTATAACAGGCTGGGGCAGGACACCATGAATCCAGGGGCATTACTGAGTATTTTTGGACAGAGTGGGGTGGATGTATGTATGAACACCATTTGCTCTCCCATTCCTTTGGAACAATTAGCGACTCTAAGCCCAAATGCAGCTGCTGGCTTTCCAAAATAACTGTGTGATGCAGATTGGTAGTTTGCTCAGTGACTGAATCATCGAACGTCCTCACCATTCAAATATCTGTTCCAGTTCAGTGTGATAATTATGAGCTTGATGTGGGGGTTTGGTGCTGAATGTCAGGGGAGCTATTGGGTTTAAAAATAGAAAAACTAGCACTAGATTTCACACGTTTGTATGAATGTAGCTTTTACAGCTTCATCAGAGCAGAATTATGGCAAGAGAGTGAGGAGGAGGAACGACACACATCAGGGGTCCTGGCTGGATTTGAACTCCGAGTGTTGTGGTCACGTGGTTGCTAAGAGTGCAGTGTGTTTTTGTCAGGCGTTGATGGATCATGTTTTTGTGTCAGGAAGCCCAGGTGCCTCTTCGCACCTTGTTTGCCAGGGAAGGAAACTCAAAGGGCAAAGGCATATTCACACTTTTCCTGGTTCTACTTCCTTTACTCTGCCTGCCACGTCAGATTTCTCTGTGTGTGTGTGTGTGTGTGTGTGAAAGTCAATTCATAAGTCCTGTGCTGCTCTCTGTTGTTGTCTGTACCTCAGGTCATTTCCTTTCATCAGTTGAAGTAGTCACCAGGGGGTTAGTGTCAGTAATTGCCTCTGCGAGTCATAAAGTTTATGCTTTGTTTTTGCTGACTCAGTTTAATACGTCTAAAACATATGGAGAGACTACAACAACCATGATCACTCTCCTTGTTAATATTCTTCTCTCCTGTGTGTGTGTGTGTGGGAGGGGGCTCCCTCTGTCCGCTCCTTTATCCCTCCTCGTTCTTGTAAAGTCCTCAGTGAAAGGTGGATCAGGGTGAATAAAATCTCTTGTCCAGGGGCCATCCATTAACCCATTAGCCTCAGATGGTGTGTTTGGCACAGAAACGCTCTCACCAGCATGAAATAAAAGCACACTGCACTGCATGTGTTGTTTGGAGTAGCTCATCCATACAAGAATTCCCACCCATTATTGCTTTTATTGTGTACTGGAGCCATCTCAGCTGTTGTTGCTGAGGGAGTTATTTTTCAGGTGGGGCGGCACACAGCTGAATACTGTACAAAATGTTCTGCTCTGTGTGTGTGTGTGTGTGTGTGTACATGTGTAAACCAGTGAGATTTTTTTTCTACAGCGTATAAAAGCAGCAGAGTGGGAGGAGGTGCTGGTTCCAGGAGGACTTCTCCACACTGTAAATTCCCACGTCAAGAGTTTTCTTTTTAATGAAATCCTCAGTGTGTCTCAACACAGACACACCCATGAAACTCCCTCAGCGTACTGCAGGAACACAAGTTATCATGGAGTCTCAGGAATAACGGGATGATGGCAATCCAGAACTGAACTAACTGAGACGGTTAAATGTGCAGGTGTAGGCTTTCACTTGCTGTTAGCAGAGCATGAAAAACAGCATTTAGTCTCTGTAAATAGATGTTTTTCTTTGAAATGAAATGCTCTCTGAGAATTAGTGGTGGACAGTAGCGGCTTTTTTTTTTTTTTATCAAAGAACGCTGATATTTTATTACATGGCTTTGTACTCGTGACTCAACCAGGAGAGTTTCCTGTTCATCTGAGCCAGTTGGAAGTTCTCCAGCAGCCGCCTACCTAATATTGTCTGTGCCAAAAATGAGCTTCACCCTTTGGCATCCTGGGTGATGCCAAACCACCTCTTCAAAGTGTTTTTTGTTATTATGATTATGACCACACACATACGTGCATTGTTTTTCCACTGAAATGACACCATGAAAACAAATGAATACTATGGAATGAACTTCTAAAACAAATAACACTGATGTAACACAAGGGACACACAAAAACTAATATCAGTATTAAGTGAAATAGTATAATGGCCTATTTCTTATTATAGTTTGTCAAGGATAAGAAAACCAACTCGCACTGATGTGATGTTGGGAACAGCCACTAAATGTGAAGCACAAGAAGGACAATGTGGATTTCTGTGTCCCGCAAGTTCCCAAACCTGGACATTCCAACTAACCTCTGATAACAAATTTCACTGAGCAATAAAAGCTAGAAGCTCACCTGGAGAACATAAGGTGACATTTAAATGATGCTTGCAGGGAAATAAGGTCAAAGTAGGAATGAGCTTGAAGGCAAACTGAACTTGTCTTGCATGCATATATGGCTCTGTGTGTGTGTGTGTGTGTGTGTGTGTGTGTGTGTGTGTGTGTGTGTGTGTGTGTGTGTGTGTGTGTGTGTGTGTGTGTGTGTGTGTGTAAATGCCTTTTTTGAACCCTGTTGCACCCTAATAACGACTGCTCAGCCTCCACAGCTCGTGTTTCCTCTGACACAAACTGTGAAATCTGAAGTCTTCCTCTGGAGTTGGACATAAACACGTTTCTGTGTAATGAACCTTTTGGTAGCAGAAGGAGCTGTAAATGTTTAAAATGCATATCATGAGGTTCTTCTTCTGCGTGGTCGTGACACAGTAATATTTATGTCAAACTGCACGACTGCACTTTCCCATAAATCCACCTCCGGAGGGTTCTCTTATTCTGCTGAGTTTTCAGATTTATCCCGTTGTGTACTTAAAAAGGGGACGCTGCAATATGTGCATACTCTTAGCCTGCTTATTATGCAAGGTTATCATGATGGGATTCATTTTTCTTCCCCCAGTCTATTGAGAGCGAGTGGCCTATTTACATGTGAATTCCTCCTGCAGCCCTGCAGCCTCGCTCAAAGCAGCGAACGGGGCCACCTGCAAGGGGAGAGGGGGGAGGTGGGGGGGGGACGCTGTTTGAGGAGGAGAGAAGTGTACTCCTGTTTTCTTTGGTGCAGAGAAGAGGCGCCGGTTTCATTAATCCTTAGGAACCAAGGAGACAGAAAGAGCGAGCTGAGCCAAAGTGAGAAGCAAAACAGACACAGGTTGTGTTTTATTGTCCTAATCCTCCAATTAAGAAATGTTTCTAGTTAAAATTTTAAAATTCTGAGGTAATGTTAGTGATTAGCATTTCTTATATCATAATTTCTCATAAATTTACAACCTTATCTCCAAATACCAAATATTTTATTTACTATAACAATTTGCTTTGCCAAATTTGCAGGAAACATCATTTCTTCATGGATTGGGTTGGGGGGTGGGTGGGATTACAATCAGATGTAAACACAAAAAAAAGATTAAAAAAAAAAAAAAAACAGCACCAACATCTGATAAACTGCACCTTCAAACAAAGCCAAAATTAGCAGTTACTTGGACTAAATGCACAATTACATGCTATTTTATCAGAGCAGTACCAAACAGTTAAGCTTTAGTTGTGTGCTTTCGCCATGGATAGTTGACAGAGTTCATGGGATGACATTCCTTGGTTCAGCCTATGTGAAAGGCTCATTGTTAAGGTGACGATTGCTCTTTCACCTCTCAGTCACTCGTCTGAGGGAGCATGACTGCCGGCAGCTGGGACGGGAATGGGGGGGAATCTGTATGTGCATGGGTGCGTGGACAAGATGATGGGCAAATGACTTTTTCATTCTCTCTTCCATTTTGACCTTGAACCTTGGGCTACGCAGTTACACCCACTCAACATCCATAACGGATCCAAGTCCAGACACAAATTGGGTCCATAAAGAGCTGTGTCCCTTCCAGTCTGGGTATTGTGAGGCACAAGCCTGTGAAATCTGTCTCTGGTCTTGTTTGGGCATGAGGGATTATAGTGGGTTTAGGCTGTGGTCTCCAAAGCTTTGTGTTCACACACCGACTGATGTGGAAATTCATGGTGAGCAGTGGATTCAGAGAGAGTTGTTGGGTAGTGTTTCGTCATTCGGCAGATGAGAGGCCCCCGAAATAGTTTGAAGAGTTACGATTCAAGATTCAGATCTTTGTCCAACCAGCAAGTGTTATGTGGTTCACTGAACTTGCAGGAAAGACATGTTTACAACCACAAACTCTTTAAATACACGAAATACCATTAGAAATACTCAGAAGTTTAATGATTTCATTTTAGTTTAAGGTTCAAAACAGAGTAGGAGAGAATAAGGAAAAGAAAGATTAATATAATAATGAAAGAAAAGGAATTACAATACAAAGTAGGAAGAGAAGAAGGAAAGAAATTCTTATGGTTGGATTTATGGTTGTAATGTCACTATTGTCTATTGTCTTTGCCTCCTAAATTATTAAATGCATCTGTTGCAGGTTGATCCGGCTGTCTGAAGCCTTTTCTGTTGTTGTGTCTAGACGCTCTGCCCTCCGTGTGATAATTGAAATTCAAATCAGAGACTGTCTGTGATTCACCTAAACGCCTCTTAGCGATGTCAGCCCTGAGATGAATTCCCAAACCGAAGAAAGAAGCCTCTGCAGGGGTTCACGCAGAGGTCACGCGCTTGTCTTCTCTCAGAAGATATTTTAATGAGATGGTGAACAGTCAGGATGGGACGGGGTTACACCACCTACTGTAACCCATCACTAAGTTTGTGTGTGATCATAACTTGCTAGTTTCAAACTAGTGATTTACTAAAGTTAGAACGTAATCTACATACATTCAATGAGCACTTTATTAGGAACACCTGTGCACCTGCTTATTCATGTAATTATCCAATCAGCCAATCATGTGGCAGCATATGGATGCCAGTCGATCATGGTTTGAATGAGTATTGTTTCTGACCATGTTCATCCCTTTATGTGCACCATCAGTTCTTCTAATGGCTCCTTCCAGCAAAATAATGCTCCATGTTATAAAG
This sequence comes from Toxotes jaculatrix, assembly GCF_017976425.1. Taxonomy (NCBI): domain Eukaryota; kingdom Metazoa; phylum Chordata; class Actinopteri; family Toxotidae; genus Toxotes; species Toxotes jaculatrix. The sequence continues at coordinate 3,400,933 of NC_054401.1, read as the reverse complement.
CAAAAGTCATCTCAAACTGGTTTTTATGAACTTCAGTGGTCTCCCCAGTCACCAGACCTGAATCCAGCAGAACACCTTTTGGGGTGTGGTAGAACAGGAGATTGGCAGCTTGAATGTTCAACTGACAAACCTGCAGACATGATGTGATGAATCATGTCAACACGGAGCAGAATCTCAGAGGAAGGTTTCCATGAACTGAGGCTGTTTGAGAGCAAAGGCAGGAAGTACTCAGTATCACTGTGGCGTTTCTGATAAAGTGCTCGTTCACTGTGATTTGGTGCTGTACAGTAAGATTATTGCCATAAAGATTTGTCTTGGCTATTAAGCACTTATAGCCAAGACAAAATAACAGGTGAACAGTCAAACAATATATTAACCTTAGCCATTAATTCTTTGTAAATGTAATGACTGTTTTATTTCCTATATACGTGTGTTCAGAAATACATGTGGCATTAGTTAGTTGTATTCATGCAGTTTAGACTGAGTGGGAAAAGCGTTGATAAGATCTCTTGTCCTCTGCTCTTAAGCCTTTTCAGACACCAAACGTAACTGCTCTCATTGGCCCACTTCACATTACCCCAAATCAGATTGTTCTTATTGGAATCACACTGGACCATAATCTAATCCGCGGTGAAACCCAAACACCACCGTTTCATTCCACCTCTAAATGAGAGCCGTCGACGTCTCAACGAGTTTGTTGTTCTTCCTCTCTCCTCGTGTAATGAAGCCAGCCGTCGCTGACCTCCTCTCGGTATAAACAACACGACTCCCCTGATATTAGCAATAACGTTTAAACAGCCACGGACACGAGGAGTCTCTACCAGGAGTTCATTAACTGCAAAGAAAGGCAAGGCTGAATAATGAACTGGGCCCTTTTTAGCAGGGATGAGGAAGGGGGGGGCGGGGGCTGTTATATTGATGCTCCTCAATGATTAACACTCCCGACTTGCTGGCCAGAGCTTCTCAGTCTGCCTCGATTTCCATGGCAATCAGAGCTGGCCCTCCACCGCAGGAGTCTGTAGCTTCATAAAGCCACACTTTTGTGCCTGGTTACACTGATCAGACGTATTTTTGAAGGGCGGTGCGCTTGTGGACCATCTGCCCCACAGCTGAACAGAGGTAGCAGATAAGAGAGGATTGATCTGGTTTTTACGGAGTCTGGGTTTCACGGTCGTCTGTGTGCAGACATGAATCTTATCTGCATCACAGTCTCTGGGATGCCTGGGGACACCCGTCTCCTTCTGAGCTCACCTCTGAAGGTGGAGAGGCTGCACTTTGTCGCATCAGCTGCAGGGTTGTCAAAAAATTGTGACCTAGATTAAGCCGCTATCTTTAAGAAGAACGAAAAAGTCAACATTTGAGTCCATCAGAAACCTTATCAGTTGTCCCCTGCTGCTGTAACACACACTGGGTGTGGAGCGCAACAATCAGGTTGCAGGTTTTTTATGAGAACCAGACTCTCAGCTCCTACGCAGAGCAAAGACTCCCAGGGGAGAGGGATGCAAGGGAGGACTGGTTTACGTCCCGTCACCCCCAGAGCCATAAATCAAAATAAATTAAAGTCAGGCTCCCTCAGCACATATGGTGCCCTCGGTAACACAACGTTTCAAAACCACGACTGGATCCAGCCCTTGTTTGTAAGCACATTACTAAGTTTGCATGGAAAGTCTTAGCAACAACCAGCTAGCTTCAAACTCGTGATCTACCAGATTTGATCGCACCATAAAAACATGGTGAATATCTTAAAGCTAGTTGAAACTACAGTAATATGTAAATCTGATCTAAGAAGATTAAATATAAACAGACTCTCTGTAGCATCACAAGCTGTAACATGACTTATCTCTGCTTAAGAACCGGTTTGTGTGGTGCTACCTGTATAACTACAGTAAGTTTACTCTATAACTTAAGTTATGGAGTAAGTTTGAACTTACCAAGTGATGGTGCGATCAGCTGGTGGACCTGATTTAGTGAACAGCTTTAGAGCAGCAGTTATTGTGGTCAGAGGTCAGTTACAGAAGATTTTATCCAGTTCTGTCACTATGTAAAGTTAAAATGCAATTAGCACCTTCAAGTTACCTCATTTATTTATCGTTTATCTGTGAAGATAGATACATATGTCCATGGTCTTGATCAGTCACTTTGTGGAGCACTTTAACTGGTACAGCTATCAGCAAATAAATAGCAGAGATTCTACACTATAATGGATCTGAAAAAAAAACAACAACATAATGTTCAGAAAGATTTATATGTGCTGAATTATCTTCCAAAAGAAATGAGAGCACGTGTTTGATTTTCTCAATAAAAAAAACCAAACACCCACAGTAGCTGCTACTTTAGATTTCTTTCTCTGTTCTTTTTTTTTTTTTTTTTTGACAACAGCTGATGCTTATCAAAGTGAAGTACAGTAAGAATTCCCTGCAGCACCACCACCGTCCATCTTTTCTTTTTTTCCACTCTTGTCTCATGTGGCAGTAAATTGACTGTACAGAGCGTGCACTGTCACCGAGCCAACGTTAAGCCTCTTATCACTTTCACTCCCACAGTGCTCTTTTGTTTGTGCTCCTCTTGCTCTCAGTTAAACCTTCCATGTCTGATTTTTTTGAGTAATTTCCCTGCTTGGAGTGAAGACAGTGTTTCACATGTAAAAGGCCTATCTACATTTAGAATACACTGTAAGACAAAGCACGATAAGTACTGTCAGAGGTTTTTTTTTTTTCTTTTTTTTTCTGCTCACAGTTTGAGTCTTTTAATATCATTAATTCATCTGTCAGATGATTGCAGTTTTCTGCCATAGTGCTGCTGTAAAACATTCAGATTCCTGACCCTTCTCAATTAAGCTGGGACAACCCAGTGAGCCTGTGGCTTAGCTGAAGGGTCTTTTCTAGTAAATTCATCTGATCTCCTTAGAAAAGACCCGACGGTCCAGTTAAAGCAGAGTAATCCTCTATCTATCTATCTAATTAGCTCTGTCCTTCAAACTGCTGAGTGACCCACATGGATCTGTCACCACCTCCGTTTAGCTCCCGCTACCTTAATGAGTTCATTTACACTGAAAAACCCCTCTGATAAAAAAAAAAAAATCCTTGTCTGGTGAGAAACAGTTAAAATGGCTGGTGTGGTAAATAACTGTGTCACCAACATGGCCATATTTTTTTGGGTATCAGGAAACAATACTGTTCCAAATGTGGAACAATGTGTTTGGATGGATGGATGAACTCTAACGTATAATGCTGCCAAACATGTCCTGTGGCTTGTCCAGCATTTTTATGTCTCCAGCCATATTAACAGTCAGCTGATGCTGACATGTACGACGGTAAAATTGTGGCTTCTTTTACCAAATAAATGACAAGAAAATGTCAGCAGGAATTACCAGATCAAGCAGGTGACTTCAGATCTTCGAATGTGTGTTGACTGTTCTGTAAAAGAAAGCCTGAGTCGAGACAGATCGCATCGATCAGACAACTCTTGCAAACTTGCTCAGATTCATTTCCTCTAAGATTAAATCGTTTTGTTTTGTTCTCGGTCACAGACCATGAGGCTGGTCCCTTCTTTGAAGATGAACAGGTTGTTCCATTTCCCGTTTGTTCCTGCATTTAAGTTTGTCCAGCATAAATATTAACATTTAAATTTACATTTATGATTCTACACTCAGATAAATCACTTGTTTTCAGTAATACTATTTAATGGTAATGTGTTTTTTTCCAATTTTTCCAAATTATGATTAAAAATGGAAAATGAAACATCAGCAGCGATCTAATTAACATTAAAAAATGAATACATTTTTGTTTTGTTTTTTTAAACATCACAATTTTGTCTGTATGACTATTCCTGGAGTAATGTGCAAAACCAAAACAAAGCAAAAAGGGAATTAGAGGTAGATCTAATTCAACTCAGTATTCTGAGAAACCATAAACCACTCAAAACCAGGTTTAAAAACCCGAGACAAGAGTCCCAAAGCCGGCTCTGAGCGTGGAGACTGGAGCCTCATTAGCAATCTATCTTTGTGGCCATGAAAAAAAAAAAAAAACAACACAAAGTGGCTTTGTCTTTGGGCAGCGTTTGATATGCTGAAGCGCAGCCTCTCAGCTCAGGGACACAGCGGGGACTGAAAGCAGAGACTTCAAAAGTAGCCAGTGTCCACCTTCACCTGCCTCTGAAACCACAGACAGGACAGATGATGCCTTGTTCGGCAAGAGGAGCGATCAGTGGGTTTCAGCGGTGCCTCCACATTATTACTGTGATCACCCATAAAGCCCCAAAGAGCATTATTTTGAAAATCTAATATTTGTTCAATGATCGGCAGGAGTACAGATTCTAAAAGCTTTTTATTTGCTTGTCAAACACAGTACAGGAACTTTAGTCTGGGGATTTCAGGGGAAGTTTTTCTTTGACCCAGCTGTGGTTCCAGCGTCTGTCATGCATGTTGATGGTGGAAAAACTTGAATGGAAGGAAAAGTGAATGACGCAAAAAAAGGAAGTAAAGTCAGGAGGAAAGAAAGAAGAGCACGCTCAGAGGTAAAGATAGTTCACAGATATGTTTGGCAACACCACTGCGAATTAGCAAGGCTGTTATTTTAGTATGGATTCCATTTTAAAAGCACTGATATCTCAGAATATCCCATAAAACCTGCTGGAGATGGCTCCAGACCTCCGAATTGCCACCAACGTCTCTCTGATTCAAAAATGTCTGGTGTTGTGGTCATTGCTGCTTCCTCTGGTTGGAGAAACCACAGGGGCGCTACCAATTTGATGCTGGTCTGAACCAATTATCTGTCCAAATGATCATGCAGTGTGAGGGGTTTCAGAGAGCTGACCAATGCATCTGTGTACAAATAGCAATAATAAACAGTGACAATAATAAACAAAATACTTGTTTGTATCAGTATTAATCTCCTTCAATGAGACACGCCTTAACTCACTGGTGCAGCTAATTGGTTTTAAGTCACATAATTAATTGAGTAGAGATCACCTGTGTGCAGTCAGGGGTTTACAGTCGATTACAACACCTCTGGGCAGTATGTTTTAAATGTAAAGCTCTGTGAACTGAGCGGGAGCTAAAGGCTTGGATTCAGTCTCTGCCACAACTCTCAAATTCAAAAGGGAAATAAACTGTGTAAAATCAATGTTTTACACATTTTTCTAAAAAGAATTGAATAAAGAAATAAAATGCATCCATACAGGCACCGAAAATATTTCCAAAGACGTTGACTCTGACAAACAAGAATGAAATAACATGTTTTCATTGGTTCAGGGTCTTTGTCAGTGATCTGCTTCTTATGAACTTCCACACAAAAAGAGAAAAATAAACATTGCAACAAAACAGAACAGGCTGTGACTGTGTTTCTTGACAACTGGATAACGTTCTACAAGTTCAGCAGCTTTTAGCACAATAGGCTCCCCCCACAGGGAACGGTCATGACGCGTTCTGTGCGGTGAAGACCTGTTCAACCAGGGCAGCTGCATCCTGGTGCTGCAGGAAGCCTTCGCTGCAGGCCCCTGCACACTCTCAGATGGACAAACACGTGGGCAGAAGCAGTTCTGGGAAGGAAAACCTAGTAGCGAACAATCCCTCATCAGCTATTGTCAACATCTGCATTTCAGCATTTTTTATTTTTTTAACCTTAACTCAGTGATACTGCCTCAAATTTCACACAACATGTTGTGGCATGACACAGATTGTGACATTTTGAGGGCTTTCTCTGTATTCCCAGTCTGCTCCAGCACTTTAAACCCCAATCTGGGAACGCTGACAAAATATCTCCTCTGGTTTGATTTCTTTTGTCTCGTGGCATGTTGGCATTTCTGTGAGTGCTCAGGTTGATAAGGCTATTTTAAATCCACTGTGTAGCTCTTTATGACATCTGCATCTGAGAGCTGACAACACATTTGTGCTAAAACACCCTGAGGACAGCTTTTGGACTGCCATGATAACCTGGGGTATGATAAGACGAACTTTATGGAAGCCCGGGAGGAAATCCAGTCATTACTAACAGCACAGAGGAGAAGAATAGGTGGTAAAACAAAGAGTTAGGAGGTAATAAAAGCTGTAAACATGATGGTTACAGTGAAATGAGGGCACTGGACTGGAATGACAAATAACAAGCTGACAGGTAGTGCACATTATATTCCTTGTATGTTTACAGCTTCACATATTTACAGAGCTCACCAGTGTTGGGAAGTGACATAAGTGTTTAGTCAGACACTCTACGTGAGCTTCTACATGTTTGTGAGGGCGGGGGGGTTGTTTGCATATTTTCCAAGTAACATGAATAAAGTCACTGTTGTCACAGAAGAATCTTTTTGGGAAATGAAAAACAGCCTCGAACGTGGTCGTAGTTGCAATTGAGGACTGTGAAGTCATGTCCGAGACTGAATCAAAACTGTAAATGGATGAATGAAAGCAGCAAAAAAAAAAAAAAAAAAAAGCTCAGTAGAGCTGCAGAGTTGGGTGATAAATCTCATCATTTATTACTCATGTCAACGTACAGTATGATAAGAAGTTATTTTCTGGTGGAGGAACCGTGGCAGCATCTTGCCTTTCAGCTTCAGTTGGCAGCACATGCCTTCATGGATGCTGCTGTTCTATTTCTGCAGTGGGAGCAGTGAGAATATGTGGGTTTGTTTTCCTGCCACACAGTTGCCCTCAGCTGTCCCATCACTCAGCAGGGGATGGGGGGTGGGGGGGGCACACCCCAGTTCCTCCCTTTTTTTCTCATCTCTACCCCCTCTTTTCTCTTTTGCTCTCAAATGCTCAGAGAGACGAGCGTAGGCTAGACGAGGCAACTAGGTCAACCTCCAGCTATTAAGCTCCCGTGTCCCTGTTGAGACAGCGGGACAAATGGGTCCTACTTCAGCTCAGACACAGACAAAGGCCTTCATATCCATCAGAGACCTCAGCCCCACTTGCATCCTAATGAGCCGAGAGTGCAGGGGAATCCACTCTCCCTCTGAGTTAGTGTGCTCGCTGACCGGGAAACACAATGGGCCACACAATTACATAATGGTCTCCTGGTTGTGATAAGGACTGAAAGACATTTTAATCAGGTCTACTCCGTTTTAGTGGTTTGTCACTCTCAGTGAGGCTGTTTAACAAACACCCCATACCTGTTCACAGCACACACCTGTTCAGCTCACACACACACACCAGTGGAATCAAATGAAGTTCCAGAGAATTTGCATTTCATAATAGGGATGTCCCTTCCCTCCTGCTACTGATTGATTGCAAGTGGTCTCCCCAAATGAATGAATGAATTATTCAAGCACAATATGGCAGGTTGGACTATATTCATTTCCTGTTAAATCAGACAGTTTGATGGGTATTTAGGAACCTCTGAATACAGAGTGATGGGTAGCTATCTTTAAAAAGTGTCCCACTAAAAATAGCTATCTTTAAGAGAAAAGAGTTCTTCTTTAGACCTACAGCGTTTTGTCTTTTATATATCTTAAGTTTCAAAGTAGTGGACAAAGTAAAATTTTGACCCTATGATGGTGCAGGAGGAAAACTGAAGGAATTTTCCTTTAAGTTCATCCTCAGGGAACCATGTGAACATCTAAAGCAAATTTTTCATGACAATCCATCTAATAGTTTCACTCTGAACAACACATGTGAACCTCATGGTGGCGCTAGAGGGAAAAAAATCTGAAAATCACCAACATCATTAGGATTCATCCTCTGGGTACCATGAATGTAAAATCTTATAGCAATACATCCTGTAATTGATGAGATATATTTTAGCTGGGACAAAAGTCAGGCTGTAGAAGACCTTCATTACCATAAAGTGGTGCCATTAGCAGAGCCAAAACACTAAGGAGAGAAAGCTACGATACATAAAAGCCGAACCTTATTTCTTTCTGTTGACGTCCTTGGCACACCCTCTCTGCAAACAAACCTCCATTACTCACTTTGATAACATACCATGATGTCACTGAGCAAACAGCAACAAAAGCCAGCCGGTTAATAATAAAGCACTTCCTTGCACCGCAGCTTGTTGATGCTCTCCCTAGCAGGTGCTGTGAGCTCACTCTGTGGGGACGAGAAGTGTAACTCAAACCCCAAATTATGGGCCGTGGAGCGGAGCTACAAACAACAGGCGTTAGTGTAGAAAGGCGTCAAATATAAAGCTTCACTTTTTTTTCTACATTCATTTTAAGTTATATTTACAACATGACCTGTTTTAGCCTGACACAGTGCAGCTGATTTTAGAACTGACTTCATGATCAAAACAAGGAAAACTGAGGATGTGACTGAGTCTTCCCAGGTGTTTCTACTTCCTCTGTGTTTTGGTTCCCTGCTAAAAAAAAAAAAAAGAAAAGGGCACTGCAGGCTCAGCAAACTTCCCCTGAAATAAATAACAGTTTGCTGAGAAAAACTTCCTACCGCAGCACATTGACCTTTTGGGAAGAGGTTGGAAATAAGTTCCTCTGTGATCAGCTTTCACTGCTAAAAGCTGTTTTGCGAGAAGCTAATGTGTCAGCTCAGCAGTGAAAAGGGAAACTTGTGATGCACACACATCGTCGAGGATCAGAAAACCAGCATCACCTCTAAATATATTTTAAACACTGCTATGGTCTCACTTGCCAAAACAGTCATTGTGTACCATTACACATGGCTGTGTAACACCATAATGACAGCAATTTCTGTATTTCCTACCGATGACAGGGTTGCTGGGTCGGTTTGAAAAGTTGCTCAGATGCTATTTTTCTTTTCTCTCTCTCCTTTATTTTCACTTTGCTGAACAAGAGTATTTACACATTCATACAAAAAATAAAAGGCCTCCCAAGGGGTTCATAAAAATATCTAAACCAAAATTACAAGAGATAGCAGTGACACCCACGTTTCCCCCTCATTTTCCTGGTTTTGTTTAGAACAAAGATATTTTGTGGTTTAAATGACAAAGTTACGACAAATAAATTGTTGTACAAAGACTCAGGAAATGAAAAATGTGTAATCATTGCATTACATATGTATGTCAGTGAAACAATGGCAGATAAAAGTTCAAAATAAAAACAATTGATTAGAAACTTTATGTAATTTAATGGGTGGTTTAGTTCAATTAAGGCTGAGATTCTGTAAATATTCTGTATTTTGTGCCAATCAAATACAACTGTGCCCGTTAAAATGTTCACAACAGTGTATTTACTCATTGTTTACATTGTAAGTATTTTTAGCGATGAACCCGACTTTCTAAAGACATTGATTTAATATTAAAACAAACGGCATACATACACAAAAGTGTAGTTTAAGTTGATGAACCATTTCTCTTTGGCTCAGTGTAAAAGTGAATTTTCCGCTCAGCAGAGCAGCTTCTGACCCCACTGACATAAAAGCATGCATGAGTTTGTTCCCAGTTTGGGCAAGAGTAAAACTCTGCTCTGCTCCAAAAACCAAAGCATCACTTTAATGCCTTCAGACAAAGAACTCAAGTCAGATAATGAAACTGGTGTGTGAGTGTGTGTGTGTTCAATCCAAGTCATGTGAAATCTGAAGCTGACATTGGTGGTTGATGTTAAGCCTGATTTGTCTGTGAATAAAGGTTTTAGGCTTTATTCTAGATGCTCTTTTGTGATTGGTGAATAGTGCCCATAAGCCACATGTTTTTTTTTATTTTATTTCACCTATATGTGCATTTTGTCTTTCACTGTTTCAGCCCTGCCTTTTATGCTTGTTTTTATCAGTACTCACAATGCACACAAACAAACCTAAGCTGCAGGTTTTGTCTTTTGTTATAGGCTTTCCTATAAAGTAACTTTCTCATTCTTTCTGTGTGACTCAAAGTCTCTTTGGCTGAGAGGAGCCCGATAAACTCGGTTCATCGGTGATCAGTCAAACGTGAGGACCTCCCGTGACCTCATGAGTAATTGGTTTAACTGTAAATCCCAAACGGTGGCGAGCTCATCTGAAACGACATTCCCCCGCATTCACCGAGAGAAAGAGGAGAGGTGGAGGAGTGCGGGTGGTAACACACCGTGGCTGGTACAGTGCAGTCTGCAGTCAGGTGGGACTGGACGTCCACGTTCACTGGGAAAACCATGGCCTTGATTTAAATCCAGTAACAAGCAGGGGTTACATGTTTCTTGTTCCTTTTCGCTATGAGGCGAGTTACTGGCGACTATCGGCCTCTCATGCTTTTCCTAAGATTTATTTTGTGCCAGTAAAATTTTTACCTATTGTTCCTGTAATGACAGAATACTGGTTGGTGCAGTGGTATAATTTCACAGGGAGATATGCCACCGCTAACTGTTTCATATAAATCATTTTATCCTCACACTGTAATAAACTCTACTGACAATGTTACAGACAGTTAGAGAGACCACAGACTCTGCAGACTGTGGTTCGCACATGGTCATTCACACATGAAAAAGCTATAGCTCTGCACATTCAGCAGACACTGAGAAAACTTAGCCCACATTTATAGATGTGACTCAGGCGACGTGTAAGTCCAATATTCACTCTGCTTTAGGTTCTGGTTTGGTCGAAACAATGAGCTGAAAGACACCAAAATGCTCTGTGGAGCTGAGGGGAACTGTTGAGTCGCTTGATAACAAGAATCTGAAAATGTTCGACTTACTGTCATGATCAGAGTCAGTCAGGACCTGGACCCAAAAGCAAACGTAGGCAATTTGGAGCGGGTTCAACAGTTTATTCACAAAGGAACAAAAAAAGAAAAGAATAATGAACTAAGGGCGGCGGGATCTTCCCGGAAAAACTAGGAGCTGTCGGCTGAGGCAGACTGAAGGTGGCACGGCAGAATCACTTAGACGACGGTACGATCTGGCGAGGGTTGTCTGGAAAGCCAGGCCTCTTATACCCCAGTAGAGAAGTAGCTGGCCACCCGATTGGACCCAGGTGGTCGGAATCACTCTGATGAGGAGGAGGAACCAGGGAGGAGCCGGCCAGGCAAACGGCAACCCACACCAACATACCCTCAGCCGGACCAACAAAAGGAAGGGAAACAGAAAAAGAAACACAACAACAAACTAGCAGCAAAACCCCCAGAGGCAGCCGAGCTGCCTCATGACACTTACGGTGTAACCCAGTTTTAGAATCAGTAAATACAACTTTTCAGATTCCACTAATACACACCACTTTTGGGTTCACGTCTTGTTTTGATCCTTATACATCTATAATTTATCTCTTGTACAGGAAGTATTGTCTTTGAGTCTAATGAAGAAGCAAGAAACTTTCATGTTGTTCTGAGACTGTGGAGGTGGTGTTTTATAACTGCTGGACTGTGTTTAGTAAAACTTTTATATCCAGATTAATTATTAACATTTATTTACAAAGTCATTTATGCACCGGAATCCATAATCAGTAATAAAATTGCTTCTTTAAAACAGATAACCACTCCTTCTGCAGTTACAGCTAACATCGCCACTTTCCCAACACTGTGCTCATGTCATGACTTGTCTCAGTTTATTGTCTGTTTACCACAGATATGACACTGCTGGTGCCACCCATACTTACATATAAGCACACAGTGTACTGTAAAATTACTTGGACTTAATATATTAGGAACGAATAATAGGAGACTTATAAAATAGTTGAGAAGTCTCATATAGGTGAGTTATTCAGGCAGCTTTCCAAAAGAAATATGATTACAACCCTTAAAACCCTTAAAAACTTGCGATCAGGGCGGCAAAACAGCTTTTTCTCCCATCAGCCTCAACGAGTCATTCGTTTTAACGGCCAAATGATTTTTTTTTTTTTTTTTTTTTTACTACAGAACAGGACTTCCAAATAATTGTCGCTTTGCTGCCAATAGTGGGCTGGTAAAGTAAAAAAAAAAAAAAAAAAAAAACCTGTCACAGCCAGTATTTAACAGCATTTAGCTGGTGGTTATTTCTCCACCCTGCCTGTATCACTGTAGCTACAGTTAAAATATGCGTGTGTGTGTGTGTGTGTGTGTTTGTGCTTCAGGTGTGCATGTGTCTGCATGTTGGTAATGATGTTTGTTCCCAAATCTTGAAGTTAATTAGGATTCCTTTAATACTGAGTATGTCTTGTTGTTGTATGACTTCAGCCCTGTCTCTGCCGATTGGCTGGATGAAGCTACGGTTTTATTCTAAAATGAGTGAATTTGAAAGAAACTCTGTTGGCTCTAATCAGAAACAGCACGACTTCATTTGCCAAGTACAGTAAATGTGTAAAAATTAATCACATGTGCAAGAACACATCAATGTTTAAACACATGCTGACACATAAAAGTGGGAAAGGAATATGTCACCCTGCTTATTTTTCATCTAATGATCATGAGGATACAGTAAAGTAACCACATATGATTTTAATGAATACATATGCAGACCAAATATATGTTTTTTTTTTCTTCTGCCGATTCCCCACAGAGTTTTTCAAACCCTTGCAGTTTCCATATCAGCAGGGGCCACAAACCCCGACCATTAAGTTCATGCATAATTTATCGCTGTGTAAAAGGGCCCAATTATAATGTGTGTGTATTCCACCAGACTGGGGCTGCAGGACTCACATTAAACTGTGGTTTTTCACCAAAAGGCTACAAATAGAGGCCTTTGAAATGAATACACTGGGGGATCAGAGATGGCAATGTCAACAGTGCCACAGTGTGTAGGAATTTATAATCCGCCAATTACAGCCCATGCATACATTCAACTCCCTGGTTGTTTAATACATGAGTGTCTGGAGGGAATTCTCATAATGTGAGAAATGAGAAGAGTGTAAGAAACAGAGCTGCTCATCGCTCTGCGAGTGTGATTATATGCCTGTGTGTGTGTGTGTGTGTGTGTGTGTGTGTGTGTGTGTGTGTGTGTGTGTGTGTGTGTGTGTGTGTGTGTGTTTGGGGAGGAGCGAGTCGTGGCTCAGCTTTCTGATCCACAGGGGGTTAAAATGCACTGAGCTCTGGGGGGATGTTGATAGTCAAGACATTTGTTTTGGTGAGTGCCAGAGTAAAAAGAAACTCCCTCCGATGCTTCACTGTGTCTCAGAGCTCTTGTCGTCCACACACACACACAGTGCAGAGAGAAGCGGAAACCTTAATTCTTTCTGATTGGATCATGGTGGTAATAGCAAAAGTGAAAATAGTAGCACACTGTATATAGATGCTGTGCTAATTACTAATAGGAGTAGTAAAAATAGTAGAGTTAGCTGCAGCAGCAATGATAGCAGAGGTCAACTAGTTGTACTTGGAAGTAGTTGAAGGAATAGCAGAAGTAGTATTAGTGTTAATAGGAGCAGTAGCAACAAAATGAGAAAATAAAGATTTACTGGTTAATATAATACTTTTTATTTATTTTGATATTTATTTTTGATATTTTGATGTACTATTTATTTTGTATTTTACAGTTACACCTTACAGAGGATTTCACGTTCACAGCACTGACGTGAGCTGACATGCTGTTATTTGCTGCCCTCTGGTGTACGAGTGTGACGACCTGCTCTCTTTATTGCCACACAATTTAATTTTGTCCCAATGTGCACACACACACACACACACACACACGCACACACACACACATCCATCTCATTGTCATGTGATCAGCAAGGTAGCTGGCTGGTGCTTCATTTCAGTCACGATACTGTGGTGTTAATGAGGGCACCAGGGACAGTGAGGTGCACACATACACACACACCTACACACAGTTATATTTACACAAACAGATACTGTACATGTAGGTGTTTGTACAGGTGTTCACACTGAACAAAGTGTGGTACAAAACCAGCTCTCCACATACAGTATCATCACTTACTGTCATTTATCATTTACTTCATAATACTTTTAATGTTCTACTTCCACAAAAACAACAAACACGTATTCGCTCGTAATGTTTCCAGTCACTTGGTTTCTATAAAATAAAGAGAAAAACCTACATAGTTATAAACAGCTGGTTTGGGTTTGTTCTGTCATTAAACAGCTGCACAGATAATTCACGTATCCCGAAATTATACTAAATCCACTTTTAGAGAAATGACAAGAAAAGTACAGTGTAATGACATTTTGCCCTTAAAGATAATACAGAGTTGGCCACACAATACACAGAAAACTGAAAGTGTTGTAGGTGTTTTTCTTCATTATTCTGGACATTCCTCCTCTGGCTTCTCCTGCTTCCTCGCACCAAACCCTCAAGAGGGAGCCATTGTAGCTCTGATGAACACACACAGCTCACCGCCGTCTGACATGTCTTCAACTTCCAGTTAATCCTCAACCAAAGTTCTTTTTTTTATTTTTTATTTCACAGTATGTCTCCATGTTCATTCTGTCATATGAACTGACATATTTTATACTTTCCCCACGAGCATGATGGGAAAGACTTGGGTCAAGCAGCACGTGCAGGTAATCATTGGTTTTATTTTAAATGTCACAGTCTTTGTACTGTCACATATGGCAAACCCTGTTCTTTGTGATTTTTGCGACTAGCTTGTGAATGTCATGAAGCATTTAGCAGCTAAAAAGTCAGATATTTCCATCAGGAGTTGGTGGAGACACAAACAGAGCTAAAAAGGGAGTGAATATTGGACCGTATCAGGCATTCGTCAACTGGACGGAAAATAAGGAAACAAAAATCGGTGACTGTCACATTAAGACAAGAGATTATTTATTTTGACACAAGCAAAACTCGCATAAAATTAAGTGCTAAAGTAAATAAAGTGTTGATATCAGTTGATTTCATCAAGAATTAATGAAACATGGAGCTCGGTGCATTTAGCTTAGCTGGTGGTTAATCAAGATTTCATTTAAATTTCATCTACATGTGCACAGAGTGTCTGATGTGTAGTTGACACAGCAGCTGCATGTACATAAATATAAATATACTGTATACATCAGTGGAATTTTAAAACCTGACAAAACGTGAATTGATCTTTATTAGTGGATCTATTTCAAAACTTTACTTTCTCATCAAGACTTCATTAAAAGGCTTCAATCACACCCTTTTTAATTAGCTTGCCTATAAGCTCCCTGTGATCACACAGTCGTTTCACTGCCTTCTTTGTTTACTTTTTGTCATTTTTTTCCCCAGCTTGCACCGTAACCCTTTCCGTGCCACGTTCACCCACAAACAACACTTGGGTGTAATGCCTGCAACGCGGCGGCGTTCACCGCTGCTTTGTCTGCAGTCGCATGCCACGTCGTCTCTGTCTGTGATTAATTAGCATCCAGTTTGTAACCCCCCTGAATTAGCAGCAGAGCACTTGGGCTAATGAGCTGACTGTGAACCTGGAGGTTACAGTAACCGGCGCAACTCATCTGTCAAGGCCTGAAGACCGGTGGACTCACGCAGGCCTCGGATCAGCTGGATGGTATGTCCACGTGTGAGACGATGTGAGACGTCAGCAACTTCTAACTGAGCTACCTGTGATGTGTGTTCACCTCATTTACTGGTAATTTTGTGGGTGAATTAAACACTGAATGAGGTGTCCAAACATGGCAGCCAATTAACTCCTATGAAACTTGGATGGCTTCAGTACAACAACACAAAACGGGAGAGACAAATCTGTTTGAGGTTATTTTATTTTCACTGATTCATTAACAAACCTTTTCTACACTCTCAGGCCAAAGTATGAAGAACACAGGCCTCCCATAATGCATCACGCTCAACCACAACAACAACAGGCCTCATGGTTGACTGCCTTGACGCCCTCAGTGAGGCCTGACCCACTTGGCCCGCGTCTGCCACACGGTCCGGTCCAGAGCCGCCAGCTGCTGTTGCCGCGGGTGATGATGAAGATGTTGGCACGGGCGTCGACTCAGGTGCCGTCTCCGAGGGAACCAGCGGGACTGTGACAATCTGATCATCTCCGTGGCGACTGACACCTGACTGCACCCCCAACCTGGAGCGGCTAACACCGTCAGCTGTCCTCAACAGGCCTGAATGACAGAGATGCAGGAGGCTCATGAATGGCATGTGACCTGACCTGTCAGGAGAGGACTCTGTACGGTGTTTAAAAACCTCCAGTGAACTAAATGATAAATAATCAATATTTTAAGCAAGAAAGAAAATATTTTTTCCACAGTAGGACGAAGACGTGTCACAAAGTTTTTCCAGGTCAGAGCAGAAATATATAAGCTGTTTAGCTCTCGGGTAGCTCAATCAAGTTAATTAGACTGCAATCAAGGCTTTATCATTATTTAACATTTTGCCTCTTTGATGTTGATGTTTTGGGTTCATAGCTCTGAGCACAGCGCACACACACACACACACGCACACACACACATGCACACACTCTAAGCTCGTAGTATTTAGGTGATGTTGCCCCACAGGATCTGCTCGACAGAACCCATGTAAACACAATAAACTTGTTTACTGTGTTTACATGAATTTTTTTTTCTTTTTCCTATAGACTCCTGATTGTGTATTTTGAGCAAAGTTTAAAATGCTTTACTGTGGATGAGAGTGGTGTGTGGACGCCTGAAATATTAAAAATTAAACAAATCCAGATTTCAAAATGTCAAAAGTTCAAATGTGTGGCCACCTCACCTCCAGTGCTCATTTGTAAACGTGTCCCCTTTGATTTGTCATTGGCTTGTGTGATAACTGGCCCCGTTTTAATTGGATGAGGCATTCATCAGGGGCCCTCTCATTGGTTTGCAGGCTAGTCAGAGCTCCCCTCCCTTTGACCACCTTGCTTCCTGTCCCCCAGGACACCATTAGGTGCTGCCAGGTCCGAGCCTGTTCGTTAAAACTTGTCACGCTGCGCCGCTGCCACACATAACAACAGCAGAGCCAGGGAGAAAATGATTCAAAGCTCCCTCCTTAAAAACTGTAATGCTATATTTATAAGCCAGTATTTATAAACACATTTGCATATATCAAGATGAAAAAGTTGTTTGAATTGGGGGCAATTTGCATTTGGTGAAACATATGGCAGAGCCACGGAAGCCATGGGCCATGCCTTCATTACCCGATCTTCGTTTCATCAGCTCCTTGCTCCCCCGCTGAGCCTCCCCACGGCGGAGCCTTCTGTCCCCGAGGTTTCAGTGACAGGGGACAATATGTCCCCAAGGTGAGGAGCAGGGGGAAAGCCGCACGCACACCGCTCCTCCAATGATTATTTAATCAGACTCTTCACTCTGGATCTGAAAGAGGAGAGAGGTACAAAGTGGCGCTTATTACCCATTTGTTCAGCGCAGGGAAAGGAGAGTAGAGAGAGAGAGAGAGAGAGACAGAGGGAGAGTGGAGGGGAGAGAGGAGTGAGTGTTTGAAATGGCAGATCAGTTAACACAGCTGACGAGTGGGAAGAGAAAAGGTCCAGAGGAGAGGTAGAGGAGAAACGAGAGGAAGAAAAGGAGGTGGGAAGAGGAGATTAGACACAAAAAAGAAAAAGAAAAGAGAAGGAGAGATCTGAGGACAAACAATGAAAAAGGCCCGTGACGGAACAAATGAGTGAATGAAAGGAAATGTCAAGGGAAAAAAGAAAACAGAAAAGAAAAAAAACAAACTTTTCCCATCAAGGTAGGACGACACGATGTAAGATTTTAGTCTCCTGTCTTAGTTCAGAAATAATATGCTGTGAAAAACATCCCGAATATCAATCATATGAACTGCAGCGGTGGAAAGTACATTTACCCAACGCCTGTACTTCAGTAGGATTTTGAGGAATTTGTACTTTTCACCACGTTTCAGAGGAAAACGTTAAACTTTTCCCGCCCACTGCATTTATCTGACAGCTGGATTTACTTCAATCTGTTTTAGATACAGAACATGAAATTATCTCCACCTGGACCAAACTACAACACTGAAATACTGTTTCCACATTAACTAATCAGTCATGGTAATGTAATAAATAACTTAATACATTACTATCAAAGGGGTAATGTGTGTAATATATACTTTTACTCACATAGGTGATCTGATACTTCCACCACTGATGGTCGGTGAATCCCCGCCCCCAAACACCACAGACGATCCAAACCAAAAATAGAGCGACAAAAGAGCGGAAAAGAGAATAAAAGAAGAACAAAGTGGATGTGTGTTGAGGTTTGGCGTTGGTTGGGTGGAGGTCCTGCAGGTGAGGGTGCGGCCTGGCTGCAGCTTGGCGTGTCACTCACACCAGCGCCACATTTGCATGTGCAAAAAAGGGCCTGTGTTGAAGTGCTGCAGCATCTCCCCCTCCCCCCGCTCCGGGCGTGTGTGGTCGACCTGTTTGCGATTTGTTTAAGTGCTTATGAAAGCTCCTCATCCACAGCCACAGCCTCTCTCTCAGACCGGACATTTTGTTTTGATATGTAATACCTGCTTTTTTTCAGGCTCCTGGGCTATTTCCAGGAGATACCTCTGCACAGGAAGGGGTTAGAAAATGGCACACAGGTCACAGTTGTCTGTCACGGTTTCTGCCCTCAATGTTTGCCTTTCTATTTCCATACTCTGATTCCATTTGGATGGAGCCGAATTTAGAGCCACGTGGTTGTTTTTGAAGGTCATTCAGGGTATTTCGGGAGCACCTGTCCGCAAACGTACACCTGAGAGCCTAAAGTTAGGGAAAACTTCAAGACCTGTTTTGTGGTGGACTGTTTTCGTCCATTTCACATTGTAAATTAGACACGAAACATTCAGTTACAGGGTTTTGAGAGGAGAGGTTTGTGGGTGATTAAATTAAAAGTAAGCATTTGTGAAGACGTATTTTTACCCTGCAACTTTTACAAGTCTGTTTTCAACACCGTGATGGTGAAACGTGGACAGAATAAGAACAGAGGTTTGTGGTAAATCTTTTCTACACTGATGTTTCTTTTAAATGATTATGGCAGAGAATACTGCAAGGCTTCTTTTTACAAAAGTGGTTCTTTCTTTTTTAAAGATCCTCTTAACTGGTTAGTGATTTGTACTGTTCAGTAGCTGAACAGTACAAACGATTTTAGCCATCACTTTCAGCTGTCTCAGTTATTTACACATTTTCTTTTTTACTATCTCTTTCAACATCTCTGTTCACTGTTTTTCATGCACTCTTAGTCATAACGTGGTATTTCAGGTGACTTACAGCTGACTCAGTGTGGATATTTCTCTTTAATCTAATCAGAGTCACTGCTTTATGCAACAAAAGAAATTCTACAATAAATAAAACTCTTTGAAAATCAAGAGGATAAACTCCTGCTGTACTAAATCTGTCTCAGTGCTTACTGCAAAGTTCACGTGGTGGAGATGCATGGTTTTCACTGGACCTCAGTATAATGCAGGTTAATGCACCGGTTGCTTGTCTGCCTGGGTTTGAATTGTAATCTGGCGTATCCCCGAAGAAACGGTGCCATTTAATCTCCACTCCTCGGCTATGTAAACAGTCAATAGAAAATACTAGTTTAATTAATTTCCCTTTATGATAATGATTTCATCTAGGCCAATAAATAGTCATTTTTACTCTGCTTTTTTTTCCCTTAGTGTAACCCCAATATTATTTCTGCCGTTTAGCTGGAGCTAAAACGGGGGCAAACAGGATGCGCGCGTCATTAACGCCACACGTCGACATGCGGCAACTGGGGGAAAAGCATCCAGTCTGTTAATAAGTAATGACTGCCCAAGATCACAGGAACCTTACACTACAACAAAACAAGTTAAGCACAAGCTTTGATAATGACTGTTAATAATTCAATATGTGTAATTATCACTTTACAGGAAAGCACAATGGTGGCGGCTCGCTGTAGGGATGGTGGTAGCAATTAAAGACGAGAAAGATCGGGGTCAGCGGATCAAGGGGAGGCAGCATGGGGTGGGTGGGGAGGGGTTCTTGTCGAGTTGCTGACCTTACAGGTGTTGTTACACGAGAAAAAGGCTGAAAATAAAGGGTTTTATTTTTGTCCTCTCCTCTTTGGATTGAACATTCGGGAACATCCTCACGTCGTGATGTGAGGTTGACGAAAAATACATATCTTGATTAATTGGAAATCCTTTTGGCCTCTGTTGTGACATACATGGCTCTCCTTTACAGCACCTCTTACTGCCGCCTGTGAGTGGTATCTGCGACCTACTACTTCCTCGAATTTGCTTCACCATTGTCCTTTCATTTGCACTAGCCAAATGTCGAGGTTGCACATTTGCAACTCAAAACTAGCCAGATCAATGGTAAACGTAATCACTCTATTTGTCATCCCGAGATTTGAATTTCACAATGAGTGTGTGGAAAAGAGGATGGGGGTGGGGGTGGGGGGGCTGGAAAGATGTCTGACTTCTCTCAAAATCAATGTCTTTCAACAGCCCTCTGCTCCTCTTTGACAGGGAAAGGGCATTCACACGCATTTGGCGGCCATTGTCGGCAGCAAAATGACTAATCATAACATCATTGATGTGTAAAAAAAAAAGACGACGACAGACGACAGAACCATTGACAACCTTTGCTCCCATCCAGAGAGAAAGAGTTAATTTGATCATGATGACACCAGTCTCTTTCAAGCCCCTTTTCAGGCCAGCAGCAGCTGGGGCTGGAAGAGCAAGAGATGGGATGAATCCTCCGCAGAGTGAGTGGGGGGGGGGGGGGGGAGAAAAATAACAAGAAGAGTTGTTATTACGTCTCCATTTTGGGACTGAGAGGGGTTTCTGAATTGCCCTGGATTGCGATCCTGCATTCGTTCATTCCTATATAGGCCCTCGGAGCAGCGAATGGGCCTTGGGCCAGTGTGAGGCGCTGGAGCTGGAACAAGAATAAGATCACAATTGCATTTAAAGCCCAGAGAGGGAAAGAAGAGGAGGGGAGACAGAAAGAGGGAGCCTATGAGCCCTAATTGCCAGATGGTGAATATTTTCGCTCCCTTTCAACGGCGCATTAATTGCAGGGCTGCCCGGGGGTTGAGACGTACTGATCAGTGTGGCAGAGGATCCTGACCCTGATTATCCCCCCTCAGACTCCCCTCGCTGGAGAGACAGTGAGCAGTAGGGGGGGAGGGTGAAGGGGGTCTGAGAAAGGAGAAGAGGGGAGGTAAGGGGTTTCTGCAACAGTTACTTACCCAATCATTTTCCTATTGAGCCACCTGGGCCTCGACACTTTTGGGTTTCAAGTTGGAAAGTAGGTGATTGTGATCAGGCAGGGTGGAGGGTCTTCTGGGGACAAGAGAAGGGAAGGCTTGAGGGGTGTGATGAGGATAGGTAGCATAGTGAGGGGAGGAGGGGAGGACACACCACCCTTCCCACCACCCATCCTGTCCTCATCTCTCCTCCCTGTCACCCACCTTTCCCTCCTCCTCCTCCTCCTCCTCCTCCTCCTCCTCCTCCTCCTCCTCCTCCTCATCCTCCTCCTCATCCTCATCCTCCTCTCTCCCACCCCTCCCAGCCCCTCAGCTCCTCGTTTACATATCTGCAAAAGATGTAATTGAATTAAATAAAGCTTTCCTTCGGGGCAGCTGCCACAGCTGCTGTTTGTGGCATGTCAAAAGGCCCGCCACTTTAAGAGCACTTACATGTGCTCCAAATTAGCAGGTCAGATAGGCGGACGCACGATGACAGGGCCGAGGCTGCCAGCGCGACAAGGGGCCCACAGCTGTGAGCAATTCACTGGCAGAGTGGGGGCTCTTTCAGACCCCTGATTATGAAGGGCAGTGGTGCACGTGCTCATACACACACATTAGCAGACGTGTAAATGCACACATGAAGACATTCACACACACCTGATGTAGACACAGGGGTCACTGTGGCATTTAGGAAGCATTAGTGGTTTATTATTAGGAGGATGAGACGTGGGGTGACCCTGAGGAATCATTTAAAAACACTAATTACTTGAAAAGGAAATAAGGAAAACAAATCAAAGTGTCAAAAAAAAATCTGCTTTCAGTCAACCTCTGCTTTTTACATCAATGTCAAAAACACAAATTGGTCCTGTGGCACAAAATCTACATTTATGAAGAAACTTGTTATTAAACTTTACTGCAGATTCAGTGTATGTTCGTACAGTACTTTTGTTTTACTTCCCACTGTCGTATATTTCACTGTTCTCTTTCACTGACCAGATTTTTATTGACAGGATTTTTTAAAAATACAGTAACAGGACAAACCACTAAAAATTAAATACATCCTACACACGTTTTTGTTGTTGACACGTCTCATGTATCATATGAACCAATGTTAAGTCCAACCTCCCTGAGAAATAATGATGTATCAAACAGAATGTGTGTAGGTATGTGTATCTGTGTGTGTATATATTCTGTGCAGTGCAGTGTTTTTATGCATTCATGTACACAAACGTTCACATATGGACACGTGCGTATGCATGTTCATGTATTTTTAAAACTATATGTGTGAATATGCATTACTTACAATCTGAGAAGCGCAGGTGTAACAAGCTCTTGCTGCACATTTTTCAGTAAATGCTCTCCCTGACATTGATTTTTCTGTGGCTGTGTAAACACACGAGTACATTTCTGTTTTCTTGCTTTTAACTTAAAGACCGATCTGTCTGTCAATCAACCGACCCGTGTGGCCAGTAGCGTGACATTATGGATGACATCCTGTGGTTACTGTAAAGGCATGTACAGTGCAACACATGCTGGGTGAGAATGTCATTACGAACATCTGTGCATTTCATTCTAAGGCAAACCTAAAGCTTTAATTTCAGGGTGTTTACATTCTCCCTCTCTAGCAATGCTCCCATCTTCACTTCTTGCTCATTTTGGAGACCTTTTATTCAGTTTCGCCTTCAACAAGTGAAACACAATTGGGTCGAGCTCTTGTGACTGACATAATCAGGCAAGGACTTTCCTGCTTGACCTTAAAAACTCCTTGTTGCCTTGTTGGTACAGCTATGTAGTACATAGCTGTACAAACTGAACTGTAAATCTGACTGCCACAAGAAAACAACAAGCCAGAATTTGTGTTATAGCAATGTAGCTGTTTATTGGGGGTTTGGATGTGATGAGCAGAGGTCTCTTAAAACGATGTCAACACTTCAGTTATGGATCCAGAGAGACACGCCTGTCATATCGTAATCAACCGTTGTGAACAATCATCTAATGACTTGTCACTCAAGGTCTGCTGGGCAATTATGACGCATTTGCATGGCAGTGAATGGTGTTTATGACAAATAACCCATGTTCTAATTGCTTGTCTGTTTTCCTTAAGACGTGTACTGCTGATAGGATGTGATTAGCTGGAGAGAGTAAAGAGTAAAGCAAAGTTGACACGGCTCATACAGGTTATGTTTAGCAGCAGATGGTGGCCTTTCAGCATTGTCTAATGTATTGGGAACTGCTTTTGTGTTGCTTGTTCCATCTTGTGATTTTGTTGGGTGCAAATTTTAAAAACTCTAAAACAGACTGTGTTTTTTTTTTTCTCTCCATTCCTGTGAGGACTTTTATTAGCAATACATGTGGTTCGTAGTTATTCGCAGCTAGCAAAACAAACAACAGTTGGATGAGTGAAGAGTGGAAATGTGTGTGATTTGTACGCTATACTGGCAGAAGTTTTGATAGCTTGTTATTTGAGATTATGCGCTTCTCCACTTGGAGAAGTTTCAAATTGTTTGGTAGATGTATTGTGATAAAGCCGTCTTGTTGCTGTGGTGATGGACGTGCGGCTTGATTTCTTTACTCAAAACCACATTATGAAATTATTTATCATTAAATTCCCTGTTGAGAGTTAGTTAGTGCTACTGTGTATGATATTTTATATCGTCCACATTAAAATGTATTTGACTTCATCTGCAGACTCCTGCAAGAACAATGGTTGTCAAACTTATGTAAATCCATTTTGACTGTATATCTGTGGACACCTTTACATGGGGCACTCTAATTTTGAATTTGATGGTGTTATTGTTTCGTGTTGTCCTGTGGCGGGCAGAAAGGCTGTGACTCAGCTGTTTGCATGCAACACTGGAGAATAATGGATGTGAAGGCACACCAAACACGCCCTTTAAAAATGCATGAGCGCCCCCCAAAAACCTCTCTCTCCCTTTGCAGAATAGAGCTATCACTGGTGCCTGTTATCTCCCTGAACCCCCAGGTAGAAAATGGTAATGATACCACTTAACATCGCTGCACATATGGAGGGAAAATGGAAATGCCAACAGCACCTCAACTATAAAGCAAATCAAATTGAAATATTAATCCGCTGATTAATATAACATTATGAGAGCCCATTCTCTTTGTTGTTAAACAACAAAGGGTTGCAAAATAAGCAACTGCCTAAGAGGTAAGGGGTTTAAAAGAGTCCCACAGAGGTGCTAAAGCCCCTTTCAAACATCATTACTCTGCATAATGTATTCCCTTCCACAGTGCTGAGATTTGATATTGATGTTTACTCATTTATTTTTTAATTAACGTTCGTTGTTAATGAATTCTTTGATGAGAGGCATTTTGTAAATCATTATCCTTGGAAGAGGAAAAAAGGGATGCATCGCTCTTGCCCCTTATACTCGTGACAGAAGAAAAAATGCTAGGTGTAAGGGGAAAAAGTTGCGGATGAGAAGTAGGGTCATTGTTTAAAGTTTGTTTTTTGATGCGTTGATTTTTTTTTCCCCCCACCTCGCCTCCCATGTTGCTGTTTTTCTGACTGCATCTTCCATCTACAGGGATGAGCGTACGGAGCCGACAGGGACTCTTGCAGGAGGCTCTGTGTGCGAGAGAGCCGGTGTGGATACTTAGCTAATTACAGGAATATAACTCAAGGCTTTCAGGGAGTCGCTCCAGTGGGGAGGAGGGGTGCAGTTTTACCCATGGAGCCCTTGGTGGAACTCTGTCCTTCCCCTCTTTAATATTGATCAGTGGGGATCTCTTGGAGGACACAAAGTAGCCTTGAAGGCTGGGAAAGTTTGTTGGATCAACAGTTCACTCTTTCTCACAAATGTCAAAAAACACCAAATACTTTTCAGTGATGTGGGCCAGTTTGAGTGATCTGCTGCCCTTTGTCTGTCTGACAGTGTGTATCACATCCTGCTTGTCTTGTGAAACGGATTGTATTTTCAACAAGTGATTAAAGTTTGAGTGATTTGAATCTGAAAATTATTGTCGTCAAATTTTTGTGACCTGTTTAAGATTTAAAGTCCTTTAAAGTTCATGTGGCTAATCTGTTAGCAAACAGCTCCTCATTTACACATCCTGCAGAACAGGTATTTCTGTCCACCCAATGAATGTGAGTCCAATATTCACTCTCTTTTAGCTCAGTTTTGGTCCCCACTCACTCCTGAGGGAAATATCTAGGTCTTTCTCATTGACCCCTTTGACCCCTCACTGGTCACGTTATTTTCACGTCATCATTTGACACATTATAAAAATATTGATTGAAGCTGCTTTCATGGGGAACATATCTGTTAAACCTCGAGGATAAACTCACACATTTCAGTGAGAAGCAGTGAATGTAAACATGATGGTTTGTTTACATGGAAACTCTACAGGGCACCTTAAAAACAGGAGGATAGAGGTCAGCGGGGAAATGCATCATTTAATAATGATTTTCCAATATTGACAAGAAGATGCAGGAATAATTTGCAGAGTATTGTTTGGGGACTGTGGGTCTATGATACTGTAGGCTAGTCTCAGTGTGAGGTTTAGACCAGTTGGCCACAGATGAGTCTCAAGCCCCCAACCCATCTGGAGCCATCTTGGAGATGAAGCAAAAATCTGGAGCTTGTCCATCTCTTGGCAGGACCGGTTTTGTCTCTACACATACAAGGCTGATCGTCTCTAATCCTACCAAAGAATTAATTGCTTAATTGGATCAATTAGATGTCCCAATAGGTCCCAATGATGTGCGGTAGGTGCATCAAAAAATTATGATTCAGATCTGAATCAATATTTGAAAGAACGTGGTGGTTGTTGTATCCAGGTTGTTGAGCGCTGATGAGAGTCATTTGCATCTTGATCTCATGATATTGAGACAATTCTATCGACATGTTTCAAATCTTACTTAATATCCAATTGCTCATGTCACAATCTCATTTCAATCATGCAAGCACTTTTTTAAGTTTGCGTCACTCGACGACATTATGCAGTGCTTGTTTTTGAGACAGAAGAACTATTTTCATGAGTTATGGCATTTGCAGTATCTCAAAGATCGCACTGCTGTTTTTCTTCCTTCAAGCCAGTTTTAAATGGAGCCAAACTGCACAGCTTTAAAGGCACATTCATCAAAAAGCGAGTGCGAGTGTACTGCAGATGCTGCCACTTTTTCTTTAAAAAAAAAAAAAGAAAAAAGAAAAAAGAAAAAAAGATTGCAAGTAGAATTATGGCTTTTCATCAGCCGATAAATTTCACTTGTGATTAATTGCAACACTCACTTTTGGGATCACTTCTACACAAAAGAGCATTTCTGCTTTGTAAAATTCATATAAAAGAAATGCAAATCAATGGTGTTCTTGGCACCAAACATATGCTGCCACAATGCCAACAAGCCTGCCCCTGACAACCCCAGCTGGGGGCTTGTAAGACTTGCTCTTGGCAAAAGACGTTTTTTCCACCCGCTTTGCAAATGATCACCAATTAATACGAACAGCATCCAATTCTAATTTTGCACCTGGTAAGATTGTGAGTATCTTGTAAAGCTCTTCTAAGCTATGGATCCAAATTACTGGATGTTTTCCCCCTCCCTTTTGGGATCACAGCAGAAAAAAAAAGGATGGCAAAAGTCCACAACCCATCACGACCAGCATCAGTGGAAACCACAGAAATGACCGGTTTGTAAGAAAGGTGTTGTGCTTCAGATGATGAAAGGGGAATTTAGCTGAGGGGGTTTCAGAAGCGAGAAATGCAAGGAAGTGTGGTAATTTTTATCCTGATGCAACAATAGAAATGTGCCAGAAAGGGAGGAGAAGAAACAAGGATCTAATTCTAATGAAAACATTAGATTTTTTGTTTTGTTTTCTTGGATTAACACAACTTTATTTATTAGGGTCTGAAAACAAGACCCAGCTTCCCCTTTCTTTTCACTCTAAAACTTTCTTAGGTGAAGGAGAGAGAAATTAGGGTTGTGTTTATCACTTGGTAACACAGCAGCATCCATCCATGTGATGAATTCCACATATTTCCCAAAGTAATGAAAGTATAACAATTCAAAGGCGTTTCACGTCACTAATTGCTCATCAGAGTTCTTAGCATCGCTCTCACTCTTTCTCTCTCCATCTCTCACTCTGAAATTGATACTCGCCATACGACTTATGATGGATAGGAAGCTTTAATGAGCTCTTACAAGCAATTAAGTAATCAGGGAACCCTGCTGCTCAGTGCTGGAGCTAGCAAGAGCAGTGACAAACGGAGGCCCATCAGTACTGTAATCAGCACAGGACACAGTCACTGCTGCTCACCACTCCCTAACCAAGGGCAGCAATGGGCCGAGCAGCAGGCTTCCATCTCATGATATTGTTTTGTCTGCAAATAGTCTCTGAACTTTGTGACTTGGAGACGTGAGCTTGTTGGAATCTTCACATCCAACATGCTTTTTTTTTCCCCCCCGGAAAGTTTCATAGTTGCCTTGTTGGTATAAGAATTATAACTTTTCACAACACCTATGACATAAAAAGGAAATAAAACAAAATAAAATGTGTTGTCACACTATTAACAGAAAGTGCTCAAAAATCCCACAAGTTTCAATTCACCTCTCAGGTTCTAGTGTTAAACAGAGCAACAGCAAACCCACACTGCTTTGTACTGGAGAGCAGTAATGGGCAACGAGTCACAGGTGTGGCAGCAGGCACCAGGTAATCCTCATTAGGCTCATTAAGACACATGACACCTTTTGTGGAAATAAAATGGAAACAAGAAAAAAAAAGAAAAAAAAAGCAAAAACAAAAAAATAAAATAAAACAAAACAAATAAATAAATAAAAATTAAAATTAAACAGTTCATAAATCTGCAAAACTGAAAATCTTTGTACTTAAATGTCTGGTTGTTTTACCAAAAGACAAATAATATTATATAAAGTGATTTTACTCTCATGCAATCCTGTGATTTCACCTTTTAAAATGAAATTACACTGCAGATTACCTGCCATAGTTTGATGAGCGTGAGTCTCCTGATTATTCTTTCTGTAGTGACTCAAACTTTCTCTTAACATCAGATGCAATTTGTTTGCAGCACTCAGTTTTGTTTGAGGGTCCCTTTAAATATAGATTTCTCTCCTGCTATAAAACCATCAAACCAGTAGCCTGGTAAAATTTATGGAAGTGTTGAGTAGATGAGGGAAGAGAGTTTATCCAAATCTACGCAAAAGAGAGAGAAAACAGTTTAGAGGAAAACACCACCTTCCACTGTTAATGGGGGCAGTGTTCATTTTGTAAAGCGTTTACTGCCACCCCTCTTGTATTTGTGTATGAACATAGGGGTAGAAACAGGTGGTAACTAGTTTAGCTAAGCATAAAGACTGAAAGCAGAGGGAAACAGCTAGCGTAGCTGTCTCTACAGATCAAAATTCGTAAGCAACTGTGCCCGGCTGTTGGCTGCCAAAAAAAATAACAACTTCCCGTAAAAGAACAACTTATTATTTTTACATTTTTGTTTGCATACAGATTTGAATGATGGGCCAAGCTCATTTCAGTCTCCAGCTGTATCAGTTTTTAATCTTTGTGTGTATCTATTGACCTGGGTGGTGAGCAGCTGCACGCAGTTGCATTCACAGAGATAATTAAAGTAGAACTGAACTGAAAAAGCTGATCGGTCGTCGCAGGACAGTTTGAGCTTCTGTGGGTTGTATGTGGTAAACAATTCATGTTGTGACAAGGAAAATGAAATCTAATTGCGAGGTTTTGGCGCTCTCAGTTCCCTGCTCACCTGGGGCGTCTGAGCTGGTGAGCTCCACATTGTCAGTTCCACGTTCTCACCCACCCAGAGCATGTTGGACGCCCCAGGGTGGCGTGACACCTCTCCCACACTCTCCGACTCCTCTGAATAATTCTGCCCCGACCATACGTCTCACATCTCATGCCGTCGTGGGGGCCTGAAACAAGACGCTTCACATTGAAAATCAAATATGTTGCTTATTAATAGGGCGACTTTGGCGAACGCTACCTGGAGAAATGCCGGAGGGGGGAGCTAGGAGAGAGGGATGCCTACAGTAGTGTGGTGCGCTTTCTCTCTCTCCTGTGCAAAGGGAAAAACAGCTGAGGGTGCAGATTTCTCACTGCTAAACTGGCACAGTTGATGTAGGTGCACACACACACATACAACATGGAAATTGGTGAGCCAGGGTGTGTTAGTCATCATGCGTTTGCTGTGTGTATGGGGATCTAGAGAAAATGAAAGAGAAATTAAATGAAAGAGAAGATCCACAGAGAAGATCCACAGAGCTGGACCCTCACTTGTACTTTTCTTGGCTACAAGACGGAGTAAAAAACAACAACACACAAAAACAATGTCAGTCAAAACAACGCCTGATGTTTGGGCGGAGGTGCTATCATTAAAACAGTGCCAGTTATTTTCATTAGCTACCATCTGGTTCATTATATCCCTCCTTATTCTCCCGCACTGTGCTTGTTTCATGAAACGGACGGAAAACGGCCGCTTTAAAACACAACACGGCCGCCGACGTCTGCATGTCTCTCTCAGGCTAAGTGGAGAGCGAGCTTCACCGCACCGTGCCGCTAACTTGGCGTCATTTCCTCAGATTCCGTACAGATTGCACCAGCTAATTATGATCTAATAACTGGCAGACTGTCTGTTTCAATATTATTACAGGAAGAGTAGGTTAAATGAATAGCTCATCATCTGCCCCCTGTATCAGTCATGTTGTTTTAATGATCATAATTCCACCATTAAATCTTAATAATATGTCAAGATCATAAGGGAGACATGTCAATTTGGGGCTTCAATGAGAATTAAGCCGAGGATTGCTGAAGTTGAGCCTGTGTGTGTTTTTTTGTTTTTTTTTTCTAGGAAGGCTTGATTTCGTTAGCTGTGTCCACACACACACACACACACACATACACAGAGTGGGAGCAGCAGCAGAACAGACACAGAGCTGTTTCTGAGTCAATCTGATATCCAAGAAATTAATTTCTAATCCCTGATTGATGTGTTGATGTTGAACAGGAAAGGATCTGAGGTAAATGTTTTCTAGCTTTGGTATTCCTGAGAAGCAAATATGTTTATTTTCATTTAGTCGTGAGATTGTTTTTCTTTTCTTTTCTTTAAGCTAATTAAAGAAAAAAAAAAAGTTGCTTCATTCTTGGACTTGGAAACAGCAGTTGACAAAACAACCTCATCCCAAGGTCCATTTAGTATCTGTTTTGGAGTTTTGGAGATGGACTTCTCATTCATGATGGCATCAAAGTGGAGATTAAAAGTTTGACTTGAAAAACAGCAGTTGAAACATCATACCTCAAGATCCATTTAGTATCTGTTTTGGAGCTTTTGATCAAATATATGGCCTTCATCCGCTGATGCCTTTTTCCCAGTTGACCTCGAGTCGTAGATGTTTAAAGTCATCTTATGAGGGCTTTAAGGACGTCTTTCCACGTTTGCATAAAAGTTACGTTTCAAAGTCCATTGTTGACTTTGGAAACTGACAAAACATCACTAATATTTAGTAGCTTTTGTACCTTAAATGTTCTTTATCCAGAATTTACAATAAATAATAAACAATTTTTTCAGCACAAAATGATATTTTGGAGGTTCAAAAAGGATACCTTAAAAGTTAGATTTTTTAAAAACAAAAAAGCCAACATCAGAAGAAAAAATCCTGTTAAGTCAAGACTAAAATAGCAGTGAGTTTGATGCTAGAGGATCATTTCTTGGAAGACTCTTTGGATCCTCTGTTGGAGTCTCAATTACAGAACATTAAACTTTGAAAGGCCTCCGAGGACCCAGAGTACAGGCACTTTTTGGATGGACTTCTAGACTCTTCTAGAAAAAAAAAAAAAAAGAAAGAAATCGTTGCTTTGAGGTACAAACCTGTATTCTAATCACTCTTCCCTCAAGGTTTTTTGTTTGTGAGGTAGAGACAGTCACTGCACACAGCTCCCAGCTAAGAATAGCTGCAGGAGAGGGGAGAAAGCAGCAAAGTGAGGCAACAAGAAAGGCAGAGGGAGACAAGAGAGGGGAGAGAAAAAGAGGAAGTGGGCGACAGAGAAAAAATAACTCAGGAGGGAGTGTGAATGAGACAATGGCTCTGTCAAGGAGTCAAACGAAGTAAACATCATCAGTGGGATCCGGCGGTGACTCGGTCTGGCTTGGGACTAAACACGACACTGGAACAATCAATCTAAATCAATCAAGAGTCTGAGAGGGGTGTGTGTGTGTGTGGAAAGGGTTGGGTGGTATCAATGCTGTGACGGGGTGTACCCTGCCCCGAGGTCACTGCTATGGTCAGAGGGAATGGAAACTCATGTGTGTATCTATGTATATGTGTGTTCGTGTGTGTGAATGAGTCTATTGAAGGATTGCATGCCGCAGAGTTAATAAGAGAGCATTGTGAGTATGTGTGCAGGAAGGGGCAGTCAACGAATCTATTGTAGGACAGCAGCCTGTATACAATTAATAGGAGTGCACAGGGTTTGTGCTCTGTAGTTGCAGTATATTGAACATTAGCTGAAAGGGGGAGAGGAAGCTCACGCAGGAAGTTCACTGCTACATTGTTAGAGATGACAGTCCATTGTTAGCGGCATTTATCTGGATCCAGCTCGGCTTGGCTGAGGATTATGTCCATATTGGATGATTGAGCGCCTCACAATTTATGTCCAGTGTCAACGTTTAGCACCAGTGCAGGACAGAGTGTGTTCCTTTTGTATCAGGGCAAAAAGTAATGTGCGTGGTGGCATGTACAGTAGCATGTCTGACTTCCATGCAGGAGCTCAGGAGATCAGACTTTCCCTGACATTAACAAAGTAGTAATTCTAAAGCAAACCACATATAAATATAAATATAAAAATATGATCTATCTATCTATCTATCTATCTACATTCAACTCCCCTTGTTTCCTTCAGACCATCAGCTACCAAACAACCCCACGGTTGAAGTGGACACCTAAAATAGAGCTCTGGCAAAAATAACAATGTCGTTTCACATGCTCTAATGCCAGCTGATCAATAGTAATTACCTACCTGTGGACCTGGCTAGCGGAGCTCTTAGGCCCCTGGGGGTTTTTACTATAGACAGCTCACAATCCAGTCCCAGGTAACTCCATAGGACAGACCTTTTAATTGCTTTGTTCACTGTGAGTAATTGAGGATTGGAGCATGTTTGCCACGAGGAGTGTGACTTCACTTGGCCTCCGTCTAATTAATCCCGTCACACAAGCCTTCTGCCTTTAATTTTCACTTTGTGCGCGGCATCGCGAGGTGCGAATACAACTGGAAATATAGGTTGGTAACTGTATACGGCATGCTGAGCCAGATGCACTACAAACGCAGCCATATGGATAGACAGAGAAGTGTTTCTGTGTTGTTTTTCTCAGCACTGAGAAACATATTGCCAGACATTCGTTGCGTCTTTTTAGCACAGCAACTGTCCCACTGCTGTGATTTGATCTCATTCCTCGCCAGGGCCCAGACCAGATACATGGAACTGTATCAATATGGTTTCATTAGCATACTGATTAATCAACTGGTTAATTAGACAAATTTCCTATAGGCTGATTACGCCTCCCGGGCCTCTTGGTGTGAAGACATATAGAGTTCATCAGTAATTTAATTATTCTGACTGTCAGATGAAGCAAGGTAAAACATTTTTTTTTGTATAGCACTGATCAAACACAAAGGCAGCTCAGAGTGCTGGAGATAAAGCACAAAAATGCATCGACACGACATTTAAAGAGAAACAAAAGGACATTGTTAAGCCTGAAGCTAGACTACAGCAGAAATCTTCTGGTCCTGTTTTGTTCAGTGTGTGCACATACACTGAAACACAGATACACTCATCATGCTGTATAAGTCTGAGTACCAAACCCCGTCCTGCATGTCGAACATTAATCATTGCTGTGGTGGCTGAACGAGCCCGTCCTCACTAGAAAAAAATGATGTTCAAACACTCAGAATGACTTATGTTTAAGTTTCTTTCGTAACTGTAATGACTGTGAGCAGCAGATATGGAGATAGTGTATCAGTGCGACGTTGTTATAATGCTGCAAAATGTCTTATAGACTGTTTTTGTTGACGCGATGTAAAAATTAAAGAAAAAGTTGTTTCTTTTGTGTAAGTAAAACCAAAATATTTTGTTCTGACATCTGATGGCCAGTGGATCCAGTAGCAGTAAGCTGGTACTTGTCTGTTACTGTCCGTCATTCACTCTCCATTTGAATGAATGACTTCAGTGTCTGTTAATCTGCATGAAGTTGTGTACACAGTGTCAGGGAGGAGGTAGGGGTGGACGGCTGGGTGTACAAAGTGTCTGATATGAACAGCAGAGACTACTGTTTGCATCCTGTCTCCTGCCAACCGGCAATGTTGGTTTTTCTTTAATCCGTGATTTTCCTAACCTTGACCAAGTAGTTTTAGTTGCCTAAAAATAACCCAACCTTAACTGTATCTGCAGCAGATCACAAAATACTAAACTACTCTCATATAAACAAGCTTCCATCCAGGTATTACCCCAGTCCTTAACCTGTAAAATAATCGGAACATTTAGCATTATAACTTGAACTCCTCCCCGTGCTCTTGGCCTCTGTTTGTCCTGTAAGCCACACTTGCAGCAGAGCGGCGGAGCGGGTGCCGCCATGAGGTGCGATGGGTGCCGGCTCTGGCACTGCCAGGCTTGGGTGGCCGTGCAACAGTATCTGCAGGCTGCCATCCTTCTGTTCGCAGAGCATCTGAAGAAACCAAACTGCACTGTTGCTCACACTCCCCGATCCCGTTGTTGTCATTGGCCGGCAGCCACCAATAGTGAGCCAACTGAGTTAACAGACACTTCCGCTCAGCACATAAGGAACCATCTGTTTTAAAAGCTAGAAATAAATAAATAAAGGGCCCTCTCTCTTGTGCTTCCCCTCTCTCCCCACTTTCTCCTTCTACCTCGGTTCTACAGTATGCAGAGCTCTGCTATTATCCTGCACCTCAGTCTTCACCATTTACAAACCACAGCTAGCTTCAGAAATTACTGCTCTGACTATATTGAATCTCTGCTGCCCTGTATTGGCCTTTCAAATTGTGCCAGAATGAGAAACTAACCAATTTCTTATTTGAGAAAACAATTTTATTCCATCTGTTTTCCTGGTAAATAACTAAATTGTCTGCTTGTTTTTTGTTTTGTTTTTTTGTTTTAGTTTTTTTATTTTTTGCCTTGACTGCCAGCTCATAATGCATCACTGAATGTGGCATTGCAGCAGTTATCACACACAAAACTCATTTGTAATTCATTGGACATTAGCAAGGTCAGAATCATATTGAAGCCTGATGTTTGTAACATCTTGAAAATCACGGTTGCGTGCCTGTCTTGGCTGCTCCGAGCTCCTCAGACGTGCCAGCTTGTAGCTAAATAAATATTGGCTGAGGGGCATTTGAAAAAACATATTGTCCTGGCTCAGCACTTGGTCCCCCTGCCCTCTGTTGCCAAAACAAGACGACGGGGGTCCAGGGCAGAATCTCTTCTCACATGAGCGGTTTCGTAATGGTCAGCTCGCTGCCACGGCCTGCGCCTGCAGCCTTTGTGTCTGTGCTTACGGGTCCTTGAGTGTACTGTATTTGCTCGGCTCTTCATAGTGTGGCTTGCGGAGGGGATCCTGGAAGTGTGCCATTTGCGCTATCACACTACGCCTTTGTTTCTCATGCGGCTTACGAGAAGAAGGGTGTGCTTGTCCTGTGTGTTTTGCAGGTTTTGTGATAGCCAGAGATATCTTTGTCACTCCTATTTATGACACGTGTTTTGAGATAGAGCCTTAAATATGACTGTTCACCGCAGCGGGGTTTATTTTTCTGTGAACTGCCTCATTATGTTGACAATTGTTTGCTTATTTTAGTTTGTATGTATTTACTGTACATTTAATCTAATTTAATGCCAAGACACTATGCTTCCAGGGTTTAGCTTTTCAGAATTACCTCATGTAATTTTATGCTGGCAAACAATAGTTAAACTGTGTTTTTATATTTATGTTTACTGTCTTCGATTGACTTCTTGATGACCCCGTAAATCCACTCTAATCTCTACTGCAAACTCACAAACCTCTCTTTGTTGTGATTGCTAAATAAAGAGTCCTATTTACAGGCTGAATACTTCTGAGCACACATTTCATTTTCACTCCTTTTCCCCAGCTTCCCTCGCGTTAGTCATCACAGTTTAACTTGTACAGGGAAACAGAATAACTTTAAGAAAAATATTACTAAAACATTACTGCCTGCATTCAGTTTAATTGGCGAATACCCCATGAATTCCTCTCTCCAAGAAATTAAGGTGTATTGTAACAAGTGCATTATTTAGTAGATTTGACATGGCTGCCACATTTTCACAGAGAAAGAATTAATACGCCTGTGGAAACGAAAGCAAGAAGAAGAAGAAATCTACTGAAAATAATTAATTATCAGAGCCTATTTCTAGTCCTCCTCTTAAGCCTATTTAAAGGGCATTAGGTATTATGAATGTGAGGTGGTCTAAATTTACTCCTGTAAAATCTATCTTCATCTGACTACATTAGTATACTTTTCCAGGCTCTGCAGGCTCCTCACTTTCTATTTAAATCACACTGTGTGACTCTGAAATCCACACTCGTCTGTTTTTCTTTTTGTTTTGCGTCTGTATTTCACACTCAGACATTTTTCTT
The DNA here is from genome assembly GCF_017976425.1 of Toxotes jaculatrix. Lineage (NCBI taxonomy): Eukaryota > Metazoa > Chordata > Actinopteri > Toxotidae > Toxotes > Toxotes jaculatrix. The sequence goes on along the minus strand of NC_054401.1, from coordinate 3,365,383 downwards.
CCCACCAAGATTAATCCCTCCATCAGGTTTACAGCAGCAGCGATCAGATTTACACACCTGAAAGATAAACCTGACACAAGGATTTGCTAAACGGCTGAGAGGCGCCCGTAAGTGACCTCAAGAAATGAATTATGTATATGCTAAAGAGAACTCATTTGGGAATTATGGAGGATAAGTAGCAGTCCATTTTGTGCCTGTTAGGGGCCCTCTCGGAGCTACAGTGGCTACATTAGGGAGAGCTAATGGGCCCTGGGAGGGGGTGAGGGTGGGGTGGAGAGGTGGAGGGGGCTGGGCCCTTTGCCGCCCAAGGTCTCCAGGCCCCGGTGACAGATGGTTAGCCACCTCGCTGGGTGGCTGTGGCTACAAGGTCTGTCATGAGGCAGATCCACAGCGTTGACAGCGTTGCAGAGATCAAACGACATTGCGGAAGGTGAAGAGACGGGTGGCGTGCCAGGGCCAGAGCTGGAGCGACGGGGTTAGGGCTCCGCCGATTTGGGAGTTTGGGAGGAAGTTGCCAGTACTGATATTTTTAGACCCAACTCACTCATAGCCGTTATTGTATGCTTTTGTTCAGTGCCGGAAAAAAAAATCTCAGAAATCACAACTACTGACGCTGTGTTTGACCAAAGATGTTTTTGGAAAAGCTTCTAAAACAGAATACAGAGCATCCAAAGTTTCCACTGAGAGCCAGACTATCGCTGAAGGAACATATTCTTTTCATGCATTTAACACATGAAACTGGATTCTGATGCAGTTTCTTCTATGACCACATAAAAACCTGTAAGATTAATCTCCCAACTCATCTTCCTTTGTGCATTTTATTTATTCATCAATAATGTTTTTTGTTAGTAAATTCTTAATTTAAAAGCAGCAGCGAATTAAGGAGATTCTCCTCCACAATCTGGTTCAATCTGCACAAAAGAACAAACATGAAAACATTTCATTAATCTAAATAATGTGTAAGAAGACTTTTTACAGCTAGACAATAAATCTGGAGGGAAAACAATTAGTTTTTTGTGTTTTTGAAAAAAAATAATAATAATTTGGGTATTGGCAGCTCTGCCACTCCAAGAAAATTATTTCATGTCATATCCTAAAAATATAGATACTGAGAAAATATATCTATTTGAAATATTGATATTACTTGAATGCTAATCGAGTTTGATCAGCACACACTGGATCACGTGCCTTAGCCTTAGCCAGGCAAGTGATCCTGTGTCTAACTCAGTTGCCTGAGGTGAGTTTGTATGCAGAACTGAGCTTTAGCAGGTAGTTTGCACCATGTGTTGGGTGTGAGAGTCGGTCTGCCACAAGGTTTTCTTAAATCTCATTTCACTTAAGAAGGAAGGGAGTGTAAAACAGCTTTATGTTAAGGATTTTTGTCCTTTCACTAGTGTAGTTTCATTTATTTTATTTATGTTTGACAGTTTGACCTAAATTGCTTGTTAAAACATTGTCTGTGTTGGAGTGTTTTCTCCGTTGGAGGGCAGTTCATACACTGCTCTTCAGAGCATTTCATCGCTCAACTAATGTACCAACATTCTGACGAGCCAAAGACATAAAAGTGTTTTTACGAGTGTCTGTGAAACTAAAGACTTGATAAATCCCCATTCGAAACGAGCTCAGCATCTATTCCCCACCGCCGCTGCCCCGTGGGTACGAGAGACCGGGCCCGTCAGGCGATTAGCCCGTCTTACATTCCCGGTGATCGGATTAGATGATTCCCACAGTCTAGTCTGAAACTACTCCCGACCCGCAGCTCCGGAGAGCATCTCAATATCCAATTTCACAGCTTTCTAAACCTGGATCACGGAGGCTATTTATTACTGTCATAGGCTTTTGTGTTGAAGGGAAGGGGGGCAGCTTTTGTGTTTCATCTGCTCTGGAGCAGGAATATGATCAACAAGAGAGGGAAAAGTGTAATGAGTGGGGAACCAGTGGCGTTGCCTGAAACCCCCTCAAAAACACAGCAGCTCCGTTAAATTAGACCACGACGACGCCTGTTTCAGCAGTCAGCAGCTTCTCTGAGACCTTTGATCCGCACACGGGAGTGACTGCTAGAAAACAATTATGACCCCGGTGTGTCCTACAGCACATTTCAGTGTGTTCTGTAATTGACAAAAAAGAAATGAAAAACAAGAAAGAAAAATGTTGACTGGAGTCGCGGTTTGGGAATCCTAACTTCTGAAGAAAATGGGGATGTTTTGGGAAGTTTTTGATTACAACCCAGAATTGTGTTCAGGAGTACAGTAAAATAGAGTTCACTCAGTGATTTTGGACAGATGCAGGCTTAGTGCTGGTTGGCTGGCCAAAATAGAGCCTCCTAGATAATAAAACCATTTATAAGGCCGTCTTAAACTGGACCAGCAGCTGTAATAGGGGCCTCCATTATAGAAGCTTTATAATTTCCCCTGCTTTTTCCTCTTAGAGCCTCTGTTGTTCCTCTGAATTACCCCTGAATGATTTATGCTCACTGGTCTGGCCACTGATAGACCCTGGCAACACAGATAGAAACACACTTAGAGCTTTTTGGTGTGTAAACACACTGTATTAAAAGCCAACTTGTTTCAAACAGCCAAACACATTTGCTGTGGCTCGGTGTCATTTCGCTCGTCAAACACCGCAGTGTTACAGCCAATCGGGGGACTCCATGGGTAACACAAGCCATTTAACCTGAGCAAACAGTGTGACACGAAGCCCGAGGATGACTTAAGAGCCTGAGCAAACACTGGCGAGAGCCATCGGGCACGAATCAAGGCGGCCCGGCTGAGGACAAGTCACTCTCGTAATGGGTTTGTGATGACTCAAGATCGAGCGGCCATCTGTTTGTTACAGTGGGGGAGGACCATGATCCACAGTTCAGATACACTGAATATTAGCCGGTAGTGCAGCAGAGGAGGGGAGGATTTGGCCGGTGGTACAGGATGTAAAGCATATGTCCATAAATGGTAAATATGTTGATGGCTGAGGCCCCGATTTCCCTGAACTGGGGCCAGATAACAGGATTTGCATGGTGATTTTCAGCCTCAGTGACACAAAAAGGTGTAAGACAAGTAATCCTGCGAGTGACCTTAAGGCTCTTCACGACGTACAGGTGCAAAATGCTGCAGGGCTGCTGCCCCATCGGCAGCACACCGCTGACATGAAAAGCTCGCCACATATTTAAAGCACCGAGGCGTTTGCATGGGATTTCAATGATGTGACTTTGAATGAGCCGCAGTCATTTGTGTCCGACCTGTAACCGTGAAGTTCATTTGAACATCAGAAGTCAAACCACAGGCATTCAACATGCAAGCAGCAGACTGTGGCTGGCTCTGGTGGAGCGATCTTAACTGATTTTATTCACTGTGGTGCTTTAATTTACTCTATAGAAATGCATCATATTTTACAAGAGCATTGTAGGTTTTCAAATAAAACTGAAAAGGGATGATAGCTGTTAAATAAATGTAGTAAATATACTCAGAAGTATCATATAAGTACAATGTACCTAGTTACTTTTTACCATTCAGTGACCTGTTAAATTATATTTTCTTTAATGTCATTTAGGTCTAACTGTTTCAAAGCCTTCTGCACATGACCATGGATACAGTTCTGGTGATGAGATACCAACTATTTCACTGCCCTAATAGTACTTAGTACTTTAACTATTTAATTGATATTATATATTATATATTGATATTATATATCAATATATAATATCGAGCCTGTAAAGTATCCAAAAAGTTTCTTTAAATTTTAGAAAGTCGAGGTATTAAAAACGTCCCAATTCCCCCCAAAATTTGTGAACAAAATTTCTTCTAAAAGTAGCTCCGGTCTCGCCCTCACACCTGAGAGGAACCAGAGCAACAGCAAGTCTTTGAAATTGCAGATGTGATTTAAAAGATTAGGGTGCAATTTGTGAGGACTTCCTTGAGCAAACTACGCTGATATAATTATACTGACATTATGTTTGTTAGAATCTTAAGTGCATTATGTGCTGGGTACAGTAATGTATTGTTGTATGTGTGCAGTTCTGTTTTTTTAAATGCCGTTTTTAAAGGGAAAACCCAAATAAGACGTGTCATTCATCATATTAAAAGCTTCACTCCTGCTTTTGGTTTTGTATATGTCGGATTAGATGTTGTTAAATATCCTCAGGGAAGCAATCAGGTGTTTAAAGTTAACGGCAATTCCCTGCACTACAGACAATCAATAAAGAAAAAAAAATCTAAGAGTGGGGACTGTAATAGGGTTGGCTTGTAACCTGCTCTGACAAATTAAGGCAAGTAGTGTTTTTTCATTACTTACACATCCGTTTTCATTTTTCCCATCAGTGGAACCAATTAAACAATGCTTCCTTAAATTAGTCATTGATTTTTAGCAATAGTGACACTTTACACAAGGAAATAATAACTTTAAGGGAGTGTTACCATGCTTTTTTTTTTCATTACTGCCAGTCTTGTAAGAGCCCCAGAAACAAAAGGACAGAAACAATTCACCTACATGAAAAAGTGGTGTCTTAAATTAGCCATTGATTTTTCCTCAGGTGTCACTTTGGTTAAATGCTTTGTGGTTGGGAGTTTTCTCTCCAACCTGGAAATTGACAAGAGTCCATAATCTATTAGTCTTTACACACACTGACACACGCATTTGCTTTGGTGTTTTTTCAACTCCAGTATGTACATTTACGACCTAAAACTCATCTTTTCCATCGCGAAGGAAGTGATGAATGGTGAGTTTGGATGTGGAAATCAACATTAAATTGCATTTTCTGTCACGTGCAAGCAATAGATAAGACAGCCAAAAGAGGAAGTACTACAGTTCTTAACAACCAAACTTTTATGCAGTGATTAATTACGTAAAACATCTGAAAAGTGGTGATAACTTTGTTTTTCAGGGCTATTTTTATTACAGAATTTCTGCTATTGCCGTTCCCATCCAAGACGTGTGGCCCTCGAGAACAAAACTCAGACAGACCAGATTTTTTTTAATGCTCAAATTGAACAAAAACAAATGAAAAAAACAAAAGCAAATTCAAAATAAAAAACAAAATCCAGAATAGCAAGCCATAGCTGCCGCACTTCTTTTCTTTTTTTTTTTTGAGACTAGAAAATACACTTACAATTTGAAGCAGCAACAAAATGTGCATTTACCTGATTATACAATGGAACACTATTTTTGTTATTACATGAATGTTTTTCATCACATTATAAAACTCTAGATATTTCTTATACCTTTTTTTTTCCTTTTCTTTTGTACCAAAAAGCAACCCTATCAATGGCAATGCAACATTTTTTTTAAGCAAAATATACACCTCATGTTCACCTGGAACGAAAAAGAAAATCAGGGAAATTTTTGAGTTTGTTTAATTTTTTTTAGCCTTTTATTGTTTATACCAATGAAATCCCTTCTGTCTTTTTTTATTTGGGGATGCAAACTTTATCCTGAATGTGTTGATTGGTTGATTGCGGTTTCCATTTTAACTGTACATACACTTTCACCAGTTATTCATTTAAAAACTGAACACCTGAATGACAAATGAGTGGCTTTGATGTGTTTCAGAATACAAAGGAAACTGCTGTTTACAGTTAATGAGTTATTTTACAGCGGCCTGTGGCTTTATTGTTTATCCTAAACACAGGCCGTTCACATGTGATGCAGAAAAGATTTTTTCATCCATACAGTTCAGCACATTTCGAGCGCATCCTCGTGCGCCACCGTCTCACTGTTAATACCCACGAGGTTTTCAGTCGTTGAGAGAATGGTCCAGTGGAGTTTATGTCATTACAGTAAAAACACCTACATGAGATCTACAGTTTGATTGGAGGAGGGGCAGAGATCATTGACAGACACAGGCGCTGTGTTCAAACTGGTGGCGAGGCAGTTTTCACTGATGGTAGCTAAATGTCTCTTTTATTATCACATTACTTTTTCAAGTCTATAATCATGTTACTTCACCATAAAAGTATCGTTACAATACGTCGCCAGTATCCACTTAAATGAGCATAAAAGTACAGGATGGCTGTCTGAGGACAAACTAAAGGACAGTCGGACAAAAGTAATCGTCCCTCAATTTGCTGCACGCGCGTAGGCGAGATTGTTTCTTTTGCAGGAAATCAAAGTGTAAAAGATTCGGTCCTCGGGTGACCACGAATTAGCCGTTGAGTCCCGTCTCAACAGGGAGCCACATGCTCAAAATCATAATAAAAAAAAACAAACAAACAAACAAACAAACTGAACGATTCCCACATTAATGTACAAACATAAACAATGGTAAAAAGCCAGCCACATAGCTAGCCCCTGGCAGGCTAACACCGCGCCGTTCCTGTCCATAAAGTGCACTCTCCATCCTGCTGTGCGGCTTGGACGTCAGAAAGACAAGAGCAAAAAAAGAGGATGTGTGTGTTTATGTGAGAGACGGAGAAAGAGAGGGGAAGCTCCACCGCATGTGTGTGTTCAGTCTTATTCCTGGAGCGACTGTGAATTAGAGGACATGACAGTCTCAGGTGTACAGAGGAGGAGGAGGCAGGGGAGGAGGGTGGAGCGGGGCTGTGTGTTTCAGTGTGTGTGTGCGTGTGTGTGTAGTTGTGGGGCTGACGTTAATAAACGTAGCCCTCGCTGTAGGGGTGCGGCTGGCAGTAGGGCCCCTCCTGTACATAGGCCATGTTTTCATCAAAGTGCGACAGCGGCACCGTGTCCTCCTCGTTGATCTGCCGCTCCATGTCCGTCTTCAGCACCGGCCGCTGATTGTCGGGAAACGCCATGGAGAACAAGGCCTCGGGGTCGCACACGAACTTGTACACATATCTCTCGCCGGCCACCTGGACGTAGACGGAGGAAGAGGTGGAGACAGTTCAGATAATGAACGAGCGGGAAAAACTGGATTTGAACCTTTGGTTTCAGCAACACTCGGGAATACACACACAGCAAGGTGCAGAACATTAATCACAAACATTTCTTAGATGCAGAGCATGATGTCAACATGCAGATTTGACATGATTTGTCTTCTGTGACTTCCTTATGTCATTGCTAACTTCAGTTCACTTCAGTCCTGGTTAAAAAGCAGCAGTCATTGGTTGATGGTGCTTTGTAGCTCCACCCACTGAGGCTGAGCTCTGATGAGCTGTGCCTCAAAACCTAAACTACATACTACGGCTAAGCAGGTTTTGTGTATGTAATGCCTGCACACTAAATAAAAGGGGAAAAAACGTGTTATTTTATTTTCAGCTTTTTATTCCTCATGTGTGTCAAATTGTTTACATTTGTGTTATCGTATTATCAGCTTGTCAGTCACCTGAAGAGCACTTTCAGTTTCACTAGCTTGTAAGGAAGGTGCAACACAAATAAAGTTTGATTGATTGAATTCACAAAAAAAAAAAAAAAAAAAAGCTGGAGGAGCTGCTAACAGCTGGAAATAATTAAAAAGAATTGTGGATGGTGGCGACACATGGTGAAACTTCAAGAAACACACAGACACAACAGAAGTCCAGAGGAATTATTTCCTGCTGGAGTAAATCAACACATCTGTTGATTTCTCTAAACCTTTCTCCGGTCTTTCACTGTTGGTACTGACAGAACAGTGAAGCTCTGTCTTAAAGATTTTTAGAGCAGAACATCAATAACGCAGAAAGCTCTCTGAATAAGGCATTTTCTAAACTATGAAGTGCACAGGAACATGGATTCAGCCCCTTGTTCTTCAGCAGGTAAGCCATTGCTGAGATGCTCCACCTCCTTATATCAGCTACCTTGGGGAGGAGTTAGCACATGCACCTCATTTAACACAGGTGGTATCAATCAGGCCATTATAGTGCTATTTTACTGAACTCCAAGACTTTTCATCTTAAAGTGCTGGGATTCCGTCATAATGTGTATTTATATCAACAAAGGTCCATTAGAATAAAGTTTAACAGAGCTCTGAATCTCGTTCAGTGTATTCTACTCTTTATTGTGGGTATAAATCCTCCGTCTTCTTACCTTTTGCATGATTCCCTTCTCATAGTAGTAGCGCAACGATCGGCTGAGCTTGTCGTAATTCATTGCCGGTCGATTCTTCTGTATCCCCCACCGACGTGCCACCTTTGCAACACACAGATAAACAAAATAAAGCGAGTCAGTAAACACGAACAGAGAGCAGGATGCCAGAACGCAGACATATCAAACGCAGACGCACACGGTCGACCTGACTTCCTGACAACAACGCTGCGGCAGCTGAAATGTTAAACAAACTTATTAATCCATATTTTCCTAATAACCGTAATTAGAGTTCGTCCAGCCTGAGCAGGCCTGACCAGGGATGTGTTCATTAGGAGCTTGTCACACACCCAGCAGAGGAGGCAGCAGATGTTACAGCACCTGTCTAGCAGACCACCCACCACCTGGCCTCGCAGTCCAAACCCACAGCCCCACGGCGCTCACTTCAGCTTCTCCTCTCTGATTTTATTCTAGTTCCCATATTCACTCCGACCTTTCTCTGAATCTTTCTCTTTCCATGGTCCTTTCACCAAAAACGGCATAGTTTTGCGCTCACAGTCCCTGACACGCCACACCTGGTGAAAAGAGGAAAAAGCTGCTAGCTACCATTTGTCTTTGACGTCCCAAAGCCAGTGCGTTTGGTCACCTGATGGCATGAATGGGCCCCCCTGTTAGCTGCAGCTGGCCCGTGCCTCTAGACACCGTTGGGCTGTGTGGACCGCTGCCAGGTACCCCTCTATCTCCTCCTTTCTACAGTCCCACCCCCCGCCTGCACCCTGCATCCTCCTCCATTCTCCAACAGTGAGCAACAGTCACTGAGCCCCAGTGTGTGTGATGTGGGCGCACACAGACCCAGCCTCTGTTTCCATTTCAAAAGGCCCAACCGTCAACGTATATTTTTAGGAATATGTCCAGTGAAATATTTAGCAGGGGCCGCGCCACGAGGGTCAGCTGGTTGGATGTGGTTGAGTTCAAGATAAATTTAAAAAAAAAAGAAGCTATTGTGGCAAATCCAGGTCAGGCATCACCACATTAAGAGCAGAGAACATTATTCACTCCTCTTCAGATGTTGACCTTTGACATTTTCTGATTTTATCTGGATGTAACACACAATCTGTTTCTTTTGTTTTGTTTTATCAGACCAGCAGCTTAAAACCTAAAGATGTTCAATGTACAATGACATAAAACTAAGAAAACCTTTAACAACTTAAAGGCAATACACAAACTATATGAGTAGTGCAATACAGTGAAAAGCTCTTGAGGCTGTGTTAAAAGAAAAAAAAAGAAACAGGTTTATAAGTGCATGTAAATATATGTAGTAATGTTTCCCTGAGCCTCTCACCTCCTCTGGCTCGATGAGTTTGAACTCCATGCCACGGCCGGTCCAGGCGATGAAGTGGGAGTTGGCTGGGTCGTCCAGCAGAGCCACCAGGAACTGCCAGAGCTGCAGCGAGCCTCTGCGCTGGTACGACGGGCCCTCGCGGTACAGGCCTGACTCCTGCTTAATGTCACCTAAAGGACACGTGACGCATCATTATTGAGCTGCACACTGAGTAGTTTTCAGTGTAGTTTTTTTGTATTTAGCACGCTTGGGGAAGACTCACCTTCGACCTTCTCGGGCACCACGCAGGTATCATCGTAGAAATGCCTCGCCACTTTGTCAAACATACAACCTGGAAAACAAGGTGTGGAAAAAAAAAAGGAGCGTTTGATATACTCTTCAGCAAAGACCCACAGTGCACCATCACAACATTCACGCGTATCATCGTTTGTACCTTCAGTCCTGTTAGTGTGAGCCAGATAGCCGTCTTGCCGTAAGTAGACAGAATGGCAGCTAGGCACTTCTGCTGAAAGCCAGGCAAGAATGGGAGAGTGGGTGTTAAAGGGCCCGAAGGCAGCATTAAGAACACTATCTCAGTTATCTGAGAGCAGTCAAAGCCTGTTCACTCAATGCACCACTGGCTCTGATTAAAGAATATGCCCTCCAGCGCCAGTATGGCAATGGCTCCCAGCCACCGGCGAACTCACTATATCACACCATTAATACATCCTCCGAGCGTCTCCACTCAGAGGAAGATTTACTACCGAATAAAACACGGCGCGTGTGTGAAAACACAAGCTGACATGATGTAAGTTTTTTTTTTCATAATGCGAGGGCTGAACAATATGCTTTCACACCCCCTTTTTTTTTTTCAGATCAAAACTAAACCGACCTGCAGGTGTTGGTTTCTTTGACTTTGTCTGTTAATACTGTGCAACTGCAGCAGGTTAGCGAAACACAACTAAAAGCTCATTTATTTCAATCAGCTTCTCACTATGAGAGATTAGATCCTACATAAACACACACATGTTTGCCAGAGTTAAAACAGTTGTGGTTCTTCCTTTTTTTCCCCCCTATGCTCGTTTCACTGGTTTGAAATGGGCGGGGCTTGGCTGGGAAGAAGGCAAGCCATGTGCAGTCGCGTACTTCATACACCAATTAAAAACATTTAAATAAAAGTATGATGACAGTTGTGGAGTTGTTTGTTTGTTTGTTGTTTGTGTTGCCAGGCCACTGCCAATCAAATCTGATTAAGACACACCCACACAGTCCCGATGAAGCAGATTAGCCGAGGTTTTGACCGTTAAAGTCTTAATAAATAAGAGATGATGTTTTTTTATTTTAACTTTCACTGGATTGGATTTCACTGGATTCCTCTGATATTTGCAGAAATACTCACAGTTCTGTGTCATTTTTTTAAAACCAAAAGTTAAAAACCACTTTCATTTTTCTACACTTGCCCGTGCCACCGCTTTGTTTTACAGCACTGTCCGGACTGAATCGTCCATTTACTGTATATGTCAGAACCTCCCACAACACAGACATCACTGTCGTGGCTTGTGATCAAAAACGGCCAAACAGGTTACAAAGTGAATGTTCAATAAACAGACTGAGGCCCTTCATTTAGGCCCATAAACATTTCTCTGAACTTCATCAAAGTAATGGGCTTGTAGAGGAAATTGCTGCTAATGAAATTACCAGCTCCCCTCCCATCCTTTCCAACAGGCCTGCTCCAGTCAACATGCTCCGCTGTGACTGCTAATAAATTCACTCTGATGCTCCATCTTGGATACACAGTACAGCAGTGGACACAACACAAGATGCAAGACCTCTGCACTTGAAGCAAAATATGCTTTTTCTCCTTACTTCTTTCCTCACTCAGGCTTTTACAGTGTCTTATTGTTTTGTTTTGTTTTTGACAATAAACTATGAATTTAACTTTATTCTACTTTTGTACTTTATTATTAGACAGAAAAATATACCTTTAACATTCTGAGGAGTGTAGAAAAATCTAACAGCTTAACCCATTGTCAGGAAATGAATCGATAACAATTTTGATCAGTGATTAATTGTTTAAGCCACTTATCAAGAAAAAAAGCCAGTTACTCACTGGCTCCAGCCTCGTATATATGTTGATTTTCTCAGTTTCATATGATTCTAAATGAAACGTCTTTTGTTTTGGACAAAAGAAGCGATTCAAAAACGTCACTTTCTGCACAATTTCTCTGCCCTGTAGACAAAGTAATGAATAAAGTTAAGTGCAGTCCTAAGCTTGACACATTCTGCTGCTGGTGGGCTACAACCTGGTAACCACAGAGAGCTACAGAGAGTTTGTCAAGAAGCAGGATGTTTTTGCACTGAAGGTGTTTTTTTCTGAAATGATCCAGTGGTGTTAATTAGTATTTAGAAGCCACACGGCTTCGTGAAACTCAGTGAACACATCAATGGCAAAGTAAACTTGCCACTGGAAAGTGAGAAAAACACCAAAAATCACAGTTTCCTGGCTCTTCCATGACAAAAACCGCAGAGCAGCAGTGTAACAAAGAGAGGAAAGACCCTAAAGGGACCCACAGTGTTTTCCTTCAGCTCATCACCATGGGAAGAGAGTCACACAGACTCTCCTCCAGCTCTGCCTCTCCTGGGTCCTCTCTGTCCGCCTTGTGAATGAACCCAGCAGTCCAGCGTATGTTCATTCATGTCCTGACGTAGCCTCAGGCTCCGCAGAGGCCGTGGGCCGATGATTAGGTCCCTTTACTTTCTAACTAAAGGGAGCGGACAAGTGTGGGAGGGCGGATTTTGGACTGTGACCAGGCAGAGCCCCCCTCTTTTCTATTAGAGCACCACAGGAAATGGTGACCGGCGCAGACACCCAGCAAAACCAGATCCCCAGCCCTAATAATGGGCAAACTCAATAAACGCCACCCCCTCCTCCCATGTCTTGTCCCATTCCTGAAATGATAACGCTCTGGCAGCAAAACAAAAAAAAAAAAGCTTTCACTTCTTGGCTCTTTCACTTACCAGAGTAGTTCAAGGTAACACACACAAGCCAGCAGTTTTTCAAGCCTCTCACCTGAGTCGTAGGTGAAGTCCCTGGGCTCCTGCTTGATCATCATAGTGGGGGGGTACGTGTGGGGCAGCGGCGCCCCCATCATGGCCGGGTGTTCGAAGAGGGGGTCGGGATACTCCTGCTTGAAGCCTTGAGGAGGGAAGGGGATGTTGGGCTCCGACATCTGCCTGTGGTAGATGGGCCGGCCGTCCCGAGCCATCGTCGGCGGGGAGGGGAACGAGTGGCACGGCTCCGAGAGCTGACGTCGGAATCTGAGACGGACAACCACATCAGTGCGTTCGTTATTATCAGACGCACGGAAAGAGTCATGCATGATCTTTTGGAACAAATGCTTTGTTCTTTCCACAGCAAACTGAGGCCATGAACCTTACATTCACTGGCTGAATATAGAGATTTCAGTCTAGTTGAGAGATGTCGATTGGCACATCACTGATATGAACACAGACAGTGCTCAGAGATCTGTTCTGAAGGCAGAAATAATTTCAGTGGTTGAGTTACACTTCAGTAGGTGTGGCCAAAACACAGTTTTCTGGTGAGGTCAAGTGAAAACTGAAAACCGTAGCTATGGTCCATCCTATTAACCTGCTACTAAAAACTGGAAAAAAGGAATCTAGCCATAATGAGTTATCTAGGTATCTACCCTGCTGACTCTCCAATATAACCCGGGGGCAACAACAATTCAGGAAAGAAGAAAAATACTTTTAGCTTTTATGCTACACAAAGAGTCTACTTTTTTTTCCAAGCTTTCCCCTAATGCTTGTCTTTGTCTTATAAATTACTGGATAATTTTACCTCTTCAAGCTTTTAAAATTATTCAATGGGGCCAAGAAAAAAAAAAACCTCTTTGTTTGATCTGGTAATGACCTGAGCACAGCATGTGCAACCGGTGATAATGGGTCAAAATTAGACTTTGCTTTACTTTGAGGGGTCATGAGCAGAAAACCACTGCTCTACACTCACATATTCAGTCTGAAGACTCATGGACACTTCTTTTTCAGGGCTTTAAGTTCCGTCTTTGTCATTCAGGTTCAGCAGTTAGAAAACCTGTTCTCCTTAAAGCTGTAGCCTCCCACTGAGGATTCATTCAACCAATGAGCTTCTGCTGTAACTAAAACTCAGATGTACATCTGCTGCTGTGACCTTATTATAATCTGTTCTGAGTAAAACCGCCTGCCCCAGATGTAAATGTGATGTAAATGTAAAAGGCTGCGGGCGGCGGTACCTGTGGTCCATAGAGTAGGCGTTGTCAGGGAGCGGCTGCGTGGGCGGTATGTGAGCGTAGGTCCTGTCTGGTTTGGGCGTCGGGGCCGCCGTGGGTGAGGCATGATGGAGAGGGGACACAGGGGTGCTACAGGGGGGCGTCACTGGGCTGGAGGGCTTCATTCCTGCAGGCTGCTTCTGCTCATAGGCACTGCGGTGACAACAAGGACAAAGAGACAAGAGTCAAAGATGCTTCTAGTACTGGCAGGGTTTTAAACAATTTATTTTACTTAATGTTACTTTAAACTGCCTTAGTCAGAGAAATATGTCTTTGAATTTGCAAACAAAAGAAACATTAAATTTAAGTGAATAGTTTTTAAATTAACTTTTTAAATTACTATTTTTTTCTAAATAAGCTTGTTAGAAATGTTCTGTGTTTTCCGTATTATTCTAAACCCTTTTGTTTGTTTTGCATTCATCCTTCCACAGCATAACTTAAAATGAAATTTTAGATCAGACACATTATGGCCCTGCCAAACATCTCGTTTCGTCCTCTCTCTGTGTCTGAGCAAATGATTAGAAAACATTTAAGCCTAAAATAAACTCATGCTCAGGAAAAGTGTAAAGTATAAAATGTGATATTTCAAATAAGAGCAGGAGTCTCGAGGAGTCTGTTTCTACAACTGTATTTTGCTTTTGGACAAAATTTTCACCATGTTATAATAAAAACTATACTTTGCTGCTAACACTGGTTGTTCTTTCAGCTGTCTTTGTGAATGACGTGTCATTTAGAGGAATATTTCAGGTATTTCTGAGAGATATTTTAAGTCTTCAGTCGGTGTCGTGCGGTGCACACCTGACGTTGTACGGGCACTTCTCTCCATACTGGAGTTTGAAGGGCCGTTCTTGACTACAGTTGGAGCTCAGCTCAGAGCACGGGCTGTGCAGCTCTCTCTTGATCTTCAGCTGCAGTCCGTGGAAAGCCACTGCACCGAGAGAGAGAGAGAGAGAGAGAGAGAGAGAGAGAAAGGAAGATGGAGAAAAACTCATTTAGATATTGAATTGATGAACCACCTCCCTATTAAACAGTAACTTGTCAGGAATAAATACAGTGCCTCTTTGGTAACAAAGGTGCTGATGACTTTTTTTGTCAGTGCTCAGCATTTTTGCACGTTTACTCTGGACAGAAAAAAAAAAGCTGAAACTGGGGAGCCACCACCTCTGTCGTCAATTTCTGCACATTCAGCCCCCCCCACCCCCCAAAAAATTTAAAAAACAATGAAATTAATCAATTCTGTAAAGAAAATACTGCAGGTTTCACACTCCACCTTTATGTAGCTATAGTGGACAATGTGACCGGCTGATAAAACACCCAGACCCTTCTACTGTGTATTACAGTGTGGACGAAATGCAGCAGCTTTCCCCAGATTAAAAAACAGCTATACTGCAGTACAGATACCAGTGTGTGTACCTGTCTGAATGTGTACAAGGCTGTCATTGATTAAGAGAAGTCATGATGAGTGTATTAAAGTAGACTTGCTTCTCTAAGCATCCATCCACCAAAAGGATTTGACATCTCAGGCCATCACTTACACAAACAATTCACTTCAAATCTCATTTGTTCTGTCTTGTTCCTGACGGGGGCTCTGTTAGTGAAATATGACAAACATAAAACTGGGTGTGCGGCGACCTCCTATAAATGCTTTATCTGCTTTCAGCTGGCTGTCAATACGTTCCAGACGACAACAACAGGGCTCATTGATCTGAAGGGGGGGGCCCGCGCCCTCTACCTATGGCCCCACAGTGAGCCCAGTGCATCTGAGAGGCTGTTAAGTGCCTGATCAGTCCTGATTAACATCCCATCATCTCGAGTCATGATCAACGCTAATCCAATTGGCTGCGCTTCTGACGAAAACCCAGTCAGTCAGAATGAAGTCAGGCTCGGGTTGCCTTGCCAATCGCCGTCTCACCGCGACTGCACACAAAGCAGCGGTGAGGCCATCCCACAGCGCTCTATCAAACCTGAGGGCCAGTCGCGGTTGAAGGGGATGATTTTTGACTGATGTTTCAGGCTGAGCGATCGCCCATTGCTGGGTTAAAAACAAAGAAATTATGAATGGGAAAAGGAAATCCATCGACTCCTGGTCCAACTAATGTGAAAAATATTTAGACATTTGATGACCCAAAAACCCAAATCTGTGGTCTGGGAATATTTTTCTTTTCAATACACCAACATTCAGGAAGGTCTCTGGGGCGACAGGGAGCTGAGAGAGGAGGATGTTTTGGGGAGTTTTCTCACGGCTGACTGACAGCTGCCGTACGGGCAGGGGTCGATCTGCCAACACCCCATCTGACGCATAGCCGAGCCCCTGGGGGACGGGCCACACGGCCTCGGCATGACAAAGCTCAGGGGTTGTTCGCAGCCCTCGCTGGGGGCCTGACCTTTCCGGGTCATCGATCGGAGGTCAAAGAGACACTTCCTGAGGGGAGACCTTTGACGACGCTGACATGGAAGAGCCTCGTTAAAGGCTTATGGAGGCAAAACAATACATTTGTTTTGCCTGTTGAGATCACAATCAGTGTGACTTTAATTACCTACTACAATAAACATACATTTGTTTTTCTGAGCTTAGTACAGCCAGCTCCCCAGACTTCTGGTTTACAGTTCACCTGATGCTACATTTCTTTTCTTTATTTAACACAGAATCAAAGTCAGTTTCTGGGTTTTTCAGTTTACATATGAAATACATGAGTAATGTCCATAAAATCTTGTGTTTAACTATAAACATCGGCTATTAACAATAGCTTCACGTGTGCTGCAGCACGGGGCCTTAAATTAGAAATGGAAATGTCACAATAGATTTCGTCAGTGGGGTGCCAAGGTACACAAATCAATAGCGAGGGCATTGCCTCTGACTAAAACAGAGACTTCCTTTTTAGTCCAGAATGTCATGCCCATCACTGCTTGATTGCTCTCATTATCTACATATTGATTAACTGAGATGGTAGGGTGTTTAAAAGAAGAAGCAGTTAGAACAATTACTGGGTCTATTTTGAATGCAAATGTTTTTTTTTTCTTTTTTTTCTGTGCCATTAACTCAAATATTCTGTAATTTTCTTTGGTCTTTGCTGTACAAATTCAATGGAAATCTTTGCTTTAAATGCAATAAGCAATGTGGTCCCATTTTTTCCTTTATTTTTTTTGTCATACATGTCATGTAAAGAAAGATAGAGTGTTCTGGATTAATTTGTTTATTTTTCTTTTCCATTTTCCCCCAGAAGTTGGTTGTAAAAACCTTAATTTTAGATGCCACTTTTCTGCCAGTCCTTTTGGTTATTTATCAAAGAGCTCTTGGCCCCAAACACTGTGTACACTCAGGTACAAATTGTGTGTTTTGGCAGAACCAGAGCCTACGTTTGGCAGATATTTCTCCAGTCCATTCATAAAAAAATACAGGTCTTTTGGCAACAGCGAAAAACCTTCCATTCCATTTTCACCTACTGTAGGTGCTCGCCTTTGCTGTCAAATGATGGAGGCTCAGATCTGCTGGTAACGTGTGGCCTCATTTTACACCTCCTCTACTCCTTCGTTCCCTGCTAAGTTATGCTAATGGTAAGCATCTGTGTTGGAGTTTGAGACAAAGGAAATTCTCCTTCTCCTCCTTCAGCCCGAGGACACTTTTGCTCCGAGGCCGCTCACATGCTGCTTCTATGCTGCACGGACGGAGAGTGCGAAGTCGACATTGAGGGAAACTGCCAGAGCTTCTCGAGAGGTGATAAATCCACGAAGGCCATGAACATATTAAATAACACTAATGGGCAAAAATTCTCAAACCTGCCTTCAGATAAAGCCTGAATCTACAGTTCAAGATTCCTTTCTTTCTTTCAGTCGCTCTCCTTCAATTTCTTTCTTTTATTTAGTTTTCACCTTTTACTCTCATCGTAGCTGCTGCCAATGCACGTGCAAAACTGTAAAATTACTGTAGGTGTTAATTTTATTGAAGCAGACAAACTACCAGTGTAATAATTAGTTTACATAAAATTAAAAAGCAGCTTATTCAAAATGAAGTGAAATTTTAGACAAAAAACAACTGAGAATTAAGGCTAACACTCAGGGCTAATCTTGTTTTGTTGGTATTACAGTTCGATGCATGCGGCTAGCACTGATAGCTAACTAGCAAGGAAACAATTACACTAACAATGCAAGTGGACGAATTACTTTTTGGCTAATGCTAGCTATGCTACGATCAAAGACATTTTTCAGCATTTTCAGTTAGCACTGCCACATATAGAGGTTATTTTTAAACCTAGCTAGGTGCAACGATTAATTCAAATTAAGTAAAAGTGAACATAATGACTTTTTAAAAAAAAAAAAAGGTTAATCAGTTATTTTGAAGCCCGACGCTGCCGATATTCTATATTTTATTTCTTGTCAACAAATCCCACAAAAAGCTAAAAACCAACAATGAGATAAACCATCTCTCAGTGTTTTCTGCTGATGCAGCCTCAAGCATATTTATTTAAAGAAGTACAGTTAATCCTTAAAACTAATTCTAATTTTTTACAAGGCTAAACAGTTGCCAAAAACAAGCATGCACTGTAGTTATTTGCTGACGTAACTCAAAGAGGAGTAAATGATGCATTTGTTGGGGACTATTTTCAGCGCTGGATTTGGGATTGACTCAAAATAAAGTCCAACGCTGGACACTGTAGGTTTTGAACATGCTTAAAGACCGGATACAATAAATTCACATTTAGTGCAGTAATGAGTACTTACTGGTTAGCTTTACTGGATGGTGTAAGTGGGGACTGACGCATATTAAACTACAGTGGCCAAGTTGAACGTAATAAAGGAACATGTCACTCGGTGCAGTGTGACTCATTTTAGAGTTTTTAATAGTTTCTGGACAACAATGGAGCTCTATGGCACGGAGAAAGCACTACTGTATATCAGATTGTGTCTCCACAGGCAGTGTTTTAAAGAGGATCAATTCATTGTTGGCTTTTTGTCTTTTCACGTAATTAGTTACATCCACCTTTACTCACTGTCCTTCTACTCTAACTCTCTTCTCTTTAGGTACAGCTTATAGCTATATCTCTCTCCACCTTCGTCTCTGTCTGCCTTTCTATCTCACCGTCCGCCCCTCCATCTTTCAGCTCGGTGAAACCCATATGGGAGAGCTGCCGGCTGGGATGCCTGCTCGAGCGCCCAACCACGGTGCCCTCACCCTCCCGCCATCTGTTAGTGCCTCTCCAGACTGCTGCAGGTTTGCCAACAGGACAATTCAGATGGTCAGCAGTCTCCTGCCACCGTGGCCACCCACCCTGGCTACCTCTGAAGGACAACAGGACAGTCTCGGTGACCTCTGGTTCTCTACTCTACACCACAACACTCCTCCATCTTGGATTTTAGGACAGGTTCATTCACAACCAAGGGCTGGATTTTTGTGGTCAGACTGTCTCTACAGCTGCTGAGCTCAGGCTTCTGAACAAAGCAAAATCAAGTCAGATGAATGGAAAGAAATGAATATAGCCAAATATTTGAAGGATGTAAGTGAAGATGAGGTTTAATTGTTTTTCTTCACCCTTACAACTGTGGTTTAATCTGAATGAAAACAGTCTAATTTAAGTTCTTTTTATTCAGTCTCTGCAGCAACTTGGTTCACACAATGAAGTAAGAAGGAAAACTGGGGAAAGGCATTTAAAGTCAAAGGCCATTATTAAGTTTAGTGCATAATGGAGAGACTTTAAAAATGATTTCTGAAATGTTTATGAGGATGTTGCTGTTCTAGTAGGCCTGCACTCCTCAGGTTTGCCGTTTCAAGGTGTAGTAAGGAGTAGTAAGGACAAAAAGAAAAAGAAAACATACACCTCTCTCTGTTTTTTAATCTAGACAACCAACAGGGACCTGCTTGAGGATCTTAAGACTGTAATCTGGCTCACATGGGGTTAAAAGGTCTGTGATCTAGCTTGGTGCCAGATCCATCACGGCTTAATCTACCAATTACGCAAATGTTATCTGCGACCACTAAAAGCTTAAAATCTACTGTGAAACTACAGCAACCTTCTCTTTGTTCTAGCTAAGATTCCTCACTTCTGCATTTTGCTCAACTTTGTTTCCAGGTTAAAGGGCGTTCAGGACATAGGGAAGACGCAGGGTGTGGACATGCAATTTTGTGTCTTTTCTCACAGTTTCATGGGCATTTTGGCTCATCCGAAAGACATGTGCTCGGTCCGGGTCCCACTGAGCTCCACTCACTCCATTTCTGTCCCCACCTTGGCACTACCTCCTCCAGAAGTGGACGGTGCCAAGTCACCAGTTACCGTGTGCAACCACCGTGCACAACCAGGTGAAGTACAACTAACCACCTCATCCTTATTATTGCAAGAGCAAATTCAGTTCAGGTCAGGCAAATTGTTTTTTTTTATCAAACTCTTAGGGAGTATTCTTAGAAACAGAATTTGTTCTTTTATAGGAAAAAAAAAATCCTGCTTGCTTTCAAGCTGTAAAATCCCCAACGAAGGTTGGGCAGCGCACAAGGAGGCCAACAAACCTTCAGCTGAAAAGAATAAATGTAGTAATATTTCACTGCCTGATTTAGAAAATCAAACCACACTGGATGGTTTGCACAAAAAAAGCATGTTGAGGAAAGGTCTTGGAGGAGAATTTTTTTTTTTTTAAAGATTTTTTTAAAAATTCAGAACACTCATGAATTGACAGTAGTTTTCCTACGTGGAGTTAAAAATATCACTTCAACCCCCTAAAAAACATCAGCCACAATATTTTGATGTTTCTTTATGCAAATAAGTCACAGTGCAATAATATCTCAGTGGTGGTAAGAGGTAGATGAGCAACAGAAGGAGGGAAGAGACAGATAGACGGATACAGAGATAGAGAGAGAGAGAGCGAGAGAGAGAGAGAGATAACCCCCCACCCCCACCCATGCACCTGTCTGCAGACCCGCAAGACTGCTGCAGCTCTCCAGAGAGCACTTGTGTAAGCAAAGGTGAAGGTACTGAGAGACAGGGAAAAAAACACACACACCGCCACGTGCACTCTCCCCGAGTACAAACACGCGAGTGGAGATAAGTAAAAAAAAAAAAAAAACACCACAGATGTTCACACACATAAACACAAGCACAAAGTGCACAAGCGACGTGGTCTCTTACTCACAGTTTTCAGTCTGGAAGTCTGGAACGAACTGCTCGTCATTGTCGGGAACTTGAGCTAAAAACATAGGCAGAGAAGAAGAAAGAGAGTGATTGTTTCTGATGTTGATGGACAACGCAGCATTGATCACAGCTCTCCACAGTCCAATACCCTCCTCTTGCAAACAGTCTCCTGGGATATTTGTTGGCCTATCCCAGCACTGTTTGCCTCTGCTGTCGGTTAAAGAACACAGCTGCGAAAAATATGTTTTACTGGAAATCAGGGCAAGGATTGTTTTTTCTTTTTTTCTCTTTAGTGCCCACGTATGTTTTTTTTTTTTTTGTGTGTGTAAAAAGGTTTAAATGTCCTTTTTATGTAATTTTAAAAAATCTTTTATTAAGTCTTATTTAGTCTTATTTTATTAAAAAACAAGTTGAAAAAAATGTTAAGATTATTTTTAAAGTTCTCCAAGATTTCACAAGCATTTAACTTGACTAAACAATCTCACCACAAGGTGCATTCAGTTGCCATTCTGGAGCTTTCAATCTTATCTCACTGTCCTCCTCCATAGATGGAGAGTAAAAGACAGATCTAGTCTAAAATTTAACTAAATTAAATAGCTTTTCTTGATTCTAGTGTCTTATTGTGTCAATACACACACACACACACAAATATCTAAAAAAAACCCCAGCTGATTTACACTGAAAAAAGATTAAAATTTTTTTACCAGATGCAGATTGTATCTCTTGTTTTACTAAAATCATCCTTTTATGACTCAGTAATAGAATAAAATGGCTTGTGAGCAACCAGGAAATATACCAAACTTTCTACATCTGAGAACAGCAATATACAAAATAACCCAGAAATGTTTTGAACAATAGGTTTTCTATGATTTACTTAAGAAGCTGTCCAGTGAACCATGTTTTCTAACCAATGCCAGCCTGCGAGGGAGATGTTATTTTGCTTTAGGTGACCGTCTACTTCCTAATTCCACTTCCTGAGGTCGCCTTGCCCATTGACTGCTCTGCAGCCGCGGCTCTCACTCCTTGCCAGCAGCCAAACACCCATTGTTAACAGTATCTAATTGGCTTCTTCCCTACTGGTGAATCCACCTGTACCTACCGAGTTAGGTCTGTTCCAAACCTTCCAACGCTTCACCTGCGCTTCGAACGCCCCTGCACTCAGGCTAATGCTAAAATAATGAAGCCTGCTCCGCTCCGGCTCCAATTAGACATGTACATATTTATATCACACATATTTACACTTGGTGACAGTTCTCCATGTCCCTCAAGCTTGACTCTTGCTGGCGAAAGGCAAAAGGAGATTTAAATGTGTCATTAGCACGTCTATTTATACACACAATGAGGTGGATTCTCATTATCACAGGATCAGTAACATGTCTCGACATGTCTAGAGATCTTAAAAAAAAAAAACATAGCTGATTTTCCATTTTTGTCACTCTTGATATGATCAGGGATGTTTTTTTTTTTCTTTTCTCGCCAGAGGTGTGAATTGAGGAGAGTAAACAATCAACAGATCAAGAGGAGAAATTGCTCCATATTTTCAAGCGAGTGAAGAGAGAAGCGAAGATGTAGGAATGATTTCACTCTACATTCTGCGGTAGTTAAAGCCATCAATCCTCCTTTGTATGCAGTTCTTTTAAACACAGTTTGCATTTTAGCCTGGTTGAATTACTGTTGATGTGGAAAAGAACCAGGGCTAGTTTGCTATATTACTCCAGTTTGTTGCAGGTTTTCTTAAAAGGCCTTAACATGAAAATTTGTATAAAATATGAACTGAAAACAGATGCAAAGGACAGTTCTTAGAAGATAAATCAAACTCAAACCTTCTACAAGCCTCAACCCTTTGACTCGAATCATGTTTTTTCCCTTCAGTAGTGAAAAACCACAACAGCCAAATCTGCCAAACAAACACAACGGGAAAAAAAATGGAAACAAGAGGAGAACTTAGCATCGGCTCTCGTCTCGTGTTTACAACACAAACAAACTCAGAGAAACTTAAGTGAACCTAACTTGAAAAGGGGAAAAGAGAGGAGGGATGAAAAAAACAAAAGCAACAAGGAAAAAAGAAGGCAGCAGTGTCTCTGTGTCCAAAATGAAGTACAGGATGGATGAGTCACCGGCCTCAGTCTGTGAATGAGCCAGCGAATCCCTGCAACAAACTCCTGGGAAGAACGGCAGAGCTGGAAATCTGCCGCCATTCACAAAACAAAAAAAAAAAAAAAAAGAGGGAGAGGGACAGAAGAGAAAAAAAACGAGTGAGGATGAAAAGAGAGAAGTTGTAAAGGCTGTAAACGCGAGGCCTGAGACTGTCAGAGTCGTTTCCTAAACCTGCAGCAGCTCTGTGAGCGGGTTTGAGATTTAAACAAATTTAACATTTATTACAGTTTATTTCAAAGACAAATTACAGGATCAGCACCAGAATTTCACAGAGAAATCAGTGCTCCAACAAAGGCCAAAAAAAAGAGCTATTTTAAGTGAGAAACTTGTAATGAATGAGACTTTTTTTCCTTCCTGGACAGAAAGGCACTTAAATGAGTCCAAAAACCCTGACTGGAGGAGAAGGGTAGCTGTGGTTTGGAGGGGGTGGGGGGGGTCAAACATACGCCTGTCAGCTGACGAACTCCTTCAACCACTCGGTCTTAGGAGTCGGAAATTCAGTCTGTCTCTCATAATTCCTCCTCTTGTTCCAATTACCTGAACTAATAAATCTTAGAAATGGGAAGGTATTCCTTTTCATCTTAATGGACAGGAAGTCATTCATTAAATCTACAATCTTGAAGCGTACATCATCACATTGATCCATGACAGGCAGAACTGTAATCCTTAACAGTAATACCTCTTATCAGCCGCCGCCGTCTCTTTTCTCACTTTGGATACTGAAATATTAAAATCGTGTCTTATTCTTTTACACGCCCTGCGGTGCGCGCCGCACCACCTCATAATCTAACTGCTGCTCAGAGTCGGCTCAACTACTCCAATATCTGTTTCAAAGCATACTTTTCATTTTTTAAAAGCTTTGGATTGCACTGCGAGCATTTTCAAACGTGTTAAAGAATAGATGGAGCCTGTAAATGATTGAGAGTCTTTTTCACCTGTGTGAAGGGTGCGAGCTAAAATTTTTCACGAGACTTTTCCAGGGGATCTATTACAACTCAAGTTCTTTTAAAAAAAAAAAAAAAGTATTAAAGTTGATTCAATTATATTATGCACTCAAGAGATCTACTTAACAATAAGAATTATGGCTTTATATTCTGAGCAATAACTGATGTGTTGAAATAGATATTTTGAGGGGTAGGTTGGTTTTTACTGTTTCAATTCTATGGCAGAAAAAAAAATTTAATTTCAAAAATTACAAATTATAATTGACTAGTTTTCTAGAAATGAAACATAATGTTAGCTTAAGCACATTATTAAAAACTTTATATCTTTTCCTTGTTACAGTAGATGTAATCAGCCTGTTCTCCAGAAGTTAAATCAAAGGACTAAAAATAACCCCAACAGTAATTTACTGTACAGTAACAGATTTTTCAAGCATTATAGTTTTCACTTCTCGTTTTTTTTTTAACGTTCATGCAAACTTTTACTATTAAATCGTCAGGTTTTTCTTTTTCTTATATGCAACCATACAAAACAATACAGTGCACTAAAGGGAAGATGCAGTCTAGTATACTTATTGTAACGGTGTCTAAAAAAAACTACATTTTTACACCAGTGCTTTGGCACATTTGCAGAGAAAATACTGACATTTTCTTTGACTTCAGATTTATATACATGCAACAGCTACTTAAAATGACCATTCCCAAGTCATTGAGAGCT
Organism: Toxotes jaculatrix; assembly: GCF_017976425.1. Lineage (NCBI taxonomy): Eukaryota > Metazoa > Chordata > Actinopteri > Toxotidae > Toxotes > Toxotes jaculatrix. The sequence continues at coordinate 3,340,856 of NC_054401.1, read as the reverse complement.
TTCACGCTGTACAACATTACACTGTCTACTTAGAATAACTCTGAAAATGTTTGGATTTTCACTGCTAAACTCTAAAATACCCAGCTCTTGCTCTACTCAAATATAAACTTTCAGACTGCATGCAGTATTCAAAGTAAGCTGCATCTTGGGCAGATGCAAATACTAAAGTCAAACCAAGTCAAACATGCACATAAAAACACGACAAAGTCAAAAAAAACAGAGCAATATTCACCACGAACCAAAACTTCGGTGCTGCAGACACGGTGGAAAGAGGACACTCGTACTTAAATCCTGAAGCATCACGTCTCAGTTAGACCACAGTGAGCAAGTCTTGCCATCAGAGGAAAAAAATATATAAAAAACAAAGAAATGGATAACTATTTTAAAAAAAATCTGTTGTCACTTTGAGAGGCCAAGTCTGCTTTTTTGGAAATCTGCGATCAGAAAAAAATACATAAATCCATTCTCTCTTTTTTGCCGCCAAGAAATGAAATTGAAGAAGACAAGGTGATGGTACAGCTGTAGAAGATAGAGAGGTGTGCTGAGAGGAAGCAAAGAGAGAGAGAGAGAAAGGGGAGAGAGAGCAGATGATAGAGTGAGAGAGAGAGAGAGTGAGAGAGAGAGAGCTGGTAGGCTACAGCAGAGCTCTGGTGGAGGTGGAGGTGGTGGCTGGCGTGCGGCGCATTAGCTCCTGCCAAAAGCAGAAGAGACAGTGAGCGTCGGAGAGCCTTCTCCTGGTAATTTGTGATGACACTCTCTGGGTAGAGCCTTCTCTGTCTCCCTCAAGACCCCTCGCTCACAGTCTCTAATGTATGCATGACACACAAGGTGCCTCTTCCACACAGGCTTTTAATTGGACTGCGACGCTAGGCATGTAACTCCAGGCAGCTTTTTTCCCCCCCTCACAACCTATCCATTTTTACCCATCTCTCCTCCTTTTTGCTTCGAGATTTGAAACACTCACCTTCTGCCAGCCAAGTCTCCTGCAGCTGACTGAGGTCCTGGAACAGCTCTGGAGGGGGAACCGAAGCAGAGAACAAGACTTGAAGGCAGTTTAAAAAAAAAAAAAAAAAAAAAAAACCAGTCAAAGCCCAGGAGAAGCATCAGAAACAACTGACTTCATTATTGCGGGCTGATATGCCGTCAGTGCCGCTGGAGCTTAGTGGGCACGTGTGCAGCTAATAACAAGTCAATTTGTGTCTCTGACCGCTGACAGAGGCTTGTGAGAATCATCACAGGCCGCTGTGTTGTAATTGAGATTCTGTAGTTAGCAGCGCAGGTGGCAACAAACCAATTGAATTTTGCTAAATGTTTAGGAGCCGTGAAATTAACTTCTCCCTCTGCCCTCTGCCTACCTTCAGTGTCCTGAGCCAGGTCAGACTTAATGAATTTTCTCTTTCTGTCATTTGCTGGCCTCTCGCACCTCGTTGTCTTTTCTTGCAGCTTCTGCGAGGAAAAAAAAAACCAAACAAACAAAAAAAAAAACACAAATCAGTTGTTTTCTTTTCCTCACTGGAGCAGTGATTGTGTTGTTGGCTGCAGCACGCGTGCAACTAAAAGAGCGAATGGAAGAGCCTCAGTGAGCCACTCATTGATGCCTCACACTCACTTCTAAAGCCTGGCACATGTAAAGGGGACCTGGGCTTCACTTATCAGACATAATTAACAAGTTGTAACGTGCTGCATAACCAATACTACTGTGTAAAGTAGCGGGGATCTTGTTTAGCTGTTTATCTTTGATGATTAGATGAAACTTAAATGGTCCCTGAGGGAGAAATGGGTCTTGGCAGCAGGAGAGAGAAAGACAGAGATAAGACATAGAAATTAATAGAGGTGAACAGACATTTACAAAAAGAAAAGATGTTAAAGATGCTGTGAGAGATAGAAAAGGAGAGGGCATCTTCGTTTAGATTTAGAGTTAGATGAAGCCAAGGAACAGTGCGTCATAATCTGATTTGGCTGCAACTTTTTTTCCAGTCAATAATCACTCACTTTGGAGTTACAGTAAGGCACTTGCTGGTCATGAAATCCATCCATTCTTCACCGCTGTGGCTTTAACTGACGAGCAATCCGTGAAGTCTCCCGCGTCTGCTCTCCGGTCACCTTTTAAAAAAGCGACATGGACAGAAAACAGAAAGAAAGAGGACGTGAATGGCGCTTTCTCGTCTCGCCCTCAGTGAAAACGCGTGTTTCATTCATTAAGGCACAGTTCAGGATCCTCTTGCTGCTGTTTGAGACCGAAATTACCGACAGCCCCTCCGGCGATTTGGTGAAATTAAGTTGACACTTTGGAAAATTTCGTGCGTAAAAGAGAAGCGCGTCGAACTGGAAGGCACACTGAAGTTTTTTTTTTTTTTTCACGACAGAATAAACTTGTAGAGGAGAGGAAGTATTATAAACGCTCTTACCTAGCGACGCCGCGCCGCGTTCATCCGCATGCAGAGTGCCACAGAGCGGCTGCAGGATCTCCACAGTCCCCGGCTGCTGCCTGCGCTTCTCCCCGCTCACTGAGTAGCTTTCTAGCGGCTTGGCATCGCCTCCCGGGGCCTCCCATGGAAACAAGCCGCGCTCCGCTTCCTATTGGTTGTCAATGTCTTTCACTGGATCAGATTGCTGGCAGTCAATCACGCACGGCTGCAGGCGGTGAGCGCAGGGGACAGTCAGAGGCAACGTTCAAGTGCCGTGCGCTTATTTTTTTTTATTAGGCCAAGTATGAACTTTGGAGCTGTTTAATAGCAGGAACAACACCAACCAAACTTCAGCGTACTTTTTCATGATTTTAAAGTTACACTTATACTCACATGCAAACTGCACCTGCAGCCCCCCCCCCCCCCCCCCCAACACACACACACAATCCTGTCTTTACCCTCTCTTCTTCCTCGCACACACTGTGTACACACAAACACACTCCTCACTCCTCTCCCGGTCAAGTTTGTGTCCATGGTAACAGTGTTTTGAAGAGCCTCCAGAGGGACTTGTGAAGCGCCAGCTCTTCCCTCTCCTGTAAGGGATACATTGTTGTGTAGTGCCGCAGACCTGCAGAAGGCGCTGACCTGGAAGTAAAGCACCGGTCACCGGGCAAAGCTGAGGACAGCTTCCAAAAAAAAAAAAACTAAACACTGCCTCCAAACACACATTGCCCATAAATAAGAGGGTGGAGTCCAAGGCTAAAGCTGGTATAGTGGGAAAAGTTTTATCATGCAGCTTTTGTTTTTTCCTGCTTTAAAATAATGTAGTTATGCACAGAAACACATGAAAGCTGCTGAAACAAACACAGTTTGCTGCTGGTCAGGGAATTGTTATGTTTCCTACAGTGAGCTTCAGTTACACAAACATTTCTCGGGGCCAGAATTGTTTTCTCAACATATTACAGGACAAATGGGTGTAAGACCTAATCTGTCCAGTAAATTTTAAGCAGCTTTTCATTTCAGAAAAGACAAAACAATATTTTTGGTGCAATTCAACACAAGTAAGTATTAGTATTAATATTAATATTTAGTACAAGATATTTTCTAAATGAACTAACTACAGTAGTTAAATGAAATGTTCCCTAACACTGCCAGGAGGAAACCTGTAAAATCCTGTTTCTACAATAAAACAATCAACGAAGATTTGCTTGCACTGATACAGGACAGATCTGGGATAAATCCCTGAAAGAGAACTTTACCTTTGCATTAAACACTTGACTGAAAGACGGACATATCGGAAGTCAGTAGTGGTCACGCTGATGCCATCTTGGATCCAGGCAGGGGTCCATTACCAGGCAGGTGAAGTGGATGTGAAGTGAAGTACTGTGTCACTCCGACTGAACCCCCCCAAGGACGGAGAAACGCAGGTCAAGTGCAGGCGTCCACCCATCTGACACCGAGACACGCAGTAAACCAAATGCCACTCCAGACAACAGGACGGAAAGATTTCTTGTCACCTAAAATCCTGAAAAGTGGGACTTTTGGAAGATGCTCCGGTTTAATGAGGTCCAGCTGCAGGTGCCTTCACAGTCTAACTCAGACTGAAACACACTGTTTGTTCTTTAGGAAACTTGAATATTTGGTACTGACAGAAGTTACTGTGAACTTTTTCTATAAGAAACCAGACTGTGATCTTTCAAGTGCTGTGAGAGACATAACCACAAAAATTTCAACAAAGTGCAAGGTGGATGGAAACGGAAAACAAATCGGTCGTCCGTGAACATTTTGCTAATATATTCAATATCAACATATTAACATATACCCATCATACAACTGTGGTTATCACCAGGCCTCAAGTACCAGTGGGCGTTTTCCACCCTCCGGCCTCAGGGGGCAGCAATGAGCCCATCAGGGCTTAGCTCAGCAGCTTCCAGGACTGTCTCCCGCACAGTGGGACAGGGCTAAACCACAACTGGATCCATGGAGGAAGCACCAGTCAAAAATCTACTTGATTGTGAGTTTTTGATTGATTGTCTTTGAGCTGAGTTGTTGTCGTCGTCAGCCGTGGTCGGTTTCTTTAGAAAACAACAATTAGAAGCTAATTTTAACGACTACACGTCCAGATTTTTTACTGCTGCCTCACTTATGTCCAAAAAGGCTTTTTATTGCACAACAGCTGCAGTATCATTATAGTTTATATTTTCCTTACACAAAGGTCAGTGTATAAAAAAACAACGGAACACTATGTCAAACAACAATAGCTTGTTTACTATTTCCATGATCACTTTTATCAGTCAACATTGGCATAAGCATAATTCAGTTCAGGCAGAACAACATGGTGTGAGTTCTAGAGTGAAGCAGAAAGCAGAAAAATAAATAATACTGTGTACAAAAATACAACTTCACTGTACAAACGCTGCACCGTACAAAGCAAAGAGATGGCAGACTCATCAGACCTCAGCCTCAACCGGTGTGTGGCACTTACAAAGACTGAAACAGTCGAGCCTAAAATCCTCACATTATTATTATTATTATATTCTCAGAAAACATGCAGGTGTGCAGTTCTGTAAAAAACAAGACTGAAACCAGGTGTGTGTGTGGAACAGATCCCCAAAAATCTGAAGTGGAGTGCATATTTGTCTTTGGTGAATGAACTGAATGAGAAAAAACAATAATTTGAATGAAGTAATGTGCTGAGTAACATCAACTTCCATCCATTACAGATTAACGTTAGCAAATCAAATAAATCGAATAAATCAGTAACTGGAGCAGGTCAAACCAGGGACACAGTCATAGCACTGACGTACAGTCTGATCAAACTACGCTGTTTCCTGTTGCCTTCGCACTGTTTTTCCATTTTAAAAGTACCTGAGTACCTGTTCAGAGAAACACAGAATCTCAAAGAAAAAAAAAAAAAAATGGAGCCATCTCATTGGTAAGTATGATATGGTTAAACCGAGCAGCACTTCAGATGTAGATTCAGAAACGATCAATTTCCACAAGTGTCAAAACAGATCTTGGTCACTCATGCAACAGAAAGTGTGCACACAATTGGTAAAACTGTCTGGAAATCTCTCGTGCGACATAAAACAAAGAGTGTCATGCATTTTTTATGAGCGATCAATAACAATTCCTAATCTTTCCACTGACAGGGCAGCAACACGGCGGATCAAAACATGACAAAGATGACTTGCAGGAACCGTTAAAAAGAAAGCAAAAGAGATTCTCTGTCCCGGCGCTACCTGAAGCCATTCACGAGTGAGGCGCTGGAGAAATGCTGAGCAAAGACTCTTCACTTTTCACTAAATACATCTGCGAAAGTTCAGCTGCAAAATCCAGATATGTCAGTTCCAACAGCAACAGCCTCTTTCACTGTCCATCATGCATCAGGAGTATGCAAATGCAAATGCAAAAAAGTTAAAAACATCAATAGCAGCAAAATACGAATAAATAAATAAATACATCATATCACAAAACACATTCGTCCGTGGACTTATTCCACGTGGCACAGATCACAACAGAAAGAATAAAAATTTAGAAAACTCTTCGAAGTGGCCTCCCAGAAATAGCTTCGGCATTTTTGGAGCTAAACTACACTACACACCGTAGATCAAAGCGTCAGTCCTAAACACGCCTCCGCTCACTGAGCTCTCGATGCTGCGGGCGACACATACTGAACCTACAGTTTGCTACCGTACGCTGGGCTATCAAACAGGCATCAAAGACCTCCTTCGCTAACGGATCGAGTGATGATCAACGTGTGACCGCTGCTCTGCAGGTGCTCGTGAGGACTCGAAAGGGTCTCGAACTGCGTCGGATCAGTCTTTGCTCTCGGTGCGTGTTCTTCTGATGACGGAAGAGAAGAAGCTTCGGCCCTGTGGCGACCCCATCAACATGGGAGCCTGGTTTTTGTGGACGATCTCAATCTGGCGTGAGGGAGGAAGAAGAGTTGAGATTTAGTTCGGTGCTGCTGGTCACAGTAAAATTTAAAGCATCGTGGACGGAAACAAGAAGAGTTAATTCTGTGTTGGCTCCAACAAGACAGATGTCAGTTTAACACTTGTACCCCTAATCTGCCGTGCTAACAGCTGGACCCTAATGTTTCCTCCACTGTTACTAACAGACCAAAGTTCCCACATGTTCACAAGAAAAAGCTAATTCTAATGGACAGAGTGGCATTAAATTCCTGCTAGATTTGTGCTTGTTTAAGTAATTAGTTGTTAAAGGTTCCCTGCAGAGTTTTTTTTTGTAAACAAACAAAGTTATGTTTATGTTTAGTTTCTGATCTGGACTCATTTAGTGCATCCCTGAGGCCTAATGAACATGTTGAATGCATTTCTTTCTCTGGGAGCAGTTACTCTTTAACTCAGAAAGATGAAATCATACTTTTGCCGTGGCTGATCCAAACGACAACTTCAACACCATTTTTGCTGAAAGTTCAACAACTTTTCAACTATCATTTCCCCGCTGGAGAGGGCACTGTAAGGTAAACTGGTTCTCCGGGGATTTACAGAGGTTCCTGAAGGAGCTCTGCTGAGTCCCAAGCAATATGAGCTTTATTTTACCTGTAATTTAAATCACTACAATTTATCTTCAGGAAACCATGATGTTTCTAGCCACAGTTCATTACACTCACTGTTTTCTCCTCACAGCATCATCAACAACACAAAATCTCCCAAAAGCATAAATCTCCCATGGGTCTGTTGGCATATGAATGTATATATATGAGGATCCTTAATGTGACAAACTTTGAGATTCCCTGGGGTTTGTGCCTCTGATAATGAATGGTAAAATACATGATGGAGCTTTATTGTGAAGTATGTACTTTATGGGTATAAAATCTGACGATATCCTGTTTCCCCAACAAGGACACCATTTCTTCTGAAGGCTGAAATTATAGATCAATAGCAACAACAAATATCAACTATCAAGGGCTGTCATATTAAGCACATAGTTCATTATACTGTTGCACGGAGAGTCTAAACGCAGTAATGGGGAGAGGAAATGCTACCATCTGCATTAAAGGGACCCCATTCACTTCAAAGGAAAGCTGCCATTTATTGTACTTGCACTCTGACTCCGTAGCGATTACCAGCTTTTGTAGGCTTTCTTCCATCATTAAACATGATTGAACTTAATGTTTCTGATGTGCTTTATAATATACACGATAACCTTTCTGGGACAGACGCTGGTCACAAAAGGCAGATCTGAAGGAATATCTGAGATAAACTTGGAGGATAATTGAGCTCTGTTTTAAAGATGCAACATCAGGCATTTACATGTATCAAGAGCCCCAGTTACACAGCAAGATGGCACTTAGGCAGAAATTAAAAACAATTAGAACAAATGAATTATGTATGTAATGAACGCCTGAGCCATAAAAAAAGCATCCAAACTAATAAAACTGCGAGGGCATTGCACACAAGACTCAACAAGGTGGCATTTCACCAAAATCACATCTGGAGATAAAGTCAAATTTCAGTTTGTCGCGGTTCTATCAGACCTAGTTACGGAAGAGACAGCGATACATGTCACATGTCACTTCAAAATGCAAATGGACCGATGCTGTTAAATATGTTATGCACGCAGAGGAACTGAGACGCATTTGCATAGCTGTTGTTAATAATTAGTGGGATAACATCCCATTTCGTCTGTCATGTTTTCAGAAGCATTTAACGGGTCAACTGATTCAAATTCAGCAGCGACATACAGTATGAATAACTCGCCGTGGAAATCACTGCAGCACAATTATGTATTGTCAGATCCAAACTTTGCTCTGTGGAGTCGTGCCAGCCGATACGAGAGCACTCGCAGGCCACTCGTTTCGTCATGCACTGGGCTTTTCAGCTTTGCCTGGGGGATCCATATGTAAATCTTGGCAGCACTTCATCTGCAGTGCCGTTGCAATTAAAGCTAAACACAACAGTAATCAACACAAACTGAGGAGTTTCATTTTGAAACTCAACGAACAACTTGGATGGAGAGCAAACACTTGTCGAGGTACATGTTTAAGATGTAGACGGTGAGCAAATTAAAAGAAGTAAGACTTGCATCATTAAGTATTTGTTATCATAAATTACTGCACAAAAAGAAACAGCAAAGCAGTAATGTGAGGGAGAAATGCAAAGAACAGTCTGTCTTTTAGTTTGAAACCAATCCTTCAGGACTCGCTTAAACAATTCTTAAGGTAACATAACTGTACCGCCTCATGTGTGCAGGTGTTTCTATTATTTAGTCCACCTAAACTAAACAAGAGAAACACCCCTCTTAACAGAGCAGTACGGCTTCACAGCACCACGAAGTACATCCTCCAAAATGATCATGTGAGTGACTTACCGTGCAGGGAGTCTGCATCCAAGGCTCACCGTCAATCTGCATCGGGAGGGATTTACTGGTTCTGTAAGTAACAAATAAGACAAAACGCTAATAAAAATAATGTCACGACCTATTTGATCACGTCATTTTTGCTGTGTGGCGGAGCTGCGGTCCGACCTGATGGTCACGGAGGAGCACTGTGCCAGACGTCTTCCAGCGCTCTTCAGGCCGGTGTAGATCTGACCCATCTCCATGGCTCCTTCCAGCCCCACCACCTCCAGCAACTGGTCAGACAGGTCTAAAACACAAACAACCCCCCCCGCCATCTTTAAACATACAAAGTCCAGCTTATTGGACATGTCCTGTGCTGTTGCAATGGACAAAAAGAAAATGTCATTCTCTCCTGGCAGTTCAATCAAACAGCTCACGTCTGAAATGTTTGTTTACATCAGCAGAACATAGTTAGAGTTTGGCATCTAGGCTCTGACCTCATGAGCAAATATCTTAACCCCCCCCCCGCCCAGCTGGAGCCTGCAGGTGGACACTGGGGTGGTCTTGGGCCTGAAAGAACTTTAGAGCCTGTAGAGCTTTACACAGTTAAATATGCTTCAGTAAATGATTCAATATCGAGTAAATACGACAGGTATGTTCATTGTTGCCCCTAAATGTTGCTGATGTTATTTAATAAACACAGAAGTAAACACTGAAGTAAGACTGGAGGGAATTTAGAAAGAAAGTGAGAAAGGAAAGAGGTGAGAAGGAAAGTGAGGACAAATAAAATCCCGACATGTGATGTTCCTCACTTCAGACTTTGCCTTCTGCTTCTGAAACATTTAACATTCACAGTAAAAAAAAAAACCAAGAACAACAAGCTACAAACAAAACAGCTATTAATTAGATTGCACCGGCAATGCAAAGCAATCTTGTGATAATATAATTATTAATTTCTCTTCTGTTTTGCAGTTATGAGCATTGATTTTGCCCCTGCTGGAAGCCCAGTGTCACGCAGGGCCCATCTGTTTCAGCGGCCCGTTCTGCCTCCGACTCTCCATCGACTCGTCCCTCCACAAATTAAGAAGCTGCTGCCTCGCAGTCGGGAGTATACAGACACTAATTGAAACTAAGACCCATTTTTAGGTCCTAGGTGCGTGCGAGCGAGTTAGCTCGCTGTCACCGGTGCTGCTCCGTCGCTGTCATGTTTATCCGAGCCGCGTTGGTTTCCTGAAGGAGTGTCGTAGGTAATGTTGCTGTTGTCGTGAGGTGTTGTTGTCGCTGCCAAGCTGCGGTGTCCAGCTGTCACCATGGTGATGGACACGCGTCTGTCCCTATCTCAGTCCCGGGGTCTGAGTGCAGTGCTTTCCAGGGTCGGAGTGGAGGAGTGTGTGTACATACACAGCAGACCTCTTGACACCGGGCTTTAAAGCCGCTCCCCCCTCCCTTCACGACTTCTCACGTTAACGCAAAGAGCTCACACAGACCCACACTGGCATGTATGATGGACAGCGTCACCACGGCGACAGGGCTTCCTTGTTGCCCGGGGCTACAAAGATATGGTATACCCAAGAGTGCTTACTGTGGGAAAGACCATAGAGCCTCTCTGCCAAATACAACAAGGTCAGGAGGACTCGTCACAGCCAGTGGATGTTCATTAAAAACACTACAAAATATATTCGTCCTGCAGGTTTTGGGTTTAACCATTAACTTCAAGACCAGTCCTAACTGAGAATATAACAATATCTGGCTCTATCTGAATGCAGTCTACTGTTTACAGTCTCAAATAACATGTAAAGCTAATTTAAAGGAAATTTTGAAAGTTGATAATGCCTCTGCTTTCATACTTACTTTTTCCAATGACGTTACAGCACTACAGCCCGACACAGTCTGAGACCAAGATTTCATTAGACCCTTTTTAACATGCAACTGAGACTGTTAGCGTAGCTTAGCATAGAGACTAGTAACAGATGGAAACAGCTAGCCTGGCTATGTGCTAGCTTACAAAATACGCCAACCAACACCTGTAAAGCTCGCTAATTTAGAACACCATCTCTCATTTGTTTAATCTGTATAAAATCAAACAAAACAAATAAAAAAACAAACATTCCCAAAATGCTGAACCCTTCCTTTAAGATGTCACATACTGTCCTTGTTTTGAGCAAAACCTGAGACAGTAAATCTAAGGGTGGAAAATTATCATTTCAACTCAATAAACCACAGCGTAAAGCTAGGAGGGAATGAATAACATGCTATAATGTTGCACCAGGATTTTAAAATTACCTTATAATGAGCCTACACTTCAACATTTCTATTATTTATTCCAGGCTGTCTTATTTTCACCTATTTTAATAAAGAGCAGACATGTGATTTTAATAACCGACTTTCTGAATGAAAGTCAGATTTCATCTAGTATGATTTGCTGGCGAATTTCCATTTTTATTTTGAACCACCAGCTATTATTTCTCATATTAGAGGTGCAAATGAAATACCTGGAACAATAATCAAAAATGGACTCTGCCAAATATGGAAACAAAGCCATCATATTTACTGTCCAAAGATAAACCGGGGACAAAAACTGAGTCACCTAACTGTTCACGCCAGAGGGAAGTTAAATTATTAACACGCAACAGAAGCGGCTGGCGGCCAAATTTAAAGCAAAACACCGCTTTCTTAACCTACAATTACAACATGAAATAATATCTGACTGTGACAAACACACAACACACAGACACTGAAGGTGACAACGAAGTGTGAGTGAGACAGTCGTATGAATGAATGTCCGTATGGGAGATTCACAAAAAAGCAGCACTGCGGCTTTAATCCCGGCCGTGCCTTCCCCTCAGAGTGTGGGATTCGTCCGTGTCACTGTCAAACAGCTACCTGTCGAGGCCGGTGGCTGCACCGACACATGTGTCTGACACATGTGGAGCGACAGGGCGAGAGCAGAGGAATAAAGGAGGAACGGTGAGGGGAGGAGAGCAGGACCAGCAGCCGATCAGCTGAAAAGGAAAACTAAAGAGGAATGGCGGGAGGAGGAGGGAGGGTGTGTGGAGGCCGGTCCTCCAATTGAAAGCTTCATGGGGCTTGTCACGGGGCATCAGTCCCAAGCATCGCTAACCCCCACCCCCCACCCACCCCCCCCCCACGGCAAAACCTCCCATTCTAAATAATTCACTCCACAGCCATTCCCTTCCACCTGAGGGGCTTGTCTCCTGGCGTCACCAGCAGGACGATTTTACTGCTCCCGAAAGGTCAGGGTTTTTTATGTCCCTCCACCCACCCCACCACCCATCCACACACACACACACACACTTAGACACAAACACACACACACAAAATAATCCCTGCCAACAGTTTGATCCGTGCGTCGTGCTCGGCCGTGCCCCCTCTGGGCTAATGCACTCCTGTGTTTACCTCTAAATACAACGTCCTCTTGATCTGACAAGTTAGGCCGCTCACCTTGAAGGCACCTTCATAGTGGCACACAAATACACACTCCCCACTCACACTAAGTGCCTTCCCAGGTTCAGACTATGGCCGTTTTTTTTTTTTTTTAGGCCACAAACACCAAACTGATTGATTTTTATCCAGGGATTAATGGAGTGTTCATCGTAGCAAGGCTGGGCTTTGAATTGATCAACTATCTCCCTCACGGTCTGTCCTCCTCTGTCCCCCACACACACACTGCACCTTCACCTGACGCTCACATCGTCACATTAGAGAAGTTAAAATCATCCAAATATGCAGCAGTGTTTGTTTCCTCCTCCATCCACCCCCTCACTGTCCCTGCCGTGTTTTACAATACTTCCTCTTGATCTCTCAGTTTTTCCAAAATCACAAAACACTCATTGTGTTTTTGACAGTACAGAAAACGTTGCTACAGATTTTAACGAGCTTTGAAGGCACAACGGCGACTGAAATCCAAAGGAAACAAAAAACTGAATCATATCAGGGAAATAAAAATAATAAAGCCTCATCGCAGCTTCACAGAGATCTGTTTTTCCACCAGTCATGTTCTGACCAGTGAAGTCTCATAAGGGATCACTGGCAGCCACGTCTGGAGATCCTCACTGACTCGTCATGTTTCAAGCCCAACACTGATTGTAACATCCACTTCATCCCCAAGTACAAACACACCACCACTGCAGGAAACCTAAAAACATACTGTGCATCACCTGAGCGGGCAGGAGTCAGACATGATAGAAAATAAAACACAAAGAAATCCAAAACTCATGCCAGTAGTTCATTTGTGGGGAGAAAGGTGGCGTTTACACTGAATCCTGTTCTGTGATGACGCTGAATTCAACTTAAGACAAATAAGCTGTCTTATAAAAACTGAAAGCATTTAAGTACAACAGCGGTAAAACTGAACTCTATTCCTGCAGCATCTTCAAACCTTTTCGTAATGACACTTTCATGCGCTCACACCATTTCACCAGTTACCACAGAGCAGCTGACTCATTCTGCTTCATTCATTCATTCATACGTTCCCACTGACGGGCTTCCTTTTGACGTAAATGGATTCTGGGGTTTGCCCAGCACTCCACTCAGTCCTCTCCTATTAACTGAGCCTGTCCACTGGCGCCTACGCAGATCATTAATACCCAAGTGACAGTTCCAAACAGTGACATGATTGTACCTCTTCTTTGCAAACAAAACCTGCTAGCTATGATTCACCTTGTCATTGGTGAAATATTCATGAACTCGGGAAAAGTTTGGCCTAAAGTTTAGTCTTTGTTCTATCAGATAGGAGCAAGGACACAGACTGGCTGTGGGCTTTAGGGAAAAGAGACGCCAACACTGTCACAGCTATTTAATTTACAGTATTATCGTCCAAGAACACAAACCAAATATGATCAGCAGTTCATGCAGGGCCATAAAAGGACTCCGACATTCATCAGTCTGTGCAACATTTCAGGGAAATCCTTCAAACATGCGGCTGAGCTACCTTGAACTGCGAACATGAGCTCTTTGGGGTCGACCACCGGTGTCCTCTTGTCCTGACCCTTTTTCCCTCCCTTTCGGTTTCCCCTCCTCTTCTTGCTCTCGCCCCAAAGGTTGGAACCGCCGTGCATGCTGGGAATGTTGAGGATGGCAATGCCTTCCAGGGAGATGCTGCTGAGGTCCAGAGTAACACCGTCACACTTTTAGAAAGGAGAAAGGAACAGAGTTGAAAAGACAGAATTTGGCCAATGACAGGTCACAGCTACTGTACAGAAACTTAAAAGGCACAATCCACTGAAAACAGCATAATGTACTTATAGCAACTTATTTACTGCAGTCTACAGACCAGTATCGTCTGTCTTTGCTAATAATGGTTCACTGATAACCAATAATCAATCAAAAGCTTCTAAAATCCTCTGAAATATAACAATGATTGCAAGGTCCTGTTTCAGTCGAGTGTCCTTGTTCCTTTGTCAGAGTCTGTATTTGTTTCAGCGCCTCTGCCTGAGCCTGTCTGTCTGTCTGAGGCTGAACCTGAGCCTGTCTCTCTGTCTGAGGCTGGACTCAGTCTGAGTCTGAACCTGAGCCTGTCTCTCTGTCTGAGGCTGGACTCAGTCTGAGTCTGAACCTGAGCCTGTCTCTCTGTCTGAAGCTGGACTCAGTCTGAGTCTGAAGCTGAGCCTGTCTCTCTGTCTGAGGCTGGACTCAGTCTGAGTCTGAAGCTGAGCCTGTCTCTCTGTCTGAGGCTGGACTCAGTCTGAGTCTGAACCTGAGCCTGTCTCTCTGTCTGAGGCTGGACTCAGTCTGAGTCTGAGCCTGTCTGTCTGAACCTGAGCCTGTCTCTCTGTCTGAGGCTGGACTCAGTCTGAGTCTGAGCCTGTCTGTCTGAACCTGAGCCTCTCTCTCTGTCTGAGGCTGAGCCTGTCTCTCTGTCTGAGGCTGGACTCAGTCTGAGTCTGAGCCTGTCTGTCTGAACCTGAGCCTGTCTCTCTGTCTGAGGCTGGACTCAGTCTGAGTCTGAGCCTGTCTGTCTGAACCTGAGCCTGTCTCTCTGTCTGAGGCTGGACTCAGTCTGAGTCTGAAGCTGAGCCTGTCTCTCTGTCTGAGGCTGAGCCTGTTTTTAAACCACCATTCCCGTCAATTTGATCTGATTAAGCTGGAAAAAACAGCGTCTGTCAGAATAGAAATACTAATAGAAAAGAAATACTTGAAACATTGACTGGAACCGTCTTCACCTCCGTACCTGCTCTACTCCAGTAGGTACTTATCCAACACTAATTAATGAAGACCTCTGCTCTGTGTGGATAGCTCTGAGAAGGGGGAAGATGAATTGTATAGACACCATCTTCATTATCACTCAATATCACACACAGCAGGGTCATGTAGGGCTAATTACCTGCGTGTTGAACTGAGGTTCAGTGAGAAGCAGGTGGGGAGATGCACAGATAGCCTTCACACATCAACGCTTTGTCTGGGTGAATTTGAAACTAGTACAAATTTGGGTTATTTATGGAACAGTGTTTGACCAGAACATTCTCAATCTGTATATATGGTTTAATCAAATATTCCTAAAACTATGAAGAAAGTGTGGCCGCTTAGGATTCACGGTCACACAGTTGATATAAGGATAATACACAAAAGCAGTGACTTTCAAAAATATTTCCTTTGCTTCCATGTTTTGTTCTCTGTCTACACAGACAGAAAATACACGGTTTGATTTACCTCCACCTCCAGAAAGTCGTGGAGCTTCTTACATGTGGCCGAAAAGGTCTCCGAAGTGCCGAACTCAAAGTACCACAGCTTATTCTTTGTTCTGAAAAAGACAAGACAACAGGAACTGCAAAGGGACCAAGAAAAGAGGAAACATAGGAGTGTTTTCCCCACATCAAAATCTGAAGCTTGTATAGTCATAGCATCTCTTCTTCTCTTCTCTGTCTCTAGTCCCCTATATGCTGCGCTTATGAAAAAGAAAAGGAAACAGCAGACCGTTCTGTAGAGGTGTATTTGTGTTTGAAAAAGGATCTTCGAAACTACACAGGAAATACACCTCTAATGTTTACCGCTGACCAAAATCACAGAGTCATTAATCTCCACAGAATGCATAATGTGCTTCATTAATCACATATTGAAGCGTGATGATGAATCTAAAGCCAGTTACGGAGGCATCTGAGGGAGCACATGGGGTGGCCGTTGGGTACTCATGCCCAACATTAGGGCCCTGTGAGGGGTGTAAGAGGGTAATCTACCTGCCCCTGCAATTAACAGAGGACTGGGGTGCTGCTCCCCGGGCTTCCTACAGCACACACTCCCATTACTGAGGCTGATGATCAATGACCTCTCAGGGGTGAGTCACCATCTGTCCGTATGCTGCTTTCATTCTCTCATGGCTACAAAACCAAAGCGTCATTGTATTCTAATATTTCAGCATTGATTATTTCTTTAGTTGTATTTTATTTTTATTTGTTTTAACGTGGCAGAGCAGCAGTCTGGGTAGTCTCTGCGGTCATGCTAATCACGCAGGTAAATGCCTTTCAGTGCGATCCAGACGTTAAAATTGATGTGAAATCAAGTGAGATTGAAGGGAGAAAATCATAATTAACACACGTATATATCTCTGAGGGCAGATGAACAAACATTTCTCTCAGCATGAGGTTTTTATTATTATTTATTTTTACAGTTACGGACGAGCACAATGCATCAGTGTAGCTGCAAACACGAAAGAGGAGCGAGGTGGGAAAAGATGTAACGTTGGTCACCTGCATGTGTTAATGCCGGTGAGGGTAGTGATGGTCTGGATCTTCTGAACTTTCCTTTTATTTGTCAGCTTTAAAGAGAACTACATTTTGATTAATCCGGTAAAGTTGTCATTTTGGCCTGATAGTGATGCTATGGGAAAGATGATGGAGTCTAAAATGCCATCCATGCACCCATTCAACCATCCATCCATCCATCCATTCCTCCATCAGTTTATTTTATAGAAAGCCTCTCCTGGCTCACACTGGGCAAGATGCACCGTCCAAAATGTGAATGAGAATCACTCAGTAAATTAAACTGCAATCTGCCTGCTAGTTTTGTTTTTTTTACAATTTTGTTTTTTGGATACAGGCGACAATTCTGACCTGAAGGTACAGAAAGTGTCAGAGTCATAAAAAAACATAAAAGAAAACGAATCCTTCTCTTGGAGCTTCGAATTTCCACACAAAATTTTACTGCAGTCTAATATCTTGCAGGCGACTGACTGGTATCACAGACCTATACCTACTGAAGCACAAATAAACCCATGAAGCTCATACTGAGTCGGGCTTTCCATAAAACTTTCTGTTGTTGACACCTATAGGAGTTAGATGAGAAGGTGGAATAGATGTATACAGCACTCAGAAGGTCGGGGCAACAGCTTCAGATCTGAGGAGCAGTAAGAGTGTGTGTGTGTGTGTGTGTGTG
The DNA here is from genome assembly GCF_017976425.1 of Toxotes jaculatrix. Taxonomy (NCBI): domain Eukaryota; kingdom Metazoa; phylum Chordata; class Actinopteri; family Toxotidae; genus Toxotes; species Toxotes jaculatrix. Next base: position 3,323,754 of record NC_054401.1, on the reverse strand, counting down.
TGTGTGTAACTGTTAAACATTCAGGCAATGCTGTGACTCTTATACACAACGTTTCAAGCACATGATGAGATGCTTGTATGATAATCCCAGTCACATACAGAACCCACACATACCAACACTTCTTCAACATCTCAGCAGCTTTTAAAATCGCTTGTGTTAACGCAGTAAATTAGATCCTGTGTTATTATTATTTCTACGGACTGTGTTTGCTGCACAGATAGTGACACTGCAGCCACAGAGCTTTGCAGGAAGTCAGAACTAAGTTTTTCCACTCACCCCTGGTCTGAGGTGAATTACTCAATGGAACATGTTTCCTCTCAACGTTTTGTGGCAAATATCCAAACCTCCTCTTAGAGCCTTCAGTGAGAACAGACTGCAGTGAGTCTCACTGAAGGTGGGGGGGGGGGAAAAAGTTATGTATATTTTTATGTATATTTTTCTTTGAAAATGATAAGTGATTGTAAGTTCTGTAAATTCATTATTCAACACACACACACACACACACACACACACACACACACACAGACAAAATTATATTTCAGGTTAATTCTATACAGCAGCACAGATCCCAGGTTTTGATCTTTCCAAGAAACAACAGACAACATCACACGATTTATCGCAAAGCTTTAAGGACAGAAAAAAAAAAACAAAAAAAAAAAAAAATCGACAACAGTGCTGACGTGCAGAACTGAAAAGAGTAAAAAATGGCCTTCTCTTAGCTGGAATCAAAGCACTACAAGAGGGACGTATTAGTATAAGCAGAGTAACAATCACTGAATTATTGATTTCCTCATTAGGACTTTTGTCAGGACCATTTAGCCACTTTATAAATGAGCTTTCATTAGGGTACTTGCAAGGTAGCTCAACTCGCAGTTGATTTATAATGTGCAACATGGTCAATAGCAGAGGGATGGGAGCGGAGGGAGGTGGGAAGAGGCAGGAGGGCGACAGGGCCACGCTGAGAGGCTTTCCACAACAACACGTCCTTAACATCTCCCCCAGCTCAGTAGTCAAGAGGGAAAACCCAGGAGAACACATTCACACAGGCCTGGGCAATTTTACAAACAAACAAATGAAGGTGGCTACTTTGAAAAGCATATTCAAAACTAGTGGTTGGCGACTGATGGAGAGAATGGAGCCAGATAGAAGGAATGTTTTAGATCCTCTGACTCTTTGTTTGCTTCGTTGAAGCTGGTTTTGGTGCATTTAAGAGTTTAGCTGTTTAGAATTTACACGACCTGCATACAAAGTCAATGGAAAGACATGAGGGCACATGAAAAGGTGTGGGGAGGACAACTGGGAGAAACCGGAGGAAAGAAATGTAAACATCTAGAGTTTATGGTAGGTTCTGCTATCAGATACACTCCTCATTCACACACACACACACACGCAAACAAACAGCATGCATTCAGCAGGTAGGTTGCTACATGCTATAGCTGACATCTGTGCAGAGGCCAAACTGGATGTTTGAGGCACAAAGCACAGAGTCCATAGTCAGGTGGTTAATTTTGACCAAATAAATCAAAGTGAAAATTTGCTCTGTATTCATTTTAAAGGACAACTCTACCAATTTTACATATCACAGTCTTTTCACAGGTGTTTGCAGAGTACTACTCCATATGCTAAAAAAAAGTTGCATGTAGAGTTTGTGGCTCCACAGGGAGCTGAATGAAACCAGGGTGAGGTGAACTGCACCTCTGTTTGCATCTGAAGAAAATGAAAAAGAAATCTGCAGACTGCTCCTCCTCTCTGCTGGGGGTGAGCAGCTTTAGGCTACATTAGCTGCAGCTAGCTTAACCCACCTGAATCTTCAACCGAACTGTCGGTGGTCAAGGTGCATTGTGGGTAATGTATGTGCCCAGTCTTGACAAGGAGGGAGGAATATGTAGAATAAAAAAAAAAGAAAGATATCTCTGATTCTCCAAATGCAGTAAACTATAGAAGAGATACAGTACGACACAACATCTTATTGTCCTGTCGATTCCCACCACTTAACCTAACAAGCGCACCATGGCAACAAATCACCCCATGTCCCTGTTCATTAGGTAATTAGGAGCATCTCTTTGGCCGGATCGGATTGTCGTTTGTTATGTGCCGACTGATGCTAAACACTGGACTCATCTGACAGACTGACGGTGAGCAGCATCTTCAGCCGCGGCCAGCTTGTCCCGGGATTAATAGGGAGTCCATTTGAGTAAGATACTTTTAAGGTAGATTAGGAGGACGTTACTTTATGGTGAGGGCAATAACCGTGAACATAAAGTGTCCATTTCCTTAAACTGCTGGCTGACGTCCTTCCAGGACATCTCAGAAATTCATTCATTATATTTCCATGACAAAAACCAGCAGCGTACTGCACATAGCAGGTTTCTAACTCTCCACGTCGCTGCAGGGTCTCTGCTGTGATCTCACCTGCAGTGTGTCAATGCAAAGCGTACTGCAATAATAACTTTAGTGGCGTTCATGTGAGATCAGCTGTAGTCGTCACAGCTGGCAGGCCAAAAGAAAACTGTGGCTCAGGTTTCCAGAGCCGCTGTGGTGTCGTTTATTTGCACAAACAAATCATAATACAAAACTGAAAGAAGAGGGCAAACGCAAATTGTGTGGCCAAGAGGGGAAAAAACAATATAAAGAGCTTTAAAAAAACAAAACAAAACAAAAAATAAAACATCACAAACCAAAAACAAAGAGGAAAAGTAAATGAGAGACAGGTGAGCTGAACATCAGGAAAACAAACGTGGCTCGAACAGTCTGAATCTGAACAACACACCAATGTTCATCAAGTCTTCACTGCTCGGTCACCACATTAAAGTATGTCAGAGGCGATAAGCTTCAGTGTAGCGTCACTGTCCCGAGGCCACAGCACCTTTAGATGCACTTTCCACTGGACACACTGAACGCCAGCCACAGCGCCATTGATTTTTTTTCCCCTCTGACACTTAATCTAACCCACAATGATCTACGACCTTATTTTCACACTAATTTCTTCTTGATCAGAGGTGATAAATATCACATTGACATAACCAACTCTTTGTGCATTGCATCAATGCACTGTTTTGTTTAACATGACACCGCCTAGAGCGGTACGACTCCAACTGGCAGTTTGAGAAATGACCTGAGTTGCGTCGTGTTGCCTTCAGAGATGCAGCAAGCAGTTTGAAAAATGTATTTCTTTCTGTTTCACTGCAACAACTCCAATATGTTTTTTTTTTTTTTTTAACTACTGGTACCAAAATATTCAACAGACTTAGGTACAAATACAAAAACTGAACTGAACTATGAAATGATAAGACCGACTCCTGTGACAAAATATTCTAAACTCAAGGTTCACACTCAAGCCAACAGTGTTCTTCAGTGAACTTGCTCAGTTGTTCTCATAAAAAACTGTGTATATGGGATAAGAACTGGAAATATATGGTGGTCACTGACTAAGGTTTTGGGACAAGGCTGAAAGTTACAAAATAAAAAAAATAAAAAAGCTTATAAGTGACCTTGAGTTTAGAACATGGCATGTCATTATCTGCCACTTATCTGGGTCCAGGCCCACGTCACGGGGACGACTGTCACCCAGTCCACAATGCACCAAAGTCCTACAGCACCTCCCATGGGTGGTGGGCCCATTGGAAGGGGTGCCCAAACCCACAACCCCAAGAGATTGAGTCTCGTGCTCTATCAACTGAGCTAACCAGGCGGTGAGTTCAGAACATTTTTTTTTTTTTTTTGAACAATTACCAACAACTATTACATTCATTCAAAGCTGAAATGAAACTCTATCTTATCTGTGATCCTGTACAACTTAACAAAGCAATGCTGTTAATTAATGATTTCATATTGTTTACCAGGCCTGAGGGGTGTGTTTTAGCAGCGTGTTTATCTAAGGTCTGACACCTCCAGCAACACATCAGCAGGGAGAAGTTAGAGTTTGGTTTGTACAGTGAGAGTGCGATTCAGTCAGCGATCTTTCGTCATTACCTTTTGAGAATTGTCTGTCGCTGACATGCCTCCAATCACCCCATAGGTTGCCTGTGCCACCGGTTTATTATGGCCCATAGTTACATTTTATTGTTAGGCAGCCTCTAGTGGCTGCAGTGATTATGACAGAAGCAAAGGGGGAACTGCATGCAACCAGAAAATACATTCCTCCTTCATGTCAAAAGACAGTACAGGAGGCCATGTAATTTATAATTTAAAACAAAAAAAACAAAAACAAACATGCAGTTTAATTTTGTTTGGACTTCAAACATCGTTTTATGCAGATATGCAGCTGTCAGAGACACGTTAGTCTTTCAGTAAATCCGTGAAATAATCCCAACATAATTTTTTTTTTTTCCATCAGCCTACTGAATGTGCAGATTCTTGTGTTCACTTGAGATTACGTGTTTGTGTTGTGTGTGCATGTGTGTGTGTGTGTGTGTTCCCACTGAGCTGGGGACAGGGCCACAGGTGAGATCCCTCTAAATTACACACAAGTGGTCATTAATTATAGATGACACTTTGGTCACATAAACGATTTCATCCTCAAATGAGGTCTGAGGGCGGCCGCTACTGAGGTCCACCATGCATGTGTGTGTGTGTGTAAATGAGCGTGTGTGCATGTGTAATTTAGAGCGCCATCACCTGTGGCCCCGTTCCCGGCTCGGCAGGAAACACACACACACACACACATTAGCATGGGTGTGTTGATGGGTGCGTGTGTGTTGGTGAATCCGGCGGCCCCATCCAGCACATCGCAGGGCTTTGATGAACATACTCATTATGCTAAAGAGTGCTCCATGCCTGGGCTTCCCTGTGCCTTCAGGAAAGGTTAACTCAGGATGGTTACACAGCACAGCGAGAGCCTGTGGGCGCACGGGGGCAGAGCGGCTCTGGAGGAGCACGCTGACGGTGTTAGATGTCTCAGGACCAAAAATAGATCTGGGTATGCAGAGCAAATATCATGGGAACATCAAGGTGCCATGATTGATGCCACAGAATAAACAAACATTGCAGGTGAAGCCACAGCAGCTTTCACGCTGCAGCTGCAAGGTCCCACATCAGATGTTTCCTCTCACAGATATGATGCTGTCTAATTTGTGTGGAAAGTAAAAGGCTGAAAGTGGAAAGCGATGGGGTTTGATAGAATTTTACTGAGTCTGAACCCAGTTCTGAATTGGATTAAGCAGATTGTTTGGTGGGGAATGAAGATGCCTGTAAGTTAAAAACTGTCCTGCTTTTATTTTACTCAGCACAGTAACATACATTTTTGTTTTGTATAACAAAAGCTTTAATTTGATATTTAAGAATCCATCTTCCTCTAATCATGTTAACCACACAGTTGGTCATTTTAACTGTGATTTAGTGACCAATTACCAGACAAGAATGACACTGTGAATTAACTATCAAACCTAAACCAAAGATATTTTACTGTGCCGAAGGGGTGAAGGGCTTTCACCTCATACTTAGTCACTGCTCTGTGACTTTCATTAACCCTGTCGTGACTCACTTTTCCAGCTGTGGTTAGGAAAAGTGTGTTGGCCACTGAGAAGCTGGACTGCAGATGTAAAAGCCGTAGAAGCTAAAGATTAAAAAACAGTAAAAATAATATTAATTCTACTTCTTTCAACCTTGATATTTAAAAAACAAAAACACATAAATAAATTTTGAATAATTCATTATTGGTGTCACCATCTTGGACATGAGCCCTGGTTAACGGGATGAAAGAGAGTAATCTGGTATCTGGTCGCTCACGAACAGTATAAAAGAATGAAACTGTGTTACAGCAGAAAGTTCTGAATTTCCCAAACCTTCTCTCTTTCTCTTCTTCTACTTCTCTTTCCTTGTTTTTTTTTTTCCCCTCCGAATCAGAGATTAGTGTGTAATTACATGGGAGATCAGCAAAAAAAAGGGGGGAAAAAGGGGAGTGTGTATATTTTAACAAGGCGGTGGAGGAGGAGTGGCGACGGGGGAGGAGGTGGCGCAGCCCCCGTCACGGGCCGACTGATTGTCTGCTTTTAATCCTCGACCTCATTATCACCTCCAGGTCCGGCAGTGGCAGTAAATGAATCTATCTGCCGAGTGTCAAATCTTCACACCTTCGCCCTGGTAATCACCCCAAGGTGCAAATACAGAAGATGGATAGAATGAGAGAGATGAAGGGAGGGAGAGAGCGTATGACCCCTGCATTTCATCAACAAAATCCCCTCTTTTCATAATTAAGAAAAGCTACATGATGTTGTTTGGTGGGTAATTAAAGCTGATTAAATATTCAGTTTCTTTAAGGTCAAACTGTGACAAAATGTACAGATTTGATGCATAAGAGACGTAAAGAGCTTTTACTGCTGTCAGATTAAAATCCAATGATTCAGTATCTGACAGGTTTCATGTTCATCTATGTTTATTTTTGACCAATGGCAAAGGCAGGGTTAAAAACATATACAGGTACATGAGAATGATAAAAATAAATAGTAGTAAGTGATTTCTATTTTTTTTATATATTAAGATAACTGTATAATGCTGACAGAATCAGATCTGCCTATGAAATACTTGAATAAAATACTCTAATTGACGTTTAATGATATTCAAGTCTGAAAATCTGAAATACTGAAAAATGGGCCATCTCAATTAGAAGGTACAAAACATCCGATTAAATTAAGCAGGTACGGCAATAATTAGTTACATTTCACCTCTGGTTGCCTGGTAACTGTTAATAGCTGTTAATTGAGAAATTGGTTTGGTGTCACAACTGTAATATTACTGTGTAATATGACATGTACAGTTGCTGTATTTGTTAAGAAAGTTCACAAAGGGAAAACATAATTTTTTTTTTTTTTTCCATTTTATTTTCACTTGCATTTAATGGAAAACTTTTTTTTTTTTTTAACGTTATTCATCTGACTTGTGTTCATGTTTTGCAGATGGTCAGATTTAACATGTTTTTCTGATTTAAGAGCCACAAATTGGGTAAAAATGTTTGAAAAGTGGTTTTATTGTTTTTATCAGCATTGATTTTGTTGTAATGTTTATGGGCCTGTTTTCTGCCCCTGTGGAAAAACTCCTGCTCTGTTACAGAAAGCTTCCGGTTCATTGCAGTGCTGAGTGAGTTTCATGACGTTTAAACCTTTTTAAAAACTTATCAAAAACATTGCAGTCGCTCTATAATCTCTTCATCCATTCAATGGGCTTATTGCAGACTTGTTACGAGTGAAATAAAATATTCCCCCTGAGACAAGCTGCACTTTGCTTCCATTGTCACCAAAGTTTTTGAGAAAGAGCTTCCGGCTACAGGAAAATGACTCTGTGATAAGTTGCAATATACTTCCAATGGACACAAGCCCTTTGGACAAATCCAACAAAATCTATGCTACCTTGAAAAACTATAATCATGCATTATTGAATTGGCAAGGATAGTGTGTAATAGAGAGATCCTAAACCCATTCCCCCTCCTGAATTATTAATTGAATTCAAATAACAGACAGAATAATTTTCTTAAAATATCTCAATCATTTTTCACAAAGGCTTAAAATGGGGTAAAACAACAGAGATGCAGTCTGTGTGTCCTGTGTGTGGACGAAGAAAGTGACTGAATCAGAGTCTAAAAAGCCACAGTGAAAAAGGAAAATTGGTTATCAGCACGTTGGAGAGGTTACAGGACAATAACTACCCAACACTCTCTTTGTTGAATCAGGAAATTCAGAGATTATAACGTTACCGTCTCGCCTGCTTGCTGGCATTTCTCCAACACGGTGGCACATCCCTCGTAACCATTGGTAACCATTACATGACAGGTCTGTGTTTATGCGAAAACCCCCTTCACTTCCGACTGAACCATTTCACCGTTCAAGCAATGAGCTGCAGAAGGATAGTTGGCTAAATGTTGTACTAAGTACAGGGTAAAATATGATAATGAGTACAAATGGGATTATTAGGAGGCTGTGTGTCATCAGTCTGACTGATCCATGATGTCAAACTAGCCAAGCAAATTCAATTAGGCTTGCAATTACTCCCTGGCGCTAGTGGAGACGTATTGGAGACGTTAAATATTGATGGAAACATAGATGCCACATTTGTTCTTCTCCAAAGGTGAACGCATCTCCGCAAGGCAATCACAAATGCTAAATATGAAGCCAGTCCATTCGTCATCCTGAGCTCCAGAGCATCTACGCTACCGGTCAAATGTTTCAGAAAACCCCCATGTTTCCAGTTCTTATTGAAATTTAAGCCAGTCCAGTGAATGAAGGTAATCTGTAAAATATGAATTTCATAAGAAACAGGCAGCATCAAACACAAACATTTGTGCTGTGTCTTGTTTGCAGTTCTCTGTGTCCTGTCAGCAGTTACACAGACAAGGTGGCCTATGGGGAAAATGCTTTTTGGGCCACAGGGGATTTTCTCACTGCAATTCTGTGGGTGGCCACTGGGATAAACTGGCAGCAAGGTCGTTCTATAAATACATCCACGGCAGACTGCGGTGGTCTTTCCTAAGTCTTTGCTGCTCATCCTTTTGGGTTCATACATTAGTATTTCAATACTGACAATACAGCAAACAAACCTACCTGCTGTTAAACTTCTCAGGATGCTTCTCCCTCATTACGTGGAAGCGATGTGCAATGGAGGCATCCTGGAAGAGAAAGATCAAATCTTCATTACAGGTGCTGCAAATGTACTTTTACTTTTATGTACCCACAGCAGACATAAGATTATTTACACGCAAATAATGCTTTTACATCCAAGACAGTCTCTTCCTCATTAACTCTTCCAACCAACTTCTCAAACGATGCACTTACACCTTGTGTGTCCCTTGCATATATCTGTCTATAAAATGAAAGGAGCTGTGTGCAGGAGGTGGCAGCGGGTTTGAGCCTGGGATGGAGAGGTATTGACAGAAACCCTGATGAACAGCACGCTGCCTCCGCACAGGCTAATTAATTAAACACACATTGTGAGTAATCACAGCTCCCAACTAACCTACAGGATGCTGCCGACACCCTGGCAACCGCGTTGTTGTCTCTCTCCCTTCCTCCACCTCTCCTCTCTCTCTCTTTCATTATACAGCACTCTCGACCTCTCTCTCTCACCCAGTCTGATTTTCACCATCTCTCTCTCCCCCCCTCTCTCTGTCTGTCTGTGACCTGGGGCAAAAACTACAGCCACACTGGAGTTCTTGGTGTTAAGGCGATACAGCTCATGCTACATATGTTAGTGTGGTGTGACTGACAGAGACACTTCGCCAGTATATTAACACCATCTCAGTCTGGTAAGACTGTTATCTAGTATTTAAGTGTGAACTTATAGAATCAGGTGTATTTATAGTAAACCTGCATGATGTAGTTTGCTAGTAGACAGAAAATTCCTTCAAAATGAGATGGGGAATTATTTGAAGGTATAAATGTACACATGCCGCATGGAGGGGGTCTGGTTTGGAGCCAGACTCACAAAGATATTTTAGACTGGTTGGTCGTAGTAGGCCTAGTCATAATTTGTGGTTTGCTAATAATGTTGTGGAGTGAACAGCAGAAGGACAAACCCAGGCTCCATTAAGAGGCCACAGCATCTCAGCCCTGCCACAGGTCTGCTCTGCAATGAGATTATGTGCTACTGGGACATTTTTATATTGTTACACGCTTTGCAAAATTTTTCTAGACAAACATTGCTCGATCAGCCATGTTTTCAGGTAAAAGAAATTCCATTCATCCTGAAGTATTCCCACTTAAAGGCAAACTCAAGAATTACACAGCTTTGTGCAAAGGAAAAATTCAGGTGTTTGTGAAATCTGTGAACTATAACAATTATTTTTAAAGTGATTCTTCTGAGCAGTTTTTTTTCCGTATTTGGTGACAGTAGAGACAGCGAATGTGGGAAAGAGAGAGGGGAAACAGTCCAGCTGAGTCCAACCACTCAGCTGTCAGTTTACCAGTCTTTATATATCTGTATCATCTGGTTTAATAAAAGTGATTTCTGTTCAGTTGGGTTAACTTCATTAACTGTTCAGAGTAAATCAAATCAGGTTTCTCTGCAAAACCTGACGACGACCTTTTTGTTGTAATAAACTGCACAAGTACACAAAAATTATGTCTGCATAGTAACTTGTAAATGATAGATTTTAAACAAGGTGTTTAATAAAAATAGTTTAATATAAATTCACATTCAAACTGAATATATATATACAACATCACTTATGTCATGAAGTATGCAGATGATCTCATCAACAGAATAAAAAGTCTCAAGTAATAAACTATGCAGGGACTATGCTAAAAATTTTACACTAAAATTCCCTTTAATTTCCACTTCTAAGTCAGTGTCAGCAGAAAAAATGCTGGCAGGGCCTTTGTGAAAAAAGACCAAACTCTGACAGACACAGCAAAGTTGTCCGGCTCTGAAAACATCTCAAGAAAGAGTCAGAGAAAGTTGATGTAAACTTTTTGGGCTTGTTCCTCTCCTCCCTCCACTGAAGCAATCTGTTTTGACCCGCTCCATTTTGAGTGGCACTATTGAAACAGCACCTACGGGGAGGACCCCCTGCTAGCTCTCTGTACAGAAATTTAGGAGAAGCAAAAAGAGAAAAATCAATGGAGCTTCTCTTGATGTCTCTTCAAGACGCTGTAAGCAGAGGACCAAAAGAATTCTTCAAGATCCCCGCAGACTCGCCTCACGCTTCCAACACGAGCCAGAAAGGTGAGATGATGGATGTATCTAAGAGATTGTAACTTGATTTTCTTACAAACAGGACAATAGCTGCAAACAAGAGAGCAAAAGCGAGGAAAGGTTGTCTCCCCTTTGGTTTGGGGTCTATTATCTGAGATCAGGTACAAGTGGAGCAGCGGCTTTGCAACAGTAAACAGCGATTTCAAGCAACGGAGAGTGGATATAGCATTTAGTTATTCCACACTGATGCATCGTGTGTTTGCTTTATGTGGTAAAAACCTTACAAATAAACCAGCCTAACACTGCCGAATAGCTGAAATCAATATCAAAAACATAGAATATTAATTATTAATGTTTATATTTTATGATTTTTTTTTTACATTTATATGAAAACGTGACATATGAAATTATAAAAATAATGACCTTCAGTCCATGCATAAACACAAAAACTTTTTTTTTTTTTACCTCATTTCAGTTTGAGAGCTTGTTGCTTTTGGCCAATCAAGCTCAAGCAAATGGATCTGGATCTTTCAAGCAAATTACACGATCTTCAGCAGCAGATGGAGTATGTTCAGATGTCATATAATAGTAAATGTTTACTTTTTTTTTTTACTTTCGTTGGCGAGTTTCAGGTTCATTCTAGGGAACAACTCTCTGCTGATGCGGCACGCCTAAAGCTTCAAAACAGCTGCTAAAGGGACCTTGTGGTGAGTCTCAAAATTGCAGTTTTTAGGCAAACATGGCTGATAAGCCCACAAAGTGCTCAGAAAGTATTTATATTTCTTGAATTTTTTTCCTCCTACACATGTACTTTAAAAACACCATCAAGGCCTGACTGAGTATTTAAAATCCAAACCATAAAACCTGAATATTACGGGACCTGTCAGTGACACCATCAACACACGCCGGACAGATTTACATCTCCAGGCCTTGACCCCCTTGCGGCAGTGGGACATCTTCAGCTCACTCACTCTCTCTCTCCCCCCCTAGCTGCCCTCAAATAATTACCAATGTAAAAATCTGGCACCCAAATTAATACAGGACATGTGTAATGTCCTCTCATAGCTCAAAGTTTAGTCCAATTATGAGTGGGCCCCAGCGGTTTGATGTGCCTTTCACTACGGGGGAGAGTAATGGCTTTGACAGGAGCGCCAGGGTCATTAGGGCGACTGACTGCATTATGGTAGTGGAGCGTGCTCAGTGATTAGTTCTGTCTCTCACCCCTGGCCCTGATTGAGATCATTACACTTCACGTCACTTCCACATCCTCCCAAAGGGATGGCGCCATTAATTCTCAGTCCAAATGGGCTGTGGCAGATGGTTAGGTTAGAAGAATTTACAAGGAAAAAAAAAAAAAGATTAAAAGATGGCCCCCCTTTTTTTTTTTACCTGGGCCGTGGGATTGAAATTCTTTGGAAAATGAAGTTTTACGGTAAATTTTTCAGTTTGTCACTTACGATTTGAGTCTGAGAGGTATCAGAGAAATCAGACAAATACAAATTTGAAAAAAGACTTGAACCTCTCTTTAGATTCTTTCAGATTCAACATGTCATGTTGGTGGTGACACCCATCGTCCGTGGTCGCTGCTACTGCTGATCTTTTGATTTCGACAGTGTCATTACAGAAACAATCTACTCTCCATCTGCATAATCTCTGAGGTAATTATTAGCTTGACTTGTCGCATAATCTTTATTGTAATTTTCCTTTCATTCAACGGAAAGAAAAAAATTTGATGCGAACAAAATATTATATCACACTCAAATCCATAGAGAGCTCAAAGTCTTCTTAATCCGCCACAAACAACTTCATTTGTCATCATCACGCCTGCTGGGCACTAATCCCACTAACAGCAAAAACAACAGGGGTTATAATGACTTTATGAACCAGCGAGGCCAAGGCTGTTTTCTTTTAATGCTCTTATATAAGTTTGTTTTAGCAACAAGGAATCAACCGGTTCGTTTAAAGCATAAAACATTACTGTTATTATTGGGGCAGTTTAGTTTTGATTAGCAGCACGTGTTGAAAAGTTTTTAAACCAGAGACTGGGGACGTGTTGAAAGCCACAACATCTGGCACAAACATTTGCCTCCTGAGGCAACAGCACTGATATGTAGCTTTTCCAAAATGGGAACTGCCTCAAAAATCCGAGACTTTTCTGACATGGTGATAATCAGACACATCATCTTTACGTCCGGATTATTGTGATTCACTCTGTTACTGCTCAGATCGACACCCATCTTCTGTCTGCTTTTCCAAAACCCATGGGTCACAGCAGTCCATCACTTAAAGTTACTCTGTGGAGTTTTCTCATAAACAAACAAATCTGATGTTTGCATGTTCACCAAAGTTTGTGTGTTTCCCTAAGGCCCCTCAGTTGTGCTGCATATATTTGCTTCCACACAAAGCACCGGCTAAGCCAACATTTAAAATTATATTTAAACCAGCATAGTTTACATTGGGGGACAATGGGGACTCATTCATAAAAACACTGTTCCATAGCACTGCTAGTGGTCAAAGACTTCATGGGGCACCTTTAACGCTGGATGCTTTTATTTTCTAAATGTATAGTTTAGTGTCAGACTTGACCCATTTGTGGTGTCACCACAAGACCAGGTACACGTCTTAGCCATATCATGTTTTAATTATATTCCCCACAGTGTAACAATGTGTAAGCCTCTCTTTTACTTTAACTCATGCCTTGTCTTCACTCTGCCAGCATCATAAAGTTGTAGGAGAAAACAGAAGCAGCACTGAGCTCTTCTTTTTTTTTTTTTTTTTTTACAAGCATTTTGAAACCCGATCAATTCATGTTTTTAAAACGATTTGTAACTTTCGTGAACAGCATTCTTCAAAAACAGCTTTACTAAATCTACATTAAACGTGTTGTTTGAATCAAAAGATCAGGTAACTTGTTATATGGACTTTTTTGACATTTATACCTGGAAGTTAAAGATGAATGTGCAGAGATTTATTTCGTACTCTAAGCACTTCCCCCTGTACACATCACCATATGCTCATCACTGCAGACAGATTACAGTCGTTGTTGTCCTCTATCACAATGTTAACAAGACCTGTCCTCTAATATCCTCTAACATCATCATTAGGGGCCCAGGCTGGAGGTGTTATTCAACTAACATTTGTAAGGCCATGCATCACTTATGTCCCTGCCACAGTCCGTATGAGTCTCACAACACAGAGTGGCTCCCTCCTCTGCCACCTGCAAATGTCAATTACCATATTTCCCCCTGACATTTATCAGTAATGGCTAACATGAGCTACGTGAAATCAGTGTCATTATGGTGGAGATGGACGTTGGGTGGGTGTGGGTGGGGTGGGTTTGCTGATGGGCGCGTAACACCGTGCAGACACAAAACAAGGCTTGTTTATTGATCAGACAGTTGAGGCTTGAGCACATCTCAATAAAGGCCTAACCAGAATGTGATCAAAACAAATAAATTGATTAGGTGGTTACAGCAGGTGCTGCGTTTTGTTTGTCTGGTCTTTTTTTTTTTTTTCCTTAGTTCAAGCTGGTAACAACAGACCCGAGAATGACTGACAGGGGGAATTTCATTTTCAGTATTTTCAAGTCTACTCTGCAGTGGATTGTGGATTTTAAACTCAATGTCACAAACAATGACCGAAAATGATTTTTACATATAGTATAATTCCGGCTTATGAAAACTGAAAAGTGGGCACAGAGTCACAGAAAAAGGGAAAAACAAGCGGATGGATCCACTGAGCCTCACTGTGAGCGAGCAGGCCGAGACAAGTTCAAAGCAACAACAAAACGAGGACACCTCAGCAAGGTCACTGCTGCAACTCAGAAGAGGAAGGAAACTACAGTCAGTTTTTCCAAATCTTGGTTTAGCACTCTGACTATTTATAACTGCCTGTAACCGATAGCCAGTCCCAGCAGGGAGCTCCACAATGGGACAAAACAGACTGAATCACCTGTTTCTGACAAATTTTACCAGTGTATCTGGACACCGGTCGTGGCCCTTTACTCGACTTTTAAAATGACTTTTTGCTTCTTATCTATAAAGGAAGGATGCATTTTAAAAGAAAAGTCTGGGTAAAAGACGCCAAGTCCTGAACAGAGATATCTCTGAATGTTAATCCACCCACTGTTCATTCATGCCTGAATACTGACTGACGTCGGACTCACCACTCCGATGGAGAAGTAGTTGTTTATAATGCTGTAAGGCACCGGGTCCCCTCGCTCCTCCTTGTCTGTGGGTGTGACATCAATCTTCCAGCGATCCAGCATCACCTCCGTGCTGTTCTCGATGTCCCGCAGGATCTTCAGGAGGCTCTCGCCCTCGTAGCCTCAGGAAGAGAAACAGGAGACGAGTGAGACGTAAAAACGGGTCGAGGAGAGCTTGTGCCACTTGGCTGATGCCTTGACATTACTTACAATAACATGAGTGTAAACTACCACTGAGCTGATTTATTGGTTTACTGGGCTAATATTGGCTGTGTGGTGTTGATATGGAGGTTCTTACTAAATCTACAGCTACAGAAAAGAGATCTGTACAATCGGAAATATGTTTCTTTATACATTTTATTTCATTTTATTACTATTTACTTTCTGATTTTATGTAATGCTCAATTAAGTTCTTATCAAATCTTTTTAAGCTATAATATGCCAAAGATTTGGTCCCGACAATGAATAGATATTGGTTTGCTGCCTCAAAGAGAAGATGCTATAAGGTTTATAGTGCCTGTTTTGAAATGAAGGTTTAGTCTTTGTGATATTCTGGATTATATTCTGGATATTATGGATAAGAAAAAAAACCCTCCATTCTCTGGTCTGAGTTTCTCCAGTGTGAACATTTGTATTTCTTTGGGTTTTGGTTTGGACAAAACAACAGACCTGAAGACATTTTATAGAAATGAATCGATTTATTACTCCCTGAGCTTTGTCTGAATTATAATATATGATAAAATTAATAGTGGGTTACGGTGTTGTGTGTTTCTATCTATATATAATAATAAGGTAAATTGAGGCCATGTATTTCACCGCTATGTATCTATTTTCTGTCAGTACCTCCTCCCCATCGCAGACATCTTGCCAGATCATTGCCCGTGCCAAGAGGAAGTATACACACAGGGGGGTTCCTGTCCAGGTTGGCCTTATCTGGAGCAGCAGGACAAATATCACAACACGACGCGAAACACGGCCAAAAGCAAGAAAACAAACTCAGTGCAAAGACTTGCAAAGAAGGCATCAAATCCATTTTGCAACCCCACTTGTAAAAACTACAAGTCAATATGAACGTCCAGTTGTACAGTCTATTTCAAGAGACACATTTTGCCTGACGGTTATTACCTCTCTTTGTTTTGATTGATAAAAAATTGAGGCAATTTTTGAGAACCTGAACAAGTAACACGTCTTCGAGACCAAATAGAGGACGCCAGGTGATTTTTTTTTTTTTTTTTTTCCCCTCAAATGATGACTAATATGTTGTTTCTCAACTCACGTAATCATCCCATTTTACCACCCCTGAATACGCAGGCTCGGACGTAATGAAAGAGTTTATACACAAACCATAAAGGACGCTTTACCATTTCAGGCTGAACAACAAGGGTGTAGCTGGCTTTGAAAACTAATAAAAACAAATGCAATTTTACCAAAAAAAGAAATGGAGTGTTTGAGTTCTACCATGTTGTATGTAATCAGAAAGTGAAGACAATACAGGCACATATACTGTAGCACCATAGGAGTTTTGGGAGTTTGTAATCCTTGTAAAATAATTGAAAACAGCACAGGACAAAGCCAAATATCATGAAATGTGCATTATATTCTGTACCTATGAAGTCCAGGATCCAGCCCACGGTGCCGTCCCCTCCGCAGGCCAGCACTCTGAAATCAGGAACGTCTCTGAAGAAGTTCAACCTAAGACAAACACAGTTCCTTCTGTATGTTATTTTTAACTTCATGTTTTATTGTGTAATTACGCACTCACACCTTTTCATGTTTTATATGTCACACAGGCTACGTACCAAAAACTTGGCAAAGACATGGACAGTTTGTTGCACGGATGTTTTTGGAGCTTGTAAATTAAAATTGCAGTGTTACTCCTTCACACTCAAGCTTGCTCTGCATTACCATCATGGTGAAGTGCTTCCACTGCCTTTTATGCTGGTTTTGCTGTCTCATGTCAAACCTCACAAGGAATGAGCACCTTCTTTTCATTGTGCTCTAAAAGGATTATATAAAACTTCCAGATATTCTCAGGTGAATGATGTTTAATTAAAATATCTCTGCTTTTCTCAGCCTTTCTTGACACATGATGCAGGCACAGTGTGCCGATCACGAGCTTATTTTTGAGCCTACTGAAACAACACACTGCTTCACTGCAAACCCCCTCTAATCCCACAAAGTAACACATGTCGCACTGACAATTATTCATTCAGTGAGCTAGCCTGCCTGTTCAAGGGTTAATTGGATCATGACAGGCAATGTTCAGTCCAACTTCTTCCGTTCCTTCACAATAACAAAGCCCTAACTGAATGAGCCAGCCTCCGAGCCTCATATGGTGGGTAAATGATTCGCTCAATTACTCTCCAACTGGGACCACAAACCATATTAGACGCAAAACAGAGCGCCGCAAACATGAAAGGCAACTTTGGGGATGTTTAAATACCAAGAAACAAACACTTAATTTGCTGTAATTGCATTTGTGAGGCAGCTAATTGACAGCAGTGCGTGCGGCTGCCTCGGCCTGCAGTGTCCGACGGTGACCGTTCACCTCGCTAATGTGTGCTGCAGTGCGTACACTTGACAAAATATTAACAAGGTTACAGCGGGGCAAGGTCATCTGGAATGTTCTCAGCTCCAAGGAGAAGCTCTGGGTTCAGCTGCAGACAGAGGGGAGGCAGGTGATGCTTCAGGCCACGTGCACGGGGCATCGACAGAGGAGAAACAAAACAGTGGACACAAGGTCACTCCCCAAAAACTTGGAGCTGCGTTGGCACAATCTGCGACGCGAGAGCCGTGCCAGCTCCTCGCACAGACAGTCCAAACCTCGTGGAGGTTTTTGTATCCTGCGTGTGCCGCTGTGTATTTATTTTTTATAAGGCACGACGATTCCGTTTTCAGATCTAATCAAAGCCAAACAACGTGGCAGCACGGAAGCAAAGCATTCCTGTGTATTTAAGCGCCGCTGGACGCAAACAGCAAAGTGAAGGAGCCTTATGCATGTAAACGATCCATTCATTTTCTTAATCATAGATGTGAAGCATAGGAAACCTGATGCTGCCCGCACCTACAGCCCACGGTGAGCTGCTCGTCTGTATGCGTGATCACATGTGGTATGGCGTGAGTTTCACCCCTCTCTGTCCATCACTCACCTGTGTCAGCGGCTCTCCGATCACATACAGGCTTATGCATATGGAGCCGCTGTTCATCCGTGGCTACAGCATGAGGCCGTCGTCTCTAGCATTTGTTATGTGTGAACTCACCTCATTTGTGTCTGCGCTGTGTGAGAACTAAATGGAGGGTTTAATACTACAGGCCTCTCCTGCATGTGATGGTGGTTATTATATGCGAGCAACAACAGAAAACAGCTGCATGTTTGTAAACAGAAGCTCATTAGTCAATATGAGTTTTCAAAAAAAAAAAAAAAAAGGACGAATTGGGACTTTTTCTTTGTCTTTCTTTCTTTCTGTCTTTCTTTATATCAATAAGAATTAAAGGCAATTAATTATAAAAAGAAATGACAGGAACAGCTTTTAAATTCAACTTGATGTCAGCAGGAACATATTCTGCATCAAAATATTCACATTTTATGACCAATTTATAACTTTTGAACAAGATTTCTTTTTTTGGCAGTGAATTTCTTCACTGTCTTCTTATCTGTGAAGAGCTGCTGAAATTACAGACAATCACTCAACACGTCTCAGAGGATTCTCACCTCTGTGTCTGTACTGCGGTCGTCCAGGATCCATTTTTAATTCACTAACTCTCTCAAATTTGTAAACATTTTTAAGTTGTAATCTAAGCTGATCTTAAGCTGAGTGAGTTCAGAATGTCACTTTTAGCAGGTTGGTAAATTACAGGCTCATGTCACTGACATACTTCAGTAGCTATTCAGGGAGATGACCTACGTACCCTGGCATGGGTCCATTTTTGGCCAGGTTGTACACTTGTCTCGGGTTCAGAAGATACTGGAACTTTCTGTAAATCCTACAGGAGTGAGGATGGAAAGACATCACATCAGAAAACATCTCTCCACAACAACAACAAGGCAACAAACATAAACTCGCAGTGCAAACATCTGACTCAAAAATGTGGATTTACTGTCAGATTTTGTCGTACGAGTGCCGATGC
The DNA here is from genome assembly GCF_017976425.1 of Toxotes jaculatrix. Taxonomy (NCBI): domain Eukaryota; kingdom Metazoa; phylum Chordata; class Actinopteri; family Toxotidae; genus Toxotes; species Toxotes jaculatrix. The sequence continues at coordinate 3,304,802 of NC_054401.1, read as the reverse complement.
CGACCGGCGTCCAATCAGACAGTGTGACAGTGCAGTGGACTGGGCAGTGGGGCGGGACATACCCAAAGTCCCCTTGAGGAGAAACCATTAGAAAGACTAATTCATTTTAATTTCAATTTCATTATATCAACTGGCTGAAGTCATATTTTGATCTCATAATTTAAACAAATGAGGGCCGGCGTAATAAGGAGTGAATGAATATGTTTCAGTAATAACCCAATTAGCCCTGGGTTAAAGAAGGGGGACCAGCCGGGGACGTGACGGTGGGGAGGGTGTCTGAGCGGAGGAGAGGGGGTGTGTATGAGCTGACAGCGGAGGCGGCCGGCACGTTAGGTAAATGTTATTGTGTTTTTATTTGACTAAGTAAGCCTAAAGCACTTGGCAGCCAGAGGCCATGCTGCTGCCTTCCCCTCTGCGGCTGAGGAGCGGGGCTTTAGAGGCCTCTTGTAGCATGTTGAGACAGATTGTGTGCTTACCTCTCTCCCTGCTTCCCCCCGCTCTTCGGATTGACAAACACTAGCAGAGGATGAGTGCCCTCTATTGTTGTGATCTGAATGGGAGATGTCAAAACAAACCGTTGGTGTTGGGAGACTGCAGGATGCTTCACAGGAATTCACTTTCAAGCCATATCCCTCAGACAGTATATACAGCACTTACAAGCTGTGCCAGTCATCTGATACATTTGCACTGCAGTTCTTCTGTTACCTGGCTGAGGCGAGGCCTGGGAGTCCACATTTAATCTTGTGTTAATTATATTATCTAATTATTAAGGGGAGAAGTGAAGAAGTCACTAGAAATGTATTTTCAATCCTTCACATCAAACTGATGTTATTTATTCCAGGGATAAGGTTGTAATTACTCTATATTTTTCTTATTCCCATGAAAACACCAAAATCAACATCGTCTGTCTCTTAATACTTTCCAGCTTTCCCTCTCTGTCTGTGGCTCTCAACCTCAAGCCCATTCATCCTTACTGAAGACACACACCTTTCCTAAAACTGCTGGGCATTGTAGTTTGTAGCAAATGTTATTCAAACAGGAGTAAATAGTGCTTTTGTTGGGGACTATTTTCAGTGGCGGATGAATACATATTAAGTACACTGATTACAATCTATAGCAGCATAACGGTGTATGAGGTCAAAGACTGCAGGAAAGTCAAAATAAAGTACCATAGCTGTGCTCATGGTGATGAAGAAACATGTCACTCACTGTGATGCAAAGTGTCACTGATTTGTTTTGGCTCAGTGGAATGAGCTGCATCACCGTTGGTTTTAGTCTGTTCATGGAACTCATTGACGTTAAGAAAACTGCAGGATATTATAAGCAAAACGTTTCACACTAACCAAATAATAATTTCATTCATCACACTTTTGCTCTGGTTTGTACCAAAATTTACCACATATTAAGTTTTTTTTTGTAGAAGATGTGATGGTACAGTAGCTGGATGCCGCTCTTCAAACTTCAGAAACCAGATAACTGTGGACAAACAGCACAGTAAAACAACCCATCTATCTCTCAGCCAGTCGATACTCTCAACCTGAAATCTCATGGTTTGTAACAGTTACTTGTCACTGCTTCCTAATCAGCACGACAGGCTGTCTCGTGTGACGTGAGGAAGGGTTTTCCAGTTTCTCTGCGCGGCGGTGAAACTGTGGATAGACAGAGCCTGCAGCGCCGGAGGCCGAACTCACAAAGCGCCACATAAACAAGCCCTGCACCAGCGGCCCCCTGTTTGAATTGCCCTTCCTGCCGTTAGTCTGCAACAACTCACCCCGTGCTCTCCCTGACACAGATGAAGCGCTTAACTCCCCCTGTCTGCTACCCCAGCAGGCCAAGGGTGAATTAATGAGCTCCCTGTCCAGGCCAGAGTGATCCATTACTTCCTGTAATTATAAATAATAATCTTGATTATTACGCTGGTTAGCCAGCAAGAGGCATAGATGGATGTGCCTGGGATATGATTCATCATATTTCTCTCCCAGCCACGCGCAGACGAGCAGTCGCCACAGACGGCGGCAGGTTTCCATCGCCAGCGTTCTGGCTGACAGATATTAGAGAGGATCAGGCCGGACTGGGCTTAGCTATATGATACTGATTACCAGCAGGGCCTGCAGAGTCCCATCACACACCCCAGAACCAACTGCAGGGGTCAATTTCAAGACGTGATTTTCAGAAATGAAAAAAGGCTCGAAGCATCAATATTCTCTTAAAATAACAGTGACGGCTGCCCATCAACAATTTGGTGCAGAGAAATACTTGACGTAGGAAACATATTTCTCCATTCCTGGCCGAATTACATCGACTCTTCGTTCATTTTAGAATTCACTTTAAAATTGTGTTGATTACATTTAAATCCCTACACGATCTGATTGGTTCAAACATTTCAGATCCTGTAACCCTTTGTTCTGCACTAACATCCCTTGGACCCGACAACTGCATCCAGGCTTGGGACAAAGGGGGATCGTGTTTTTACTGTTCAACTTCAGCGTCACATTAGCTGAGTCAGAGCAACCTTTTTATCATTTTAACTCCAATGGCTTTATGTTGTTCTTTTAATATTTTATTTCTCTGTATTTGTACATTGTATTTGAAGCACCTTGCTATAGAAATAGAGTTTACTTTCTTTCTTACTGGGCTTAACAAGTTTTGACTCATTTTACAACCAACACGTACAAAATAAATTTGTAAATTAAACTCTGAGAGATCATATTTTATAAAAATCTGATGAAACATGTCAATTTTATATACAGATTATGGAAAAACTAGCTCAATTTTTATTTTACAACAAAACAGGATTATGACGGTAAAAGCATCTCTCAGATCTAGTTTTTCTAGCTTATTATTGCTGAGATCACAGTGTGAAAAAGATTTAGCTAAAGTCTGGTTAAATTAAATTTAAACGATGGCTGTGTTTACACTGAGCACTGCGGTATGGAAATGTACAAATATACTGTAAGAAGTTTAAGCAGTAAAACTACACTGAGGTTATAGAAGACTCAGATTTGAGTGTTACCTGCAGTCCTTGGCCGTCCACCGTGACCGAGTTGGCTCTCTGCATTTTCCCTCGGCTCGACTGGCTGGACCGGGAGTCCTTCCTCAGCGTCGACTGCCTTTCCTGAGGTCAAAGGTCAAACAGTGATGTTATTTAAAGATCCATAAATTAAATTCCAAAACGGTGAATTCCACTATCAGGAAAATGTGAGTTCTATTCTTACAAGCTATGAAACAAATTTAAATCAAGCCATGGCACTTTTTTAATCTGATTACTGCTTTCCAAATAAAATGTTTGGATAATTGTAAAAGGTCAAATTTACCAGTATATGTTTCTTAAACAGATATGTATATATATTTTTTTGTTGTTGGTCGTATTTAATGTATTTATTGTTGTAACCAGGTCTATAACTACTAGAGCACAAGCTCTGTATTTTTTTCTGATTAAGTTTAGGTCAACAAATTTAGCATCTGTCCAACTGAATTATATCCTTGGCAGTGTGGAACAGCAAAGACCACTGTGCTGGAAAATAAATCACTTCATTTTATGGGACTATAGTTTCCCAATAATTCTTTAATCCAGAGAGTTACCTAATTATGTGCTAAGTATAGGGAAAGTTGTCTGAGAGTTTGTTTTGAGAATTGCTCAGTTTATATAAAACTTAATCCAAATACAAATGCACTTCCTCTGCCCATCACTGCTTTTCTGCTTCCCTTTTTGGACATGTCCAGCCACCTTCTACCACAGAAGTTTAAAATGTTACACAAGTGGATAATTTATATTTTAATGAGCAATTTCAGGTACAGCCTTTTTCCCCCCCTGAAATAGACCTATATCATTTTGGAAATAGAGCTTTGCCATTTCAGGGCTCAGTGGGGGAACACAGGCTGATGATTGCATCCGCAGATAACACAGTGTCAAACAAGGTCAGGCTCTCTCAGCCACGGGACCACTGACCAGTGAGGACTGAAGTCTTACCAGAACAATGGGGCAGATTGAGTTGGGGGGCAGGATGTGATCCTTCAGGGGTCCGCAGTCACACTCAGGTTTCACGTGGGAGGCACACTTGTTATGGAGCTGGAGGAGGTGGCGGCCGTTATTAACATCCAAACTTATGTCAATAACAGTGCACGTTTAAAGGTACATTTTCGGTTATACGCTCAGGATAGATTTGCATTACATGTGTCATTGCCTCTGTTCTATTTTCTATTAACTTGCAACCACAAACAAGTGTTTTCTGGGTGTAAATTGGTGGGATGACTTGTGAGGTATCAAAGGTGCAAAAACGAAAACCCTAAACAACAAGAAGCAGTGGGAATATAATGAGGAGGTGGCTGCCTCTCCTCGGGTGGTGGCTTACCGTGATTTGACACCACACACAGTGGAGCCCAGTCAGGCCCTGGTAACACTTAATGGTTTTGTGACACTTGTCACACTTGGTGGGGCAGTTCCCTTCCACCCAGAAATGATGCATTACCTGCGGAGAGAGGCAGAGACAGCATACAGGGAGGGAAAGAAGTGAGAAAAGAAACATGGTGCAGAAAAACAAGATATATACAAAGGCACAAGTGACACAACAATTAAAGAAAGCAAGAGGGAAAGAAAACAAGCAAGAAGGAAACACAAAAGCAAAAAAAAAAAAAAAGTGAGAAAGAAAGAGACCAGAGAAATGACACAGCCGGTATCTATGTCTTTAAACCAGGCTTATCCTGGTAATTAGCAATGCTTAGTAGCAGACTGAGTTGTTTTAATTCCATTAGAGGAAGAGAAGCCCTCGTCCTAAGCTCCGTGGAGCATCGCTGATCCAAGCGTGCCAACTGGTAAACACTTCAATTGGACGCACCTCTGTGTTTTTCTTGGACTTGACATAGGTTTTGATGCAAGACGGCGGAGCGCGAGCCACGCAGCGCTCGTGGACTGTGTACTTGCAGACTGGGAAAGAACAAAAAAAAAAAACTTTCAACTAGGAAGAGACGGAGGACAGGAAAGAAAAGAACAGATTTTTCATACAGTTACAAGTGACACACACAAGGGTTTGCATAATGTGTTTGTGTGTAGAGTTGAGTTCTCTATGGAAAAAAAGGAAAATGTAATTGGGGCTGAAACACAATAAGTGTTTATACTTTCAGATAAAATGCACTTACAACACAGGCTTTTGTGAAGTGTCTGCTGTGGACAGGTTTATTTCTCTTTTTTTTTCCTCAGCTGAAATTTGGGGTGATATTTTTTTTTTCCATCTCTGGCGTTGAATGTTTCCCATTGACATTTCTGAAAACAGCTTTTATATCATCATGGGACACTGAAACTCTAAATCCCAGGCTAACTACATGTTTATTTTAGGCTCTGGTGAATCATAGGACTCAGTTGTTTTTGTATGAATGTTATCACACGGTAACATCCATCATATCGGCACTGCAACACAAGAACAGCCAACACTGCCTGAATACTGCTGTATTGCATTATTATATGAGTCTGTACAAATCAATGCGTGTGTTGAACCCTTAATAGTAAGTGAATTACTCACATGAGCAGCAGAGTCCCTGCTTCCCCAGCCCAATTAGCATGTTGAGACACAGGTTACAGTAGGCTGGCTTGTTGAAGTGCTTCAGTCTCCACACATGCTGCCCGTCATCTTTAACATTCTGCAGAAAGAGAAACAGATCAAATGATTAACCGATCGAGTCAGTACCAATTAACTGATTGATTGCATCTATTCTATATTTTGGTGGTGGAATCATTAGATGATAATTTTGTTGATTTATTTGTCATTTAGCTTTTGATTGTATTTTTTTTGTTTGTATTTTCCTTTTTAAATTTCCAGCTGAGTCCAAATGCAGTGAAGACAGAGGACAGGTCTTTCTGTCCTCCCTGTGCAGTAATATTCATTCATAAAAAATGACATCTGGCAGAGTTTTCCCATTGAAGCTGGTCAAATGCTTCCATCTAGTGGGAAAATTGTGAACTGAAGACAGCGACACAGTTACCGACTGATGGCGCCCTCATTCGTTTGGGGATTACACAGCATCAGCAGGGACCCACATGTGTCAGGGTGTTCTCAGGAAACCACTGGGAAGTGTGTGAGATGTTATGAGATAATTTATGAATCACTGAAAATGGTTTAATAGTAATGAGGAAAGTCAGTGGATATTTACTGTCCTAGAAAAGGAAAGTAAGACAGTTCATTTCAGGTAATGAGTTATTTAGCTGACATTCAACACCTGGAATAAAGTCTATAGTACACAGGTATTAGACTTATACCTTTGTCAGTTTCGAGTCTGATAAAGACACAGTACTCTTACTGGGCACAATCAACTGGTGTCCACTCAGTCTTTCTCTCTGATATTGCCACCATGATATGTTTTCTTTCTAAGACTCTCAGCGGGCGACCAGCGTCACTTGCAAGATGTAACTGGTCTCTCTGTGGACTCACCGTCTCCAGGCCCAGCAGTACCAGCAGTGGGATGGTGGTCATGCCTCCCTGGATCCACTCCTCCAGTGATACAGTTCCGTCATGATCGTAGTCGATCTCCCGCATCATGTCCTGGAGGATCTATAAACGAAAACACATCTCACTAAAACAGCCAATACAGAATCTGTTCTGGAGCTTTTGATCTGTGTTTTTTGTTTTGAGCACTTTAAGGAAATGTTGTCATAGTTTTTTCAAAAGCTTAAAATACACAGTATCTTAAAATCACTGATTTGTGTTAATGCACCATATGTCTTTCTTACTGGTTTCAGCTCGGTCACGTCCCATTCCAGGTACTCTGCCACATGCATCATCTGGGAGATAATGTGCTCCAGCTCCTGCGGTGAGACCACAGACAGTCATTACAGGCACAAAAATACAGTATTTACCTTTCTGTATATTGCAGCCTTACAAGCTGATGTCACTAAACGTCTCTGGCGTGAATAGACTGATAAACAGCGTGTAATAGCAGGTTGGGAATGTCATTCTTCCGCACAGAAGAGTTGCATACAGGAAAACAAAGGCAGCGTGGGAAGAGCTTGCAAGCTGATGGTTTAATTACAATGGTTGCTTTTTGGGGGCCGGGGGGTGGGTGGGTGGTGGTGGTGGGGGGGTGACATTATTATCTAGTGGCAGACTGAATCACTATGATGCAGTTTGGGTTTATGCAGAGGATCAGTGAGAGTGTATGAGTGGAGATCAAGAGTTCACACATTTAAAAAATGACTAAATGTTTTGTGCTTGCTCTCAGACCTGGAGTACTGCACTGAACTGATACCTCTGCCTTTGTATGCTCTCTTCTCTCTGTCCTTTCTTCTCTACTCCATCTCTTTTTTCTCCCTCTCACAGCCAATAACGGGAGGGAGATGACTAATAATTGGATACTTTACAAACCCCCGCCCACCCCACCCTTGCCCTCTTGCCCCCACACTCCCTCCTACGCTTTTTCTTTACATGTACACATAAACACTGGTGCTCTTTCATTCATAAACACACCCATGCCCCACATGCTTCCTCTTCCTGGTTTTCTCTCTTTTATTTATATTATTTATATTCACATACTTGGACCATATGTTGAAGTGTTACACTGAATGTATGTTTTGTATTATTTAGTCATAAATAGATAAACAGAGATTCACTTCACAGTGTTAGCAGATTAACTGATAATGAATTGTTGGTTGACAGGAGAATGCCTCCAATACTTTGTTTCTCTCCTTGTTTTGGTGCTGATTTTAATATCGGTGCCTAAAAAGATCAACAAAAAAAAACTTTAAAACCACTGACGAAACACTGGCACATCGGGGAATGTGATCAGTTCAAACTTATTTGACTAATTTTAAAGTATTATAACTGTAAGAGTTAAAATTTAAAAAAAAATGTGCTAATAAATAAACATCTAGAGGAGAAATAATTTTTACCGAGCTGTCCAAAGATCCATTTCCATCCGTGTCATAGAGACGAAACATGACTGTGGAGACAAAAACAAAACAAAAACATGAGTGTTCAGTAATAAGACCCTGTACTCTCCCACCTCAACCTGTGAGGTGAACATTTGAAGTTATTGGCAGGAGAAGCAGCAGCACTCACTGCTCCATAACACCACTTTTTTTTCTTCTGTGTGAATGTCACTGTGCACTTCGCTGGATGCAAACACAAAGCGAAACCCGTATCTCTGTAGTTCTAAGCATCTCAATGCTGCAACTTTAACCGCTCCCCCAAATACCACTCAAAAACGTCACCATGGAAACATACAGCTCCCACATCACAGCTGTGATTGGCTGTTCCTGAACGTCGTGTCAATAACAGACCATAACAGAGTCGTGACAACAACAGCATGACCTGGCTGCAGATCACTTCCATCACTCTACACATCAGAGCCCCACCCCCTCCTCTACCTCCACCCCGGCCTCCGAGTGAGTGTGGCCGAGGTGCAGCAGAGGGTGGCTGCTGACATCATCATAAGGAGCTGACGTCAGATGGCGGTTTGTCAGGCCACTAACGAGGAGCTAATTGCCAGTTTCCTGACAGACTGTGACCTTTTAAGGCAAAGGGAGGGGGGAAGTGACGCTGGCGTCTGGCGCTGGGCGGAGGACGATGGTGCTATAAGAAGGTGATTGTGGTGACCCACAGAGGCACCAAAAAGGCAATAAAGTGCAAACGATGATGAGGATTGTTGTTAACTTCTGTCTGCAGTACAAATTAGTTGGGCAGAACAAAGTCTATGTGAAAGAGGAGCAATGCATAAGATACAAGACACACACTTGTCTTTGCAGAGATAAAGATCTTTTCTCATTAATTTAAATAAGACTCAAACTAGTTCCAGTCAAAAACAGTAGCTTCCTATTTTGACAGTCATACACAAGATGTTTTCACAATAGTGTGAAAATCATGTCCATGGATATTCAGAGTCTGATTTTAGACTTTAAGGCTGATGTCTTTGTTGGGGTTAAATTAAGTTGTAAACAAACAACAAAAACAAATGTGTGCATAAGCGAAACTTGGTTGTTCAAGTTCAAGAAAATACTCAAGGAGGAGGAATTACAGTATTTCACTGTATTTTCAGTTGTTTTCTCTTTTTAAGATAAAGAACTATCGTCGGCTGAATCTGGAACTGAACATCTTGCTGAGACATGTCTTCTTTTGCAGACAGCTGTGATGAATTGTCAGAACTTGCTCGTTTCAGACTGTGACCAAAGAAAAAAAAAACATCAGCACAGAAATGGCTCAAACAAGCTGCACTGAAATCTTCTGAGCTGTTCTCAAACAGACCAGCAGATGGACCCATTCACTGCAGAAATGACGTGAGTGTGGACCAAAGAGGAGGAGAGAGACACGGATGCAGGGAGAGAGAGCGCTCAAAAAGACATCATCCATAGTTAAATCCATGAAGCTGAATTATTTAGTCATCCCTGCGCTTAATGAGCAAAGCTCTACTCAATAATTCAGCAGCTGGATAAGAACTACAGCAACACTGAAAAAAACAGTCCGATGTCCAATTAAGCAGCGTAACCTTGTGAATAAATAATGTGATAAATGCAGTTAAGAGACGTGGGAAGACATGTCAATAAACACAAGGCATGAAACAACCCACTGAAGACGCTTCATGAGACCGACAAAGACAATTTCCAAAGAAAAACGAGATAAGGCAGAAACAGAGTAGAAACAGTCAAACTGAATTTAATTTGATAATAAATTAAGACTCCAGAGAGAGAGAGAGAGAGAGAGAGAGAGAGAGAGAGAAAGAAAGAAAGAAAGAAAGAGAGATAACCTCTGAGACCAGAAAACATGAAGGATAACAACTTTGGTTGTAAGAGCTTGTTCCAGTTATTATTTATTTTTACCAGGGGGACACACAGCAAGAAAGAAAGAGTTTGATTGAATGTGATTGTTAATCACCAAACACACCAGAGAAAACTCTGAATCACTCCAATAAAACGCAGAGACAAAAAAAAAAAAAAAAAAAAGAGACAGAGAGAGAAAGACACACAAAGAACAAGATACCCAGGAAATATTTGGATGGCAAATAAATGTTAACACAACAAATCAACACTGAAGACTCCTATATTCTATCCCATCTGTTGCCTTGCTTATATTACACCACATATCTGTCTGTGTTGGTTGAAAAATCAAGACGCCGTATAATCAAGGTTCTGTGCCTGTTCGAGTTACGGTTATCATGTCATGTTAACCTCGCAGCCAGGATTTTATTTGGACCGGCATTTAGGAAAAAAATGGCCACAGAAACAATCTCACGGGTTGAGTTAAATCTCAGTGGGAACAATTCTTCAGACTACAACCACAAGCGGAAAACTGAGATTAACACTGAAATTAATATGCAGAAATGATTCATTGATTTTTCAGTAATTTCTGTCCTTTCATTGCTCTCTACCTGTCAAAGAACCAATCTGTGCTCCAAACGTTTCTTCATGTTACAAAGAAGAAATTTTCACAGGAGCATTTTCCAGTGTTGTGAGTCTTTGGCAGATATAATTCACAGGTACGGACTTTTTTGGACTCAGCACCTGGAAAAATTTTATGTTTTGTCACACTGGTTGTTTCATTCATTTGTGGCCACATCTAAAGTGTAAAAGTATAAAATGTTTAAGTATAAAATGATGTGGTTATTCAGCAGTCAGGTCTTACAATGTTCCATTTCACCACAACGTGCATTCGTTTCTGATTTGCTGGCAGTTGTTGGTGACAGTTAAAACTGTATAACAGGAGGCATCACACAAAGATCCAGTCAACAGCTGAGCTACTGTTCTAAATTTTTTTTTAAATTTGTCACTTACGTCCTTAGTGTGACTTGATGCTGCATTTTTCCACAATGCAGCAGAGCAAGAATTCATGATATTAGCTTTGTCATTTCTCAGCTTTTGTCCTTTTCAGTCTGACCTTATGTAGCCTGAAAAACTGCTTTCCATCCACTGAGGTTTAACTCAACCTGTGACACTACTTCTGCTCTTTGTAGCTCAGTTGTCTGGCTTGTGTATTTTTTATTCATATTTGTGTACTCATGGTCTGCACATTACTGTACTGATGCTTGCTGCATATTAATAGAAGACCCAAACAGTCATGTGACATGGGGTGACACTCACACTCAAGCTTGTCCTCAGGACGCCCGCCCTCCAGCAACGACAGGTAACACACGATGTCCTTCAGCTGCACCGCATCCAGAGGCCTGGGCAGCGCGGGCGTCTTCAGAGGGGTCGAGGTGCCTTTGATCAGCTTCAACCCTGTAGGGAGACGCAGATGAAAGGTTAAAACGTCCTCCACAATGCCTCTAAAGTTAGCCCAACAGCCTGCTGGGTTAGGATGCCTGACATTTGTCGTACAGTCGAATTGATCAATAGTGGGTGGTGTCCGCTTCAACAAAAAGGCAAACAGACAGATAGTCCAGTTTTAGCCTCATCAAAGGTTTGCTTTGTTTTGGGGGCAGGGCTGTGTTCTTGCAGGTGATGTTATCTCATTGTTTTTAAAAGTAAAAGGCACAATACTGTGTTTTCTGAAAACTTAGATGTGTCCAACTTAGTGCTTAATAATACTGTATCTATAAGTTTGGGTAAAGATCAAGTTTATTGATGACATGGTGCAGTCGTGTACAGGAGAAGAGGGAACTTAAGATTCAGTCTTCACATATGGTCATGTGTTCATAACGACGGTACATCCTCAGCTGTTGCTCATTCAGGCCTCACGAGCAAAGACCACACATCATTTCTGAGTCGGCAAGAAACTTTGTCCATCAGATTTGTTGCAGCTATTGATAAGCTGCTACGCATCTCTGTCAGTGAACGTCTCACAGTTTGACGGGCTGGGTGACTGTTCCTCAGATATTATTACATACGTCTGATCTTGTTTTCAGGCCTTGCATCAGCAATTCAGTTCAGGACAAACTTATATCAGAAGTTAGCTGTTTTTAATCAGGTGGACAGAAGGAAGCCTCAGTGCGTCATTTTAATATCAGTCATTACCACATGAGAATGAGATGTTAGCATAAATCCTGTAAACAAACAAGACTATTGCCAAGACAACTGGCAGCTTCGACACTACAATTTACATTGTGTTCCACCGGGCTGGGCTTGGCAGGAAATCTACGAGACTGGTTGATGGCACAAAACAGAAAGAGGATGCTGTTTTTACACAGCAATAAAGTGAAGCGCTAAAAGTTTCTGGAAATTACAGAGTAAAGCGGCTCAGCTTAAAAAAAATCGACAAGAACATGTAAATGAAGAAATACTGTGAGGACAGAGAATCAGTGACAAAGCGGCTGCGCTACAGCAACAAAAGCCCCAACGGTTTCAAAAAATGTATCAGTAACTACAAACCATGCTGTGTTCATAATTCAAGGGTTTGTTGGGGTAAAGGTTTCATTTCTACACTTACCAGTGACTTTGGGTTTGTCAGAACATGAGGGACTGGGTTTGGCTGCCTTGTTGCTAAACGACATGAAGAGGTGTTGACAGAACTCTTCAGGGAGCTCGCTCTCCAGGAACGTCTGCATGAAGACCTTAAAGCCCTCAAAGTCAATCTCCTAAAAACCAAGGCAGGAACAGAACATGTTGTTTGTCATGGTGAGCTGCAGTGATTGCCTGGAGGGCGAGAAAATACAGATGATTTTCAGTACGGAGAGAGTGTGTTGGTATGCTTCACCTTTTGGGGGAAAAAATCTGTGATCATTTCCAAAATGTTTCAGAATTCATGTTGCAGATTGCTGCACTCAGAAAGATGCCTAAAGTGCTGTGGGCGGCGAAGATCTATTTTAGAGTAGTTTCAGTAGTTTCTGCAGCTTGTTTCTTTGCAAGCAGTGCAAGTGATGTGGTCTTTATTCCTGTCCAAGTTTCTAACATTTACAGCTTCATCTATCCTTTCAGGTGTTTGGTTGCTTGATGGATACGAAAGTGGTTCTGTGTGTTGCCACATTTTGCTTGTGAACATTTTGAGTAACACATTTTAGGTGAGTAATATCTCACTGTCAGTGGCTGCATGCCCTCTAGAAATTCCTTTAATTCTGTTTCTAACTAAAAGTGATATATGTATTTTTTTTTTATTGCTCTACTGCAGGTTGAGAGTTTAGTTACTCGGTGATGAACTATGTGAGCACTCAGCAAAACACACCAACAATAAATTAGAGAGGGGAGGAGACAGCAGTTACCTGGCTGAGGATTTCTTGCTTCTACAACCCGCAGCATTTCAGAAGGAAAGAAACCCGACAAGTTCAAAGATGCATCACAGTTACCACATCCAAAATGTGTATAATGTCCATGTTACACATGTGAAGAGCCACAACAAAGGCTGACATGTAAATGCAGGTTTACAGTGTCAGTCAAGCAGCAATGGAAACTGCTGTAAAAAAAATCTGTCAAAATATTTTTTAGAAAAAGTGTGAACGAGGCAGAACCTGTAAAGAATACGCAGAGGAGCCGCTGTACCAGAAATGATTACCTCTGTATCACTGTGTGTTTAATTGTCTGCTGTGTTATGTTTAAAATCAAAAACTAAAACTAAGCAACAAAGAGAGTAACCATACAGAAAGCAACAGCCATTGCTCCATTGCTGTCAATGTGCAGATTGGAGTCCTGTATGAGAACTATTCGCACAGCTGCATTCAATAGACTATAAACTATCCGTTACATAATGCAGTATAAACTGAACATACCTCCTCTGGATTGTATTTAGCCAACACGCCATCTCCATGGAACTCCTGCAGCACATCCTTCAGCTTCTTGGTTGAGTCTGTGCAAAAACATTGAGGGCATGTTAGTGTATTTGTGTGTTGTGTTCCACCGTTTATGTTTCATAAATCTGGCTTCCTCTTCCAGTGAGTAGTGATATTAAACATTCATTTGCAGCACTATACTCAGCAAGCCATGCTATGTACGGAGATTATACGGTTTAAACTAGAAATACAAATCATTTGTTACTGCAAATGATTTTCTTCTTGAAAATTTACGGCGTCTGCAGGGACACGCACCCCCATCAGTGAGTCAGCTGAGGTCGCGTCAGAAATAATATATGGACGTGTTATTTTTGGGAACTTTATTTCCAATAGTGAGATGAGAAGATCGAAATCAATCTCACACAAAATAGGAAAATGGAGACCAGTTGTGGTTAGCCTAGCTTTACATTAACACGACACAGCTGGCCTGGCTCTGTCCAAAGTGGGAAAACAAACTCCAACCACCAACTCAAACACAAAGTTCATTAATTAACAAATGTGAAAAGTAAATCTCATGATTTCTGGATGGGACACCTGCTGGATCGATGTCCTGGTGAACCACAGTGAGGTGTAATGTCTACATGCAGCTTTGCAGAGTCTTATCATCACAATGAGGTTACCAGGTTTTGCTATTATTGCGTCTCTATAGAAACCAAAACCACCAAGTGTATCTGGAAACTTGCACTAAGGCTGGAGACACTGCACATAAGGACTGGGCAGAAGGATAAACCGTTGTTTGTCAAGAAATTAGTCCAGAATATAAACTCCCCCTAAAACCACAATTTGATGTTTTTATATTTGTTGTTTATAAGCAGGATAAATGAACGGGATATGTGTTAATATAGAGAGCTTCAGAGGTGTTGGTCGGCATATTTCTGAACTTTGAACAGAGCCATTTAAGCTGCTTCCAGTCTTTATGTCAAGCAAACTGACCTCATCCTGATCAGGCAAAACACTTTAAGAGAGCAATATTGATCTTCTCACTGGAATAGTATTCCTCAAAACGCTGGACTTTAAGGACATAAAAATACCAATGACATGAACATAGCATTGCCAATGGAAAAACAAAACTACAGTGGACTACAGTGCTATAAAAAATACACATCAACTTGTTTCGGGAATGATCTCATTAATGTTATTTGCTTGAAACAAGACAGAGTGAGAAAAACTGCTGCGCAACGAATCTAGAAAACATTAAATTGTTCTAAAAACAGGCTGAAATAATGTGAATGCACTGGTGGATGTTTCAGGAAAAGAAGGGGGCTGTGTTTTAGCACTCAGTTACAGACAAAAATAACTTGATATGAGTTACTGTGATAACTACTGCATGCTGCAGAGCGTTTATGAGCCCTACTGCTAAATCAATTTGCTGCACCACAGACACCAGGTTCTAATGTTACTGAAGTTAATTAGAGGTACCGTTTTATCACATGCACTGGAGGGTCTGGTTCATCTCGGAGTATAAGCCAGTCCCTGCTCATCACAAATTACATTAAGACGCTTGTTTAAAGTTTGTGTCTCACATTAGCTGCCTTGTCTCCTGCCTCTTCACAGGTCCCAACAAAAGGCTGATCTTTGGTTCCCTCCACTGATGAAATTATGTCTGCTTCTCGAGCAGTTGGGAAAAAATGTTTTTAGAGCTAAAACTCCCACCTGCCATCACGGAGCAGCCAGAGACCCTGAGGTAAAGCTTTTGTTCATAAAACTGCACAGCATGTCACTGATTGATAATCAGCTGGTGTGTTGGGAGCTCTGCCTTGCAGGCAAAGAACAAAGGTGTTGCTTGTCAAAAACTGTGAAACTTGGTAGTGTATTATAAACTCCACAGCATATGTCTTTATAGATGGGGGAAAACACAAAATTAAATTAATTCAGCTTTTGTCTTTCATCAGATTTGAAGCTGAATATGCCAAAAATATCACACCTTAGGCAGACCTGTCTCTAGTTCACTGAGTTACAACACATGAGCTGTAACATCTACTTCATGTTTACATACTGTAGATGCTGTAGAATAAATGTTATAGAAAATGTAAGTATTAGAAAAAAATAATTAGTGGCTGATATTCTGCATCTATTCCGATGTTTCTCTTAACGGCTTTTTGTCGCTTCCTGCACTAATGGCTTCGGATCTTTGATTTTGTCAGGATGCATTGTACCAGCAGTGTCTAGGAATAAGCGAGTGTGTGTCATCATTATTGACCATCTTTATTAGCATGCCGTCTACACAAAACCATTACGGAGCAGAGTGATTATGTATCCACTGATTGCCTGTCACATTCAGCAGGCACCACTGAATTACAATGTCTTTTCTCAATCAGGCTAATGATTTAACCAATGTGTGGCACATAGAAATCAAAGGACAAGTCTCATTTCATGTTTTCTTTTTTTTTTTTTAGCTCCACAAACACACTGAAGATGTTTTTACCTTGAAAGCTAAGGCAGCGCTCTGCTACACTATGCACATTAGTAACAGAAGCTCTAATTGTTGTGAGTCAGATCTTAGGTGCCTGTCCAGGCACACAGCTATTAAAATGTTATGAAAGTGTGTACAGCTCACTTTAATGAGAACGAAGGGAGAAATAGAGTGGGGGGTGAATGGAGAGATAAGGGGGGAAGGTGAGGCGACGCGATGCCCATTGTTGCAGCTCAGAGAGCGGGATATTTTATAACCTGTAGCTGCACAGCGCACAAAGAGTCGCCCGGAGCTCGTTGAAACATGATTATCCAAATCTGTGTGGCACGCACACATGCCTGCACGCACACATCAAGACTCTTCTCTCTCTCTCTCGCCGCTTTGCTTTTTTTCAGTTCGCTCTCTGCTTTTCATTCCCACACAATTTTCATTTCAGGCTACATGGTGAAGCCTCACGTCACAGAAACATGTTCTTGCTTTATTCGACAAACTCCTGAGGCCACCAGCAAAGCAAATATTTGCAAAACATGGAAACAACAACCGCAACTTGATTGGCTCTTGAGTGCAGCATCCGCTAGAGAGAGAGGGAGAGAGAAAGAGAGAGAGCAGGGAAGTCCCTCAGAGTAAGGAACAATGTTGTCACCGGGCACAGAGCAATTAAAGGGAGAAATGTCATTACCAAGTGAAACACTGGTACAAGGGATCCAGGGCAAAAAGCATTAATTATTAAGATTCATACTCGGTGCTCTGAATAGCAAATAAAAGAGACAATGGTTGAAATGGCTTGAAGATGTCACGTTTGGTGCTAAAAATAGCAGAAATATGTTCAACCACTGCTATCATACAAAGAGAGCTGACACAGCAAGCACTTAGGATCTAAAAAAAAAGAAAAAAAAAGAAGAAGTTGCACTCTATTTCTTGTCCACAGTTAGTTTCACCATTTGTCTTCCTACAAACGATTCACTGTGACTGGCGTTTTGTGTTTCCAAAGCTGGTCCAAAACGATGTGTGGGTGGTGCACAACATCCTGCGGTCAGCCTGCCAGGTATCGTCATATTTTCCGTCCCTGGTACCGTTTCAAATGATGAAATGTGTCAACATCTTGGAGCGTAACATAAACTCCAGGCATCCCGAGCACAGTCTGGTGAGCAGGGGAGCCATTTGTTGGGTTGCAAATGAATCATTTAGAGCTCAAACAGCACCACACAGATTAAATGCTTGAGCAGCTTGAGCTTCCTACATCAGTACGACGAACATGCAACCGGCAGTTACATCGTCAAAATTTTATCATTAGACTTAGGGGATGTTTGAGATTAACCGAATTGCGCCGCAGTTTACAGCAGACACAGGAACACTCTTGTTACTGGTGGTTTGATGCTATCAGAAAGAATTTGTGTTTCTGTGTGTTTTGGTGTGCTGGGTTTTCTGTGAATGCACATTTGTCTCCCTGTGTGAGGAGGGTTACCGAAGATGTGAGAGCAGAAATCTGACTCATGCCAACTTTTCCAACCACCCAGACTGATGAAGTGAAAATTTACCTCAAGTCAAAACACTCAACAAACTTTTGTGAACTGGGGGAAACTGCACAGACACGAGGTTGTGAGGTGAAGAACACTTCAGCATTTTGGTAAAAAAGATAATGAATTTCATATCAGTGTAAGAGTTTAGTCCAGCAGCTTAGCACAAACAGCTAACATTCAGCAAAAGAGGAAAACTACACTTCTCAAAAGCATCTTATTTCCAAGTTGTTTGACTCGTTTAGTCAGTTTCTAGTTAAAAACAGGTTGAAGATTTAAAAATGAAAAGTTTTCTGCTGTTAGCAGCAACTGTTGACTAGAGAGTCAGTTCCTACAATGGCTGCCTGAAGGTGCAACCTGGAAAATGGCTGTTCACACAGAGAGAGAGAGGTCTTTCAGGAAAAAAATACAGAACCTCCTTAACAGCATTAGACACAAAAAGAGAGTACCTCTCTTACTCACACTGAGTATATTCCTGCAGCAGGGCAAATTCAGCTGGGGTCAGCGTGACCCATTTGTCCTGGCTGCTCATTGTGTTCAGGCCTCGCCTCTTTGTCCGCCAAGCATTCCCCGGGCAGCAGCAGCACAGTGGGGCGTCACACTAGAAAACAACAATAGACATCAGATCACCTGCCCCATTAACAGCCGCAGACATCTCTTTTTACTTAATGGCGGTGAAAATGATGAAGCAGGTTAAATGCACCAGCTCTGGCTGAATTGACACAGAGCTGGGGATGATTGTTGTTCGGAACGAGAGCCTGAAACCAAACAGTTTTTGGCGGATTTTAAAAGGTCAGAAATAGATTTAACAATACATATTGATAAATCAAAAGATCATTTTGTGTCAGCCCGTGCAGCACTGATATTTCGGACATGTGAGATTTCCCTGTTCTGCTGCCTGCCTGCTTCTCCTCCAGCAGCTGTCACCACAACGCTCGTCAGCATGACAGCCAAAATATCCCTTTGCCTCTTGATCATCATGTTTGTCAAAGTTGGTGCAACTACTTGACATTTCAGACGATGACGTTCACACTTGTCAGCCGGTGTAAGATCAAGAATTAAATGTTTATCACGAGACAGAGAACAGAATCCACCATAATTAGAAGTTGATGAACAGCTCAGCTGTTTGGTTTATGGTGCAGCATCATGAAATGTTTGCAACAAATGGACGAGTCCTTGTATGAAAAGAAGAAAAAAAGCTTAATTTGGGCATTAAAAGCATTCAAAGCTGCATTGGAGCTGCTTTTCAAACGACCTTGCATCAGCCTGACTGGTTGCTATGATGACAACATGATCGAGTTCAAGCTAAATGGGCTTTTGTAGGCTGGTACTTATATTTTTGAGCTGAGTCCAATATCCAGTGTTTCATTAGAGGTAAATTAGAAGCTGTCAGTTTTTCTGCCAGAACTGCATTTTTGCCAGAATCTATTAAAACAGCATTTAGGCCATCATGGCACTCACAAAATTTTAAGGTCTGCAGCTGTTTCAAGGGAAAATGATGCACTTGGGGGGGGGGAAGAGAAAACACAAAGCATCCATTTCAGTTTCAGAGTTTCATTTCAGGTTTTACAGCTTTGTATTATGAAGCTGTGACAAGGGAAGAACCTTCACCATGTCAGCGGGTGGATAACATGCCTCACGGATATTTGCCATTTCATAAAAGCCAGGTGTCAACCTAATATTTTGTATTGTCAAGCTGATTGAACACAGACAGTATGTCACTGCTGAGCTGCACTGATTAGTACGACATCACGGTTCTGCTGCTCAGATTTATATGACCTCGCTTTCCCTCTTGTTTCTGTAGAGTGACTGCGTATGTAATTGTATGTTTGTGTAGGTGTCACTGAGGCATCTGTGTGGGTGCGCATATGTGTATTAGTACTTGTGTGTGTGTATGTGTGTATCATTGCCCCAATTACTGGGAACCCTGGATCAACAAGTGGTTATGTTCATTCATGTGGAGAATGTCTGTGCCTGTGTGTAACTAATAAACACTGAGGTACTTTTAGTGAAGCATAAATGTGTCTGATTTAATTTGGACTCATGTGTCTATGTGTGCCTGTGTTCATGCAAGTGTGCGTGTGCATCCATGCGCGAATACACGTGCAGAAAATTCCCTCGTGACACCACGTTTTACCTTGACGAATCCCTGCAGGAAAAGGTGACTGACATTAAAAAAAAAAAAAGCTGTGGAAATTATTAACAGATGATCATTATTATTATATAGACTCAACAGAAAAGGGAAAGTCAACACAGCGCAGTCCACACAATGTGCAGCCACCACTGTTGCTGTGTTAACACGCTGGGTGCGTGGGAACCAGCCTCCCTCGCATAAACTTTGATCTGCCTCTGGAGCTGAAACTAGAAGCAGCTCTGCAACATCTTATTTAATGTTTCACACAGACAGCAAAAAAGGAGCTGATGGAGAATCTTCTCATTTATCTCATCTATCCCCAGTGAGTCTGATTCCAACACGGTGATGCCGTCATATAGTACTGATGCGTGCAGTATGTTCCTGCTGTGCAGTGCGCTGTGATCATCCACTCTCTCTTTCTGGCGTAGCCTAACTGCAGTGCATCCTCAAAACACTCGGCTGGCATCCTTTAAACAATCAAAATCCAGCTCCACAAATGTGATCAGATCAGCTTCACTGTCCTCCAGGGGTGCAGTCAGGAGACTCAACAGCCAGCACGGGTCCATGCGCAACACCCCACTGACAGAAGATCTCAGCCGAGACACCACCAATGCCATGACACAACATGCAGCACAGAAGTGGCCATTGCGACATAGAGCGCCGTGGATGAGATGAGATATCAACATGCGGCTCACCTGCTGCAGCACTGGAGTTAACCACCAAGAGGGGAAGAGGGAGGAGTCCTCCGGCAGATGTTTTCAGATGAAGCTTCTCACTCTCATCCCCGCCGTATCCTCCTGTGGATCTTCTCTCATCTGCAAGGCAAGAGAGGGTGTTTGGAATTAGATGGAGTATGGGAGTGCGTACATATGTGTGAAAGAGAGGAGGTGAAGGAGAAGGAGAAGGAGGAGGAGCAGCAGCAGCAGCAACAGCAGCTCTCTCTCAGTGTATGAGTATGTGGATGGGGTAGTGTTTGTTTTTCTCCGGCGGTGTCTGGTCAGAGCAGCATCGCCAGGGATGTGGAGTGGTGAGAGAGAGAGAGAGAGAGAGGGAGAGAGAGAGAGAGCACAATTACCCAACACTGCGCTGCCTGCAATGATCAGTTTCCATACTCCCGCTCGCTCACGTCACATCCCTCCATCCCCCCCCTCAGTCGCTCTGGTCCTCACCTTCCCCTCCCTTCCCTGAAAAACCCTGAGGTCTTATACTCTCCTTCTTCTTTCTCTCTCTCTACTACTCCCCACCTCCCTCCTCCTTTCAAGCCATCTCTACCCCAGTCACTGTGGCACGCATCAGCCAGCCACATTAGCATTCAACACGACAGGCGGTAAGTGCAGCAACCTGTGGGATATCTCCTCCAGAGGGCTGAGAGAAGGCGGGAAAAAGGGAAAGATAAAGACAGAGAGGGCGGAGAGGGCGGGGGCTGAAGAACACAGAAAGACGAAAACATGAGAAATGGGGACAAATGCGGAGAGACAGGGAGTGGATGAAGATGATGCGGGGGGACAGGAGGTGGAGGAGGATGGATGCTGTTTGTGACCAGATTTCTTCACAAAAACATGACATCAAGGAGATTCAAAAGCATTCATACAGAGAACACACACTAATTTATACAACTACCTACACACTCTACGTCTTCATTACAAAAATGAAACACAATCTATAGATACCCGGGTTCCAGATCTTTACGACACAGAAATGAAAAATCTTGACAGTGTCCAAAATCACTCCCCATTTACTATTTGGTGCACAACATTTACACATTATACAGTGCCTTCAAAAACACTGCAATGGAAAGAAAAGGGGGATCAGGGTTAGTGTTATTACCGTTGCGCAACACAGCATTTTTTAGTAATGGTATAAAATTATGATGATTTGCAATATAAAGACACCTCGGCTTTCCATCTACATAAAGGACTTAAGGTGTGGAGCAGTCTGAGATGGTGGTAAGTCCCCAAGATACTGGAGAAGAGGAGGTATAATGAAGCATTTTGAGCATTTTCAAAATGTGTTGTCCACACTGTGGGATCTGTGCTGGCTTGACCGTAGAACAATAAAACCAAAAAATAAATAAATAAATAAATAAATAAAACTAATAAATAAATTTTAAAAAACGACTACCTTTCAAAGCAGTCACATCTCAAAGGATAAACTAACCTTTTTCTTCAGCATAATTTCGTTTATAAATGAAGCTACAGCTGCTTCAGGCAAAATGCGTTCATCCTTCATTAATATTCCAAACAGTGTCATTGACATTTTAGGCATTTCGCTGACACTCTTATCCAGAGAGATGCATGATGAGTGCACACGCTGAAATGAACTCGGATTCTTAGGTGGCCTCACTGCCAAAGCAATCAATAGTAATGAAGCCAGAGGTTAGAGCCACAGCGTCAACACATGGAACATAAGAAATCTCTCCAGTTAGCACAGAGTGGTCTTACACTGAGAAACAAAAAGAACCATTGGGAAATGAGAACGCCAGCGTGTTTTAGAAAATGTGATTCAAGAGAGTGTTTATGAAAAACATTACTTTAACATGAAGTAGATCAATAAAGCACAAAACAAATCAATAGAAGCAATAAATATTTATAACAGCACAAGCATTTAAAAACCATGTGTATGTAAATACACACTGGACACACACAAATGTACATACATGCTATACAGACTACATTATCTCAGATGTATAATGGTATTGACCCCAAAGTTCAGTCAGCATAATAAAAAAAGCCGTATGTCTCACAGATCGAACATGTTTCCCAGAAATTATGTTTGTATCTGACTAATTTGCAACAGCGAACGTGTGAGAAATCAATGCGACCCAAATCCTTTTTCTTAATCAGCATATCAGGGAGATGTTTCATTAATGACTCTCTATGCAAAGTTGGAAAATATTTACATGGAACATAACTGCAAAGTGTTTATTGATAATGAATTTCATCGGGTGCACAGACTCTTTAAGTAAGACTGACGGGACTTGACTACCTCTGCAACCGCTATTTTCTACAAGACCACGAGCCAGACACTTAACCTCCAGCTACTCCAGTGGAACTGCTGGGTAGTATAAATGTTTAGCTTTGTGGAGCATATGTTCACAGCAAAACCGTTCTGCAGGAGACATAAAGGTTACTCAATAACAGTTTCTGCCCTGCTGTTCTGTCTTTCAGACAAGGCTGTAAGAAGAAAAGAGACTTGAGCTATAAGCATGCTGCTTCCTGGAACAAACCTAATATCTCCAATTCATTTACCAGCTCACCTTTAGATAACCTTTACATGCCTCACACCGTTTACGTAGCCTCCCACCTACAGGAACCACAGTTTAATCTGACCCACCAGCCTCAGCATGGATTGAGTTTCATGAAAGATCGCTGAACAATGACCCAGATATGGTCAGTGTGTGCGTGTGTGTGTGGGCTGACCAGTGTGCCAATAACGTTTGTGTTTTAGTGCTGCCTCCAGGCCGTCTCTGTAGGTCATGTGGGTGTTTACATTTGTGTCACAGGGGCAGAAGCAGCTGAAATATTGACATGTCCTTCACATGTGACTGTCAGTGGGTAACAACGGGGGATCTGCTCGTCAGTGACAAGCAGCTCGCATCTGACATTTCATCTATTTCAGAGGATTTAGATCATTAAATGACTTTAAATAAATGAGGGAATTCAAATTGCTCACCTGTTGAGGAGGAAATACCATTGCCTGTGGTTTATTATCAGGCTTAATCTTTATTTGGTTCTGAGTTTTTTTTTTTAACAACTTAGTGGCAGTGCAATAATCTGCAAACGAAACACTGACAATTATCTTGTAAAAGTTTTTATGAATGAATGTCAGAGCAACATTAGCCTTCATTTGGAGTTGTATTTCTGCCCACCTGATGAATGTAAGTTCAATATTTACTCTTCTCCAACAGCTCCTGAGAGAAATACCTTGTTGTTTAGCTGCTAAATGCTCCTCTTGTTCATTAGCCTGTCTCTAACTGTATCCAGGTAGTTGACAGCAGCCAGCTTGAAAACGGCTGTTTACAAAAAAGAGCTTGAGAAAATTTAAGGTCCACACCAGCACTTTAATTTTTAAATATTTTATGAGCATAAGGCTAAAATTTGCAATAATTCTGTCTTAATCACCTATAATTAAAGAGAAACAATGGCATAGTGTAAACATATATGCCTAAAATAAACATCTCACGAAGATGTGAAAGCACATTCTCTGAAATGTTGTGCGGTTAGTCAGTTTCTCACAAAGCCCAGGCACTATAAAGCACAGTTCTTGATATAGAGTGCATTGTGACTACACTCCACCTTGTAAACAACAATAAAAACATCCCTCTCAGTGCTTAGTTCTTTGTACAGGATGTGCAGATGCGTTTAACATGCAGCTGACACAAAAGATGCGCGTCACTGCTGAGTGCATCAGACCTGCATCATCAGGAAGTCTCATGAGGTCATTATGCATGTGGGTCAGAGACACTGGACGCAGATTAGAGTTACAGACTACACCACAGCCTGCCATCAATGAAAACTGAAATCTGATCCTTCTGTCTCCATAAAAAGACTGAAACATACAGTCACTGTTTTCGTGTCCTGCTCATTGCGGGAGTTTTAGTCTCTCCGAGCGATCTGATCTGTGTGCAGATATAATCTCACTGACTCAATCAAACCAGCAGTGGCGGCTCCTGACAAATCTCTGTTCAACCACTAGCTAGATGGCAGCATCAGACATGAATTGTACATACTGTACAATATTTTTGTATAGCTACATCAAGTTCATAGTTAATTTCTTAAGTACAATTATTTTAGTTCTACGATGAAACACTTCCACTGTGGCCATTAACAGATACATTGTCATCTACTAGTTTTCCCTCATTTATACCTCTGAAAGTGAAAAAAGCCCTGCTTTACAATTAATCACAACAATCCCATTGTCTTTATCTGACAGCATTTTATTTTAGGTGCAGCAGTTGTTTCGATGAATGAAATCAATGTTGGCATATCCTACTATTTACTCTATATACAGTCATCATCACAGTAATCATGGCAACACACTTAAGAGAATGATGCCATATTGAAAATCAAATCTTCACAGAGCATATTCAGTGTACCCAGTGATATTCAGCTGGAAATGTGCAACCAATACTACGATTTACAATTCAACATTTAGAGAGTACAATAACAAGACCGTTTATAACCGTTCTTCAAACGCCTCCTCTAGCGACGCCACTAAGACGACCAGTCCACGAAAAATCCCGGTGTTGCTGGACCTCTCGATTTCATCCTTGCCTCGCAAAGCTAACTCAAACACGCCACAGAATTTGACACAGTCAATATGGCGGCCTAGAAAATTGCGGTTCTTACTCACCTCATCGTTGTGATGACACACAGTTATCGTGTAGCTCTCACCCAACTGTGTGGCGATGTTAACTCTTCCAAAAGACCAACATTTCAGGCAGATGTCCATGTACATCTTCGATGTTCCATGTTTTCTCACTTTCTCCGAGAGATGGAGCGTGTAGGTGACACCCGTGCCGGTGTCTGTGTTTCCATCCGGGTGAATAAGAAGGCACGGGTTAGCAGAACAGCGCGTTAGCTACTTCGCATCTTGCTAGCCACGTCTTCCGCTCATACCAGCTCCGTGAAAATCCGCGGCTGTAGGTTCTCCCCGGCTTTGAGGACACCTGCTTGGTATTTAAATTTGGTCTGGGTGGTCCTGATTCTTTGATAGCCAGTTTATCTTGATTTCTCCGACGACAGAATGGTAATTCCCGCAATGACACGATGGAGTTGATCGATCGAGCTGCAATGCAAGCCATGCTGCTCTTGAACGTGAACACCACGCGAATGTGCACTGTGCTTTGTCGGCAGAGGAGCACGTGACTTCATCAGTGCGTATGACGAAAGCGCGTTGGGGCAAGCCCTCCGGAGCTCATAGAAATGCATTGCAGGGTCTGCAGTTCGAAAAAAAAAAAAAAAAACCCGTAACATGTAAGTCTATGAGAGCGCCTGGGGCGATTTTAAATCTGAGTGAAATCGCCCCTGGGGGCTGCTGATTGGACAATGATATTCACGCTCCTGATTGGACAATAATATTCAGGCTGCTGATTGGAGAATGATATTCAGGCCAGTGGCGGTTTTTGGCACGGGCGAACCGGACAGCCGGCCGGGGCGGCATCACACGGGGGGCGGCACAACCACGTGAAAAAAAATCATCTGCGCCGCTAAGCTGTTTTCTATTATCTATCATATTACTGTGTGGGGAATTGGCAAATCGGCGCAGTCCCCATCTCCCACTATGCACCACCAGCATATGCATGTAGAAACGGCACCCTGACTCAGGTGACTTTTTGAACAGTTCTAACAGAATAATTGTCAGTATATGGTAATGCTACTTTTTAGTAAAATTCCGAGCACTTACTGAATGACATATATGGTTTGTATTGTGTTGCCTTCAGGTGCTCATTGTAAATGTGGGCACTGAAGGATTCGGATTTTCCATAATCCCTGCGTTAATTCAGACACCCTGGCCTCTGGTCAGGGTGTCGCCTTCTACAGCCATACAATGAGACACCCTGGCCTCTGGTCAGGGTGTCGCCTTCTACAGCCATACAATGAGACACCCTGGCCTCTGGTCAGGGTGTCGCCTTCTACAGCCATACAATGAGACACCCTGGCCTCTGGTCAGGGTGTCGCCTTCTACAGCCATACAATGAGACACCCTGGCCTCTGGTCAGGGTGTCGCCTTCTACAGCCATACAATGAGACACCCTGGCCTCTGGTCAGGGTGTCGCCTTCTACAGCCATACAATGAGACACCCTGGCCTCTGGTCAGGGTGTCGCCTTCTACAGCCATACAATGAGACACCCTGGCCTCTGGTCAGGGTGTCGCCTTCTACAGCCATACAATGAGACACCCTGGCCTCTGGTCAGGGTGTCGCCTTCTACAGCCATACAATGAGACACCCTGGCCTCTGGTCAGGGTGTCGCCTTCTACAGCCATACAATGAGACACCCTGGCCTCTGGTCAGGGTGTCGCCTTCTACAGCCATACAATGAGACACCCTGGCCTCTGGTCAGGGTGTCGCCTTCTACAGCCATACAATGAGACACCCTGGCCTCTGGTCAGGGTGTCGCCTTCTACAGCCATACAATGAGACACCCTGGCCTCTGGTCAGGGTGTCGCCTTCTACAGCCATACAATGAGACACCCTGGCCTCTGGTCAGGGTGTCGCCTTCTACAGCCATACAATGAGACACCCTGGCCTCTGGTCAGGGTGTCGCCTTCTACAGCCATACAATGAGACACCCTGGCCTCTGGTCAGGGTGTCGCCTTCTACAGCCATACAATGAGACACCCTGGCCTCTGGTCAGGGTGTCGCCTTCTACAGCCATACAATGAGACACCCTGGCCTCTGGTCAGGGTGTCGCCTTCTACAGCCATACAATGAGACACCCTGGCCTCTGGTCAGGGTGTCGCCTTCTACAGCCATACAATGAGACACCCTGGCCTCTGGTCAGGGTGTCGCCTTCTACAGCCATACAATGAGACACCCTGGCCTCTGGTCAGGGTGTCGCCTTCTACAGCCATACAATGAGACACCCTGGCCTCTGGTCAGGGTGTCGCCTTCTACAGCCATACAATGAGACACCCTGGCCTCTGGTCAGGGTGTCGCCTTCTACAGCCATACAATGAGACACCCTGGCCTCTGGTCAGGGTGTCGCCTTCTACAGCCATACAATGAGACACCCTGGCCTCTGGTCAGGGTGTCGCCTTCTACAGCCATACAATGAGACACCCTGGCCTCTGGTCAGGGTGTCGCCTTCTACAGCCATACAATGAGACACCCTGGCCTCTGGTCAGGGTGTCGCCTTCTACAGCCATACAATGAGACACCCTGGCCTCTGGTCAGGGTGTCGCCTTCTACAGCCATACAATGAGACACCCTGGCCTCTGGTCAGGGTGTCGCCTTCTACAGCCATACAATGAGACACCCTGGCCTCTGGTCAGGGTGTCGCCTTCTACAGCCATACAATGAGACACCCTGGCCTCTGGTCAGGGTGTCGCCTTCTACAGCCATACAATGAGACACCCTGGCCTCTGGTCAGGGTGTCGCCTTCTACAGCCATACAATGAGACACCCTGGCCTCTGGTCAGGGTGTCGCCTTCTACAGCCATACAATGAGACACCCTGGCCTCTGGTCAGGGTGTCGCCTTCTACAGCCATACAATGAGACACCCTGGCCTCTGGTCAGGGTGTCGCCTTCTACAGCCATACAATGAGACACCCTGGCCTCTGGTCAGGGTGTCGCCTTCTACAGCCATACAATGAGACACCCTGGCCTCTGGTCAGGGTGTCGCCTTCTACAGCCATACAATGAGACACCCTGGCCTCTGGTCAGGGTGTCGCCTTCTACAGCCATACAATGAGACACCCTGGCCTCTGGTCAGGGTGTCGCCTTCTACAGCCATACAATGAGACACCCTGGCCTCTGGTCAGGGTGTCGCCTTCTACAGCCATACAATGAGACACCCTGGCCTCTGGTCAGGGTGTCGCCTTCTACAGCCATACAATGAGACACCCTTTTGATTTTCCATTGATGCGATGTTAATGTCTAGGTGGTGAATGTTCTGCCTCTGTTAAGCTGTGGTAGTTGATTGCTACTCATGCTAACTACCCAGGAAGGACCAATAAAAAAAGCTCCAAATATAAAAGCTTTAAAAGACCGGGGACGGCTTGAATCCCTCCTGGAGGAAACAGAACATTCATTTATATGAATATGTCAGGGAATATTACATTACAAGCATGACACCTATTACACCGTGGCAATGTTGTTATGGACAGAGTGTTATCCAGTTAATACACACAGCTAATACTGATGCACTGATGATTACAGCTCTTCCTGTGCACCACATATTGCAGCTTGAACCCTCTGCTGAGAGCAGATGGGTTGTAGTGAAGAATAAATATATTGCCATGTACATCAACATTACAACTTGTGAGATCCAATCGAATCGCAGAGAAGGGAGCAGGCAACTCTGTCACCACGACAACCCCACTTCCCACCGCCCCTACCCCCCTCCGACTGTGACAGCAGTCCACAGCACATATATCAATTCTACCCCACTTCTGGCCCTCTGTGCTATAAATAGTAGCCCCTGAGTGTGGAGTCTGGTGCAGAACACCATGTATCATAATGGGACCATTATGTAAGGTCCTGTCCTCTGCATCTACACAGGCTGACCCTGGGTCTTCCTCCCCATGGGGCTGAGGCCAGATTGATGATGGATAGGTAACAGACAGCTGGGTCTCCCTTACTGAGCATACATCCCCAGGCAGAAGTAAAAGAGCATTAAGAGAGAAGAGAGACTGACATTAATGTACAAACACTTAATATCAGCCCAGAGGCATCTGCTGTTTTCAGGAAATCTCTCAGTACGGTAGAAAGGTTTCATTCAAGACTACATGTACAATAAGGACATGAAATTGCTTTCTACTCAGTTTTTTCAAAGCGCAAACATGCTGTATATTTACACAACTCAGAACCACAATCCTGTGTGGCCACGATTGGGCTGCTAAACTCTTTGTTAGAGCGCTGACTTTTTTGAAATTCAAATAAATGGTGTGTTGTAGCCAGTGTACTGTTGGAGCAACTTGTGTATTTTATATACTCTTGTTTTCTTTAACTTGTGTATGTTCATAAGATTAATTATTGTGATGTGTTTTCAATGGGGACATAATGTTGTTTTGTCGCTGGAGTACTCTGACAGACACCAGAACACTGTGTCATGTAAACACCATATGCAGCATTCTGATAATTCTTTGTTGACAGAAAGACACAAAGACGGATGACACATGGATGCTGTTAGAAACATTTTTTCATGTTCCATGTAAATGCCACTTCCCAGATATGATCAAAACCAGGACAAGACTCAAAACCAGGATATTAGCGTGCATTTAAACGCACTCGTAACTAACTGTGGAGCTAATTTATACTTTTGTGAAATTAGAGTCCTTTAAAGTGTGCTAGTTTGTTTTTTTTTACAATATGTTGGTCCGGCTCTCGTTTATGATATTTTTTTGTGATTTGTTATTTGTAAAGCCTTTTACTGAAATTGTCCAGTGGAGTTGGTATCATTCATCTTTCCCACAGACACAGTTATATAATTGGTACAAAAGATTAAGAAGTCCGTCTGCCATGACAAAATGACAGACCTGAACTAATTACAGCTGGTGTTCATAACATAAACCTGTAAGATTATATCATCTGAAAGACTCCAGTGTTTCTGTGTTAAATAACACTGTGGATAATGTTTAAGATTCAAATGGGAATTCTGAATGGGGAAAAACACTTTGCAACTGCATACTGCTTTGTTCAGCCTTCACTGGAAGTGTGTTTAACAAGTTTTATTATATCATCTAAAATGTTATTTCATATTTCAGAGGCTAAATATTAAAACAACTATGGTCACTGATTGATCATTTAGTGCTGTGATCACACAGTCCAGGCGTCATCATCTTTGTTTCTGTTGTCATGACAACTGCGCCAGTACTTAGTCAAGTGTACTAAAGTTCAGATGTGGTACACTAAAACAAATATGAACAAACTGAGGTTGTACATTGTGTATTAAAGATTGTGCTTAAAGCTACTGTGTATAGAATTTGAAAATTCTCAACTTTGGTGCCTCCCAGTGGTTGTACATGTACATGTAATTGTTTTAAAAATAAATTCAGTTAAGTAAATTGTCAGATTTATGCGCAAGTGAGTCCTTACATGTGGCACATTAAGACGTGCTTCGTCACAGATGCTCCACGCCGTCCTCAGGTTCAGACAGAGAACCTGCAGGGCAACGCAGTCCACCAGGTGACACATAGAAATACCGTATGATGACAGAACATCACACACACCTTAATCCACGCATGTCTGTCAACTGTATGTTTGCATGTGCCCCCATCTGCGCATATGTGCAAGTGTATGTAGTGGGGCTTTCCTCTGTCCCTGTGCAGACAGTTGGTGCAAAGCACTGAACTATCATAGGATGAGTCACTGGAGCATTCTGTGGCACTGAGGGAGCAAATCACATTTGTTCACTCTTCCCATCTGCCGTGTAATGAGCAAAAGAGGAGAAAAAAAACAAGGAAATACACAAACAAATAAAATGTTAAGTTAATTTAACTGTTTATACAAAGATAAAACCCATATGTGCAGATTGTAGAATAAACAGAGATTTAAAGTGATAAAACAGAGCTGAACAAAAGTTTAACTAAGAATTGGCAAAATAGCTTTGAGTAGTGACTGCTCTCCAGGGCTGTGGTGAACCAATGTTCAGCAAACATATGGGGGGGCCACAAGAGCCAATTTTTCAAATTTTGTACAGGCAAGTGTCAGGACCTCATCTTTACTGCAATTATGTAAATGTTTACATGCAGCGTGGCCTCAACCCTGATGCACAACTGTCAAACTATGCATTATGGTTGTGTATCTATTCCTGGAGCTCACACATTAAACTCAAAAAAAAAAAAAAAAAAAAAAAAAGAATGACGAAAATACTAACTCACCGTATGTTAGGCAATCTTCTAAGTGACCTGTAAGGTGGAAAAGAAAAAAAAGATGTCATGCAGGTGCAAAGTAACACACACACAAACACACAAACTTTCTCGTTAAGAGCTGAGATGATTGACTCCGCTCTCATTTCTGTATGATAAAAACAAAGCTAGCCTGGCTTAGCTTAACATGGCATCAGCATAGGAGCTCCCAATTATTCAAAATCTTTTTCATGTTATTTTCCAATTTAACTATATTAAACCATCTTAACAACTATGTCAGTTTGACATGGACCTGCTGTAGTAAATACAAGCTGTAATACATGAAACATGGAGATGAAAAAGTGAACAGTCTTGTTTTCATGGAGACGCCTCGCTTCAAAATGTTGTAGATGCACTGACACCAGGTGTACTAATGAGGAAAGTAGGTGCACTAATGAGGAAAGTCAGTGGCAGTTCTACATTGAACTACTCCCTGAGCAACACCCCTCCAAGCGCCCCACCCCCCACCCAAAAAAATAAAAAAGAAAAGACATTTAACACAAACAGCCATGTTTTAACAATATTTATATTAATATTATTATTTATATAACAATCTCCAAAAAAAACAGTCTACAACAGAACAGCTCTGTTTGGAACAGTTGGAACGCGGCCCCATGCCCCCAGGGTCGATGGAGTTTTTGGAAAGGACCCACAATTGTCCCACAATACAACATTGCACCGCGGCCTTTGGTCGCGGTGCAATGTGTTTGACTGCACCAGATGATAATGTGGTTTCACATGGATTAATAATAATAATAATAATAATAATAATAATAATAATAATAATAATAGAAGACCATGTTTGTTATTTTGCTTGGCTGATTGTAACCCTACATAATCTTCACTTATATTTTATGTTGTGAAACATTGAAATGGTGCTGGTACATTCATGAGATGTGCTCTACAAATACAGACTGATGTCATTTTCACATGGCACTGGTGCAAATACAGATTATATCATGGTATGTTTTGGGCTTCGTTGGTAAAGAGGTTTATGTGTACGTGGGTAAAGAGGGTGTGCTTGAAGAACAGGGCAGTGGGTGTGCTTGTGTAACTGTTTATTTGTAACTGAGTTTTTATTAAGAAACAACAGTTTTTCTACAGTTTTTGGACTCAATCGGTTTCTTCTTTTACAAACTATTTCCCCAGCCTTGGAAAAAACCCGTTCAATTGGCACAGATGAGGCTGGGATGTGTGTGTGTGTGTATTTATATGTAATGAATCTATATGTCTTATCTATATCTAATGTTTTTTAGGATTATATATCAATATACCTATCTATATAACTGTTTATCTATATCTATCTATATCTAATTTATATATTATATATCTATTGCTCTATATACACTGATTCTCCAAAAAAACACTATCAACACTACTAACTCTCAAAACACCTAACAAACGCAACAAACCGACATACTCTGCAAAGAAACATTCAAATGACCGCCACTACACAGAGCTATTTTATCTCTGAACACACTCGATTCCGCCACGTGATTCACTTGACAAACCGAACCAATCAGATGAGTCGTATGACGTCCGAAGCACTCACCTGCTTCAAACGTGAGTGACCTCGGTACAGTGGGTCAATAAAACTGACTCATGAGCTACCGCGCATGTGTCGGAGCCTCGAGTGTTAGAGGACCATCAGTAGGGAGGACTTCCACACTCCTCCAACCTAACCACCATCCTGAGTCAGGGTGCCGTTTCTACATGCATATGCTAGTGGTGCATGGTGGGAGATGGGGACGGCGCCGATTTGCCAATTCCCCACACAGTAATATGGTAGATAATAGAAAACAGCTTAGCAGCGCAGATGATTTTTTTTCACGTCCCCCCGTGTGATGCCGCCCCGGGCGACTGTCCGGTTCGCCCGTGCCAAAAAACGCCACTGAGGAAAGTACAATCATGCATTGACTCCAGGTACTGTAGCACATCAAAGGTAGCAGTGGTGGAGTTGTCTGATGCACTCAGGCATTCACAGGTTTTCCTGACCACTGCTGATGTGATTTGTCCTCGACCCAGTGAGCAGAACACATCCTTACGCTGACACAAGCGCTGTGATGATATCGAACTGGCATGCGATTATTTCCATTCACGTCTCGCAGGGAGCAGGCGAGGAGCTGTGTTCCTTACTGTCCTCAGGTGTAGAAAAACTGTTATTTCTTAATAAAAACTCATAAACAGTTACACAAGCACACCCACTGCCCCGTTCTTTGAGCAAACTGCCCTGTTTCAAGCACACCCTTGTACACATAAACCTCTCTACCAACGATGCCCATAACGTACCATGATATAACCTGTATTTGCACCAGTACCATGTGAAAATTACATTACGTCTGTATTTGTAGAGCACATCTCATGAATGTACCAGAACTATTTCAATGTTTCACAACACAATATATAAGTGAAGATTATGTAGGGTTACAATCAGCCAAGCAAAATAACAAACATGGTCTCCTATTATTATTATTATTATTATTATTATTATTATTATTATTATTATTATTATTATTATTATTATTATTAATCCACTTGAAACCACCTTATCATCTGGTGCAGTCAAACAGAAAAGTACTATGTATCTAGCTTCACGATAGTCAGACTTGGAGTCAGACGTGTGTGTTTTGGTTAGGAAAAATCACGTGATTTATGACGTATGAACCACTTTACTGCTTCATTCGGTATCGAAGCCCTGTCATTGGTTTAGTTGTCTTGCAACAATGTAGCGTAAGTTCGATTCCCGTCAGAGCTGCGTGTTATTTAGCTCATGAATTAGACATTTGGAATGAGATCACATTTGCCATCTGGGGACTGAATACCCAGTATTCAACATCTTTTAAGCTATGGACTATTTAGACTTGTATTAGGATAGCTCACGATTCATAACACAAATTATCAGGCCAAGTATATCGCTGTTTCCTACAACAATCAGACGTGTCAAATAATATAGCCTATGTATTTAATATATATATTTAATATTTGTATTTTATTGTGTCAGCTTGAAACCATACAAACATGTAGTGTAGTCGAACAAGAACATGCATGCCGAATCAAATCCCAAACAATTCATGAAAAAATAAATGACAGATCTTGATTGCACTTCATTTTATTGACCACTAGATGTCCTACTCGAGTACTGTGTCATTGAAGCCTTTTTTAAATCATGTGTCGAAGCTTCAACAAAGCCTCAATCAGCCATCACTAGCCAAAGGATCGAGCTAGCCAGGTTCCTTATGTTTCAATTGTACAGTTAGATAAAAAAAGAGGCTCGATCGCACCCAGTACCTGGCTTGTCCGACAGGCCGGCCACTGTCAGACAAGCCAGCTGTACAGGTAGGCTTGATCTCGCCTATCGGCTGGCCTGTCATACAGGCCAACCGTGCAAGCAGTCCCTCCGGCCAACAATTTAGTTTTAACAAGGGCTCGATCGCACCCAGTAGCTGGTTTGTCTGACAGGCCGGCCTCTGTCAAACAAACCAGCTGTGCAAGCAGGTTTGATCATACCCATTGGCTGGCGGAGCTGTCAGACAGACTCAACGACACAGCCATACCTCGTACAATCCCGAAGGACAGACGGGCTCAAGATTACCCCTCGGCCAGCCTGCCATATAAGCCAGCCAGCCAGGCCCCCTGGCTGACGGTTTCAATTTCTACACTTAGGAGCTCACGCAAATCGGCCAGCCTGTCAGACAAGCCATCAAAATGTGAAATAGCTACGTTTGTCCACAGTACAAAACATATCAGTCTCACAATTAGGGCCTGAAAAGTGTGAAATTGTCACTTTTTTTGTCCCATTCTTTTCTATTGGCCTGCCGACGGGTCACATGACTGATTGCAGGTCTTCTCAAAATAAAAGCATGGCGGCCATTCCTTTCATTCTCAGTGTAAAATGCATTATTTCAATTTTGTTTGGACATAAAAAAGCCTTTTGATGATAGTTCTAGTGAGAAATATACATTAAAATTCCACAATATTCATTCAGTTCTTGTAAATTATCTTTGTTTGTTATTACGATAACAAATGGGGTTGAAATTGAGTCCGGGAGCTTGGTTTGGAGAGGCCTTTTATCCAATCACACGACGGACGAAGTGACACAAGTGATTTTAACATGAATACTTTATTTGCAAAATAAAAACAATCTAATGATATACATGATATACAGTCAGTAGTGTGTGTGTGTGTTTGTGTGTGTGTGTGTGCGCGCGGAGAACAGAGGCAAAAAGACTGGCAAAACTCTGCACTGTGCTCTCTGCAGCCCAAGCATTTACCATGCACAGCATGATATATACAGCCTATATAGTCAAATATGATCTTTTTAACTTTGAATGCAGACTCTCTCCTGAAATATGTTTTCTTTAACAATAAAGAAATTTGTGTGTGTCTTTTGGTCAGCCACTATGGATTTTATTTTTAATTGATAAAGCAGATTTATGATTTATGCATATATGGTGTATCATTGCTGATAGGCTACCTTTAGTGTTCTGTGTGTCCTAAACACATCACGTCTGGGATGATAGGAACTAGGGGTGTGTTCATTGATTCATAGATTAATCGTGACGCGCCACTTGACGATTCAGAATCGATTCATAAATGTTCAAAAATCGATTCTTTTAATAACGGAAAGAAAGTGCAGCGGTCGGAACGAAAAAAAGGTTGCGCGTGCCCAAAAACTGCACGGAGGGAAGCAAATCTGGGTGGCACAACAAGCCCCTTCCACAGACTAAGCCCCTCCCCCTTCAAAATAATGTAAGCATGGCGAAGCGGCCACCAGGCCCCCTGGGTCCCGGTGCCGCTCTGTACAGTAATGTCCAAGAGGCCACCAGGCCCCCTGGGTCCCGGGGGCCTCCTCCTTTGTCAACGAGGAGTCATATGATGATCATCCCATTGGCCAGCAGATTCGTTTCACAGATAACAAGAAAAGTAAGTTTGCTTTCAAAAAAACCCCAAAACAAATTATTGAAATCCTGATAGTTTCTGTGATTTAATTGCATTTATTCTCATTTAACAGCTGGAATTTCTGAGGAGGACAGCATGCTTTATAGATCTGTTGATGAGCTGCAGCTTCACTCAGGGGACTTAAACAACTTCCCCATGGTGGCTGACACCCAAACAGAACAATGCACACAGCCAACAATTATGGACAGGTTAATAGGTGATGCAACAGTGAGTACTCTGGTTGACAACACATATCCTCCAGGCACTCTCATGCTCCTCTCTCGGGCTGTGCGACACCCCCCCGAGCAGGCCCGAGAGCCTGTGCACTCTCATCTCAGTCAGGGTGCCGTCTATACATGCATATGCTTCTGGGGCGTGCTGGGAGATGGGGATGGCTCCCACACTCTCCATAAAGCCAGCCACAACCTTGCATCAGGGTGCCATTTATACATGCATATGCTGTGGAGGCATGATGGGAAATGGGGACGGCTCCCACACTCTCCATAAAGCCAGCAACAACCCTGAGTTAGGGTGCCGTCTGTACATGCATATGCTGGGAGATGGGCTTCGTTGGTAAAGAGGTTTATGTGTACGTGGGTAAAGAGGGTGTGCTTGAAGAACAGGGCAGTGGGTGTGCTTGTGTAACTGTTTATGAGTTTTTATTGAGAAATAACAGTTTTTCTACAGTTTTTGGACTCAATCGGTTTATTCTTTTACAAACTATTTCCCCAGCCTTGAAAAAAACCCGTTCAAACGGCACAGATGAGGCTGGGGTGTGTGTGTGTGTGTGTGTGTGTGTGTGTGTGTGTGTGTGTGTGTGTGTGTATTTATATGCAATGAATTTATATGTCTTATCTATGTCTAATGTTATTTAGGATTGTATATCTATATACCTATCTATATAACTCTTTATCTATATCTATCTAATTTATAAATTATCTATCTATTGCTCTATATACACTGATTCTCCAAAAATACTCTATCAACACTACTAATTCTCAAAACACTAAACAAATACAACAAACCGACCTACTCTGCAAAGAAAAATCCAAATGACCGCCACTACACAGAGCTATTCTATCTCTGAACACACTCGATCTCGCCACGTGATTCGTATGACGTCAGAAGCACTCACCTGCTTCAGACGTCAGTGACCAAACCACACCTCGGCACAGTGGTTCAATACAACTGCTTCGTGAGCTACCGCGCATGTGTCGGAGCCACGAGTGTTAGAGGACCATCATTAGGGACGACTCCCACACTCTTCCAAACTAGACACCACCCTGAGTCATGGTACCGTTTCTACATGCATATGCTGTGTTTTTTCCCACAGGATTCATCAGTTGTAACAAAAACACTGAGTATTACCAGCCTTATCCTTTAAATGCAAAGTTAAAGTCATCCCTGAAAATTCATATTACGAATACTACTTTCAGAGGACGAGCATGCACATAAAGAATGTCTAGTATTCTGAGACAAATTCTAATTAGCTGCAAATATTTCCCGGTAAACGTAATCAACTTGATTTATCTCATAAATGATCCAGAGCTGGTTAAAAAGCTGCCGTTACACTGCAGAGGATGAAACGACTGCTGGTTTGTTCTCGTTCCCCTTTACATTAGAGCAACGCCCTGCAAGATCTAATTCTCTTCGACGGTCTCATTGATCGTGTATCTTGAGCGACATTTCCTCGTTCCATTAAGCGAGACCTCAGGCAGAATTCCCTCACCACTTATTATTAGAATTTCATGTAAAGGTGAAGGCCATATCCTTCTACGCTGAGATCAATATGTCAGCTTCTCGTCTCGTCTAGTTGGATCGTTTCAGTAACCCAGCAGGTCATTACAAGGCAGAGAGCATGAGCACAGCAGCACAGAGACATGCTCTCAATCTTTGCTGAAGGATATAGTATCATCATGTTATAATAAATGGACTGTTGATATTGTCTTATGTCAAGGAGTTAATACAGGTAGTCAACTGTATTTTAAACGTGATCTGACAACAGACATGATAAGGAATCAAATGTGTGCAGGTGAAACACAATTTCCCCACAGGGGCTCATAAAACAACTCCCAGAGCTCGTCTTCCATTCTCTCCTTTTCTAGTAATCATTTAAAAAAAATTGATTGAACATAAACTAAACAGCCTGAAACAGAGTAAGCCGAAGCACAATGTACCAGCCGATGTGCACAATGACAAATACACACTTTTAGCAGTCAGTGCGTACACTGATAAAGCAGGAAAGCACAAGAGTCATGGTTATATGTGCTGCACTGAGCCCACTTTGTCCCACAGTTCATAATATCCTTCACTTTTTTTTACCTGTATGCACAGCGTGTGTGCATCAGGTCTCAACACAACTACATAAACGTGATCTACAATTTCTAGTTGTTTATTGTTTTAGTAATTTCATTTGCTATTCAAAGGCCTAATGTCTCCCCCAATCAACGCGTTATGCCTTAAAGGGTAAATCCACACTGAATCACACTGAGCAGAAAATGCTGCCTCTGCTCATTATGATCCTAAAACCGTGAGGAGCATCAGGCAAACACGCTGGAAGCATCCTTTCACTATCACCAGGCAACAAAAACAATTCTGTCCTTTCTTTAGCTCGTATAGTTTGTGACATTAACAAGTGTTTTTATAGGCAGAAGAAACAAAAACCCACTTACCGTTCATTTTAGTCACGATTCTCACTACTTCATGTGGTTTACTGAGGGTCTGTGATGGTGAAACAGGCCGGGCAGGTGAAAACACATCAAGTTCTCGACTTCTGTTATCATCAGTTTGGACAGAGGGGAAGCAGCCATGCTTTAAAAACACCAAGTGAACCACAGGAAAAAAATTTAAAATCAAAACCAGCTAGAACAATGTGTAAAAATGCACTGTGTTTGATCACTGCAGGAGTTCAGACCATGAGCATGTTGAATGTCTGGCCACACCCCAATCAGTGATGCCACAGCAGGTGTTTGGCTTTCACAGCTGCTAAAAATTACTGCCAGTGACATGAGTGACTGAGACCTGAACAGAGAGCAGCAGCAGCAGAAGCAGAAGTTCCCTGACCTGTGTGATTCTGTGCACACTGTGCTGCTATTTTAAAAAAAAAAAAAAAGTGATTCGCCTGCAGTTTTTTAATGGAGATTTGAAGTGTCCCACGATGGTCTGGAGATGTGACTGTAACGCTGTGACGAAGAACTTCACACTACACTGCACTTCTGCCCTGCTGGGCAAATACGGGGCCTGATCTATAAAATTTTGTCTCTTTCAACACACAAGATCTTTTAATAGTATACACATACATTCAAATGAGCTTGTTCTGCCAACTGTTCTTCACAGACGTTACCTGCATCTGTTAGAACACATTTAATAAGGTGTCTGGTATTTTACTGAGCCCACCATTAAAGTTCTGCACATATGCGCGGTGGAGTAATGCCATCTGTGGACCTGATAACATGACGCATCATGAACATTCACACCTGCTCCTGCTCCTTCACATCTGATGTGTTACAGAAAAGTGACATTTTCATAATCAACATTACACAGTGTTATAGTGATATTAGTAGTGTATTTGTGTAACACATACACACTGCTTTACAGTGAATGTTATGCAATTGGCAGTTTCTCCATATTTCCACACACTCATCTTAATTGTAGATGTAGATCACCACAGATTGGTTTTTATTGTATCAGGTCCTCTTTTTGTAAGACAGAGGTTTTCTGTTGTACATTTAGCACCATGACTCGTCCAGTTTAATAAAGGTTCATATCATATCAGTTCTTTATTGAAATTAAACACAATTTGTCAAATTTTACTCTTATGTGAAAGTTGGGTGAAGAAAATACAATTTCTTTAAAGAGGCAAGCAACAGGTAAAGGTATTACAGAACTCATCGACGTCCTCATCGATTACGTGTTAGGGAGATGTGATGTCGTCTGTCATGATGACCGGTGGGGATCAATGATCAGTGGGGATAAATCTCACGTTCTGTTTTATATTAACATACGTTTGGTGTAAATTATGTTTATTTTCTTGTTTTATACATAACATTTGTTAAATTTTACCCAGTCAAAAAAATAAATAAAATTAGATTTGATAAATTTTGACATCAAACTCTTTTCTTTTCTTGATGTACCTGCAGTCGTTTCCTTAGATGTAAGAAATGTTTGCTTTTGCTCGACCTCGGCACATTAACAGACGCCTTTATGGCTCACGAATATAGTGATGTGTAGGTTTGCTCAATGCAGGTGTGGCTTGAAAACGAGATGTTCATTTAAATGAGAATGATGACGGGGGATAACAGCACCATCTGCTGTGGACTGTTTGTCACTCCCACACAAGGTCTGGAGGCTGGAGGAGGAACTCATGTGAATAATGTGCTGTTTCGAAGCCAGCACAGAGCTGACACACTACACAACCTCCTCGGTTTCATTAGGAAATCAAAAATGGAGACTGGTAAAACAAAATTACAAAGGTTTTATTGCAGTGAGATGTGAGAACATGCTGTGCAGCGCTGTGCAATATTGCAAGTCAGAAAGTGAATTTTACAGACATCTGTATGAAGAGGTATATGTTGTACAGTTAAGGCAAAAAATATATGTATGACTGTGCTGATTGATTAGTACTTTAGTAGTTTAGTTTTAAACAAAAGCATATGAGAAACAGAAGAATAAAATACTGAGAGGAAATGTATCATT
Source organism: Toxotes jaculatrix (assembly GCF_017976425.1). Lineage (NCBI taxonomy): Eukaryota > Metazoa > Chordata > Actinopteri > Toxotidae > Toxotes > Toxotes jaculatrix. Next base: position 3,263,859 of record NC_054401.1, on the reverse strand, counting down.
TCATATAAAACTGTTGAGCACCTTGTCTTGCGTTATGGCTAATTTACTGATAAATCTTTAGTTATAAACAGTCTCTAACCAGTTAAACATAAAAATAAAAAATGAATCAAGAAGAAGCTGAAACAATGACTTTGTTTTGTTTCTCCAATAAAAAAAAACAGCAGAAGTTGATGGATGCAACATACAAATGAGGTTGTACACAGAGTTTATGGTGATTAAAAATATGTTAGTATGGAATTATGTCAACAATTATGACTTCAAAAGATAAAGCTCCCTGCCCATTAGTCAGTGTCGCCTTGTGTTGACTCAGTCGGCCTTGTTCTTGATGCTGAGCAGCTGAGAGAAGCTCTGCAGAGCCCAGTACACCAGAGAGAGGGAGACAAAGGCCTGGACAAGACAGAGACAGAGAGACAGAGACAGAGAGAGAAAGAGAGAGAGCTGGTAATGGATTTTCATTTATTATTTTTTTTATATATCTAGCTGCAATTTAAGGGATACATTTTTTGATCTATAAAAATATTCAATACAAATTCTTAGACCCCATATAAGCATATTTATTAAGCATATTTAATTGTTTTGTTGAGCCCACAGCCTAAAAGTCCGGGTTTCATTTTACTAAGCAAATATTCACTTTGGAGAAGCTGGAACCAGAAACATTTTTAATTTAGTTTTTTTGCTTAAAAAAAAAAAGACTTAAATGATTAATCAATTTAAAAAATGTATGAATAATTTATGTCAATTGACTAAATGTTTTATCCCTAAATAGTGAAGTGCTAGAAAAATAACAGCTCAATTGTAAAACGCAACAAAATGGTTCAAAATGGTTTCAACTGAGTAAAAGAAAGCTGGAATGTCGTAGCATAAAAAAACAGACATGACAAAAAAAAAAAAAAGGAACAGGTATCATTTCCGATCACTGAACACAGAGGAAAACGCAGAGGGGGAATCTGTAATTGAAAGAAAACAGTGAGACCCCTCAGACCCAGTCAGTCTCAGGATGATGTAGAAAGTGGACTCAGAGGTTAAGGAGCAGGTCTTCTCCCCAGATGCTGTCACGATGGGGTCAAAGGGGTCACCGCCATGGGGGACCACGCTATTCGGAGAGAGGAACAGAAACAGCCCTCGCCTCCACCCCTCGCTGCTTTCTGGCCCATAAACTGCATCCTACATCGCAACTCAAGCCAAAACCAGACCGCTGTCCATCACAGGCAAAAAAGCCTGATGGGAAAAAAAGTAATGTTTCCTCCTGGACACGGCAGCTGTTTTCCTCTGAGAGCGAGAGACAGAGTGAGCGAGACACAGAGAGAGAAAGAGAGAAAGTACAACACACACCTCCTCTCTCTGCTTTTCTACCTGCTCTGAAAACAGCTGAGGGAGAATAAAAGCCTAACCACACATGAAACAAAGGAAAAGAAGGGATTTATCAAGGGTGTGAAGGGATTCAAAACACGTCCGGCCTCCTTTTTTTTTAGTGACCCTCATCCTTTAATTGCACATTTCCCTTTCACTGTTGGCACAGAGAGAATTACAGATTATCCCAATATAATGCATGTAGTTTCAAACTACCCTACAGTACATAAAGCAGGTTATATTAGTTCCACTTTGACAGCAACAAAATTAAAATGCTGATTAAATCATAAGCAAAAAATAATAATCAAATAGACTGTTAATACTTTTCTTAGCACTATTTTTAGTGAAATTCAAAATGCGTCGATTTTACTTGTAAACTGCTGTCTTAAATAAAATAAAGAATCTGAGTACTTCTTCCACCGCTGATTCAGAAGAAAACCTGTATGTAATAATTTCCTGATCCCACACCCACTTCAGAAGTATTAAAATATGTGTTACTGTTATGTAGTGATTTCGTCTCCCAATACTCTACGAACATACTTTTACTGTTTACTACTTTTACTTTTACTATTTATACACGCGTCAGAACAGTTCCACAAATTTGGCATATACGCATACTGTAGATACTTGATAAGTTAACCAGGACCCGGAAAATTTGGTGAATGAAAAACCTGAACAAAACAGAAACTAGGTAAAGGAAGTGTATTTTCTTAAACAAACCTGCATTGTTAAAAGATAAGAAAGCGACAGAAGATAAATACGAGCAAACTGACGGAGCTTTTTGAGACTGAATCGTTGTCTAAAATAAATAAACCAGGAGAAACTGAGGCTGTGGGAGAGTTTTTCCATTTCAAACTCAGTGTTTTTTGTCCTAACTTTTCCAACAGGTTTACTGGAGCTCGTGGGTAGTGTTGTACCTCACAGGAAAATCGGGAATAGAACCCAAATTAAAACTGTATTATCATTTAGTTTCCACTAAAACTTACTGGATGAAGTCGTTTCACAACCTGCTCGTCCTGGTTGAGTCCACTTAATACACTTTAAAGATGATGGCTACAAGTCTAAACTCCCTGAAGGAAAAACAGATGGAAGATTACAAATACATGAAGCTGCATTGTGTCCATCTCAGAGACGGATTGGGATCGAGAGTGGCGCGCTGGCTTGGCAGAACCTCACAAATCACATTTCACTCAAACAGACTGAGACATGACAGAGGTTTCTATCAAAGCCTTGCGTTGAGGGCACCTTCTTTTCAGTGTTCCCATTTCTCCTCGTTTGCCCCGCTACGCTCCATTTTAATGGACTCTGTAGGAAATCCATGTGGGACACATTACATGGGGGAAGGAAGCGGGTTTGATCATCTACAAATAAGCACTACGACCAGACAGCAAAGTATACCAAAGTATAGGTCTCAGCAAATCAGCTCGCACTCACTTTGTTTTGGGCAGAAGGTACTTTGTTAAGGTCAGTAATACAAAAAGCCACAAATGTGTGGGTTTTTTTTTTTTTTAGATTTTCTCTGCTTCTTTGTTGAGCTTTATTTAATCAGAGAAGACGAGGAAGCTGGTTTTCAGTACCAATCTGCTTTGGGTAAAAATGGTCGCACGTAGAGGTCGACTGAAGCAGCTGAGGTCGACAGCAAAGGCCTCACTCCAGAGCAAGTGTATCCATGTACCTTTTTTTTTTTTTTAAATCTCCTGAACAATGCATGCAACGCAGTTAGGAAGGGTTATGTTGATTTGTCCGTCCAACACTTTTGTCCCAAATGGCTTCTATATGTCAAAAACTGATCGTTTGTGCCGACATTCAAGGTCCTCAGAGGATGAAGCCTAATGACCATGGTCATCCCCTCACTTTTAATCACCCAAACAAACAGTAAACAGTAAAATGAAATACTCAGTGGTCTGGCCATTACCAGGCTATTGCTTTTTAATAAGAATGCTGTAATATTCAGTTGTCCTAAATAGGACATCTGAAGGTCTTGAGGTGTCCAAAAATGTTTGAACTAACCTGAAATGGACCCGTGGAAAAGCTACCAGAACCTGACATACATAACCACTCTAATACTTACATGCAGACATGAGACATGTTGCAGAAAAAAAAATCCTACCTGAGTCACCTGCCTGTGCTAAGAAGCTGCTTTAGAAAGCCAAATAGCTGCCACACTGTTTTAATACTTTTGCAGCCTGACATGAATTAAACTCTGGGGAAAATTCTCAAGACTTCAAACACGGTAAAAAAAAAAAAACAAAAAAAACAAACATGAAAATTGGCCATCTGCAGCTCAGACACAAAAAATATCTGTAATGAACCCTCAGAACAACAATGGTCAAACTCCACATTAAACAGAGCCATGTTGGGCGCTGTTGATGGATACGAAGCATCGAGCAGATATGTTAAACACCCCCGGGGTGTATTTTGTGCCCCTGCTGACTGTCTTTCAGCCTTCAGTTGGTTAACATGGCAGAGCCTCGCTGTTCTCCAACGCGGCGGCGCTCGCGATCGAAATGAAAACAAGGCAGAATGGCTGCTGTCAGGCGTGTGATGTATGACCTGTAATGGGATGTTTCCAGAGCTCCCGCTCCATATGGCTGCCTACAGTCCACCAGAGCTGGCCCGAACTGCATCGGAAAATAATTCTGAGCTTTGTGTTTTAACCTGGCAGCCGCGTACAGCTGAGTGTACTGCTCACTTATCTGTAAGTGAGTGACTGGAATTGTTGCACAACAATGAAGCACTAAGTAGCACAACCTGTAGTTTCACTGTTTGGAGTTTCTTTTATTGTTTAATTTGAAAAAAAAATCTGAAGTTTAAATAAATAAAAAAGGACAGTTAAAGGGATCAAAGAACATGACATACATGTGCATGTACATACACAAACATATGCTGCGCGCAAAGTCTATACAGTCACAAGAACTACACTTTAAATCCTCTTACAGATGAAATGCAGAAATACACACACACACACACACAGGTGCACTATCACACACATCACATGCAAGACAGACAGTTTTTCAGACACACAGTCCTACACAAGTACGCCTTCACGGTACCTTCACCTCGCACAGAAACATGTGCACCCTCACACACGCAGACACACAAAGAGGACTTCCTGTCTGTTCATTATGAGCAGATATACAGTCTCTGTGCTTGGGTTGTTTGAGCAGACTCAGGAAGGATACGCCGAGCAGGTTAACGTCCCACAAGAGAGTCAGTTTAGTGCCTGCTCTGTAGCACAGCCATGAGAAATATCGCCGTCACACTCCCACGCACACACACACACACAAACACACAAACTTGTACTTCTGTCTTTGTGAGGACACTCATTGACATAATTCATTCCCTAGCCCCTTACCCTAGCCTTAACCATCACAACTAAATGCCTCACCCCAACCCTGACCCGAAAACCAGGTTTTGAAGGCGTGTCAGAAAGTGAGGATCGGCCAAGATGTCCTCACTTTCCCAAAATGTCCTCACTCAGTAAGATCTATGACTCAAACTGGTCCTGAAAGTACAAGTACAAAACACGTGAAACAGCCGCTGCTGAACGGTGAAAGTGTAGCAGAACTTGCAGTGGTCTGATTTTATTCCAATTTAGAATGATACAGGTGTTCAGAGGTTTTCTTTTTCACATCTGGTATTTGTACTCATTTACCATGTGTTTGCTCGAAGGTCACATGTAAGGTCAGAGCGACTCATCCAGACCATTACGCCTCATTGAAAACATAAGACAAATCCCCGAGAGTAACCATTTTCATATCTGTTCAATTCACTTCAGACCTCAGCAGCTTGGCACCACTTCAGCCTCAATAAGAAAAGTCTTCACCTCATCATTAACCACATATCCCTGGGTGGCTGCACTGACGGAGCTGGACCTGTTGGTAAAGAGCACGCTAGTCGGCGGAAATTTAGAAGGCAGGGTAGTGGGCATGATCCCAAAACACAAAGGGGGCGGAGAGGATGGGGGTGGGGGGGGGGGGGGGTTACATTTACTTTTATCAAATCAAGCCCCTGTTTGTATTTTCATGGAGCAAAGAAAAGACGTCTGGGTCCGTGGGGGATTAGTTAAATGGGATTTCTCAGCGAAATAGTACAGACGAATGAGTCTCCCAGGGCCTGTAAGAGGTGTATCTTTACCCTGACTCCTTTCATCCATCCAGGGATATTTATAAAAACATTCCTACTGTAGAGTTTAAAGCCAACTGTTCTTGAAGCCATTCTGTGTTCCTGCCACATGTGTGGCATTCTGGGTAGGAAGGTCCAAAGAGGCAGTAATCAGCGTTGCCCATTTGGAGTAATGCAACACAAATGGTACAGCTGTAATCAGCTCAACAAAGAGAAAAATGTCCCATCTCTGCCAGCTTGGTCCAAGGTGTTAGCACAGCAAACATACGAAATGAAGATCTACGGCCCAATTTAAGTTTATTTGACTAAGACACTGAAATGCAGAATCTAAAACAGGATCGGATCAACTCATTAAAGAACAAAAATTTGCTTCAAAGGTTAGGCTGAGATGGCAAACAAAAAGGCCACGAGGCAACAAAAGGACACTTGCCAAAAAGAAATTGAGCAGCTAAACTTGCTGCTTCAAAAAAGCAAAATATCTCTGTTCCAAGAGTCAGGCCAGGACCTCGGTGAGGAGTAAATCTGTCACCTTAAAGAGCAGCTCCAAAGAGACAACACAGAGTGTGTGGATGCCTTTGCGAGGGAAGGCACAGCTTTGGAGAGGGAGAAAGGTCTTGAGCAGTCAGGTAGAATATAAGGTTCACAGCATAAAACCAACCAGAGCAAAGCAGAAAGAACATGAGGCAGTATGAGGATGATAACTCAAGAGTCCATACTATTGCTCCACAAATAAAAAACGTATAAAACGTATAAAATATAAAACTTCTCTGCTAAGGAACAGTTAAAGCTCTCCAAGAGTCAAAGGATCCTCTGTCAACTCATATATCATAAATAAGAAAGGATCCTGTTACAGATCATTGAGTTTTCAGACGCCTGTGCACCTAAAACTCAAACAACAGAAACAAGGTCTTTGACATTCAGGTATACAGCGCCAAAAGGTCTCAGCATGGTCTCCATTCTAACCTTCACAACATCTCCTCTGCAGCTGTGTGAGCACTGCCTGCAACAATTATTATGTACACACTCGTCCATGCAGGAGTTGCCAGTGCACTTCAGTACTGTAGAGGTGGAAAAATCAACAGCAAGCACATCAAAAGGCTGTAGCTGAGGAAGAAAGCAGGAACAGCCGCATAGTTTCATTGTCAAAACTCTTCTGGTAGCTGCGTGCCGCTGTTGGAAGGGAAACGTGTGAAAGTATGTTTGCTATCCGACTGTCGGCGTGTTTTGGAAGGAGGTGGAAGAGAAAGCTATTGGGTCGAGGGCAGCAAAGAGCAATCAATCATTAACAAGAAGATGTCCATGAAACTTTGAGAGCCACGCGCCGTCCCCACATGCTAGCCAAGATTACGTCACTGTGAAGTTTTACAGATGCACGATCGAGTCTGTGGAGCCTGGCACAAGCACCAGGCAGCGGGCCTTAAAATGTGGTTTAGGATGCGTTTTAAAAGGCGAAGAAGACCAAACAAAAGTTCAACATCAAGGTCCAAAAAGAAAAAGAACAGCATCAGTGCAGATACTGACCTTATTCAGGGGACTGGGGGGGCGTGACCAATCCAGCTCCTAATAAAACCATGATTCTGCTTTTAAAATGGACACTATTTATATAAGGTAGAGCTTTTCAATTTGCCTCCTACTCACACAGTCGCATACACGTTCACACACAAACGACAGGAGCCATGCACAGAGCTTTAATGCGTGTGTCACCTTTGTGGCTGGACAGCAGGGATTAAGATTATTTTTATATTGTGTGACAGTGGCTACTCCCAATTTTGCAACCTTAGATCTGAAGTCTGTCCAAACTTGTAGCCCCCCCGTGGCTCACAAATCCCGGCAGCGGGAGACATTTTCCAGCTCACGTCTGGCAAGATACTGTAGCTTGAACTATTGTGAAAAAGGACCATGAAGAATTTAATTTTACTACAATATCAGACGTGTGATTGTTAGCCAGTAAGCCAATGAGCGCGGTGGAGAGAGAGAGAGAGAGATTAATAAACTGAGTGGAGAGTGATGAAAGCTCGCACTGGAATAAAGATTGCTAAATTAATATGCTAAGCCTTCATTCAGCACTCCACTGATAGATTTTACAGTAAAAATCTTTGACTTATTTATATTTGATCTTTATGAAAGTCTTTTATCATATGTAATGTTTTGAATTTGTGAGCAGACGTCTCTGGAAATTGGCGTAATAATTCTGTGAAATCAGCTTTATGTGCATTTTAGAAGACGGAGAAATAATGCTGTAAGAAAAAAGTAGCAGAGCAGCTATCGTCAGGTTCAATCAGGTTCACATGTTGGCTCCGAGGCTGTATCATAAACTGGATGACTGTTGTGTTTCACCCATGAATTAAAGCACAAATAGGAAGACAAATTCAAAAGAAAGTCAACGCTGGCCACAGAAACTAACCCCACAAAAGCCAAACTAAATACTGCTAGAAAACCCCCAAAGGGCCAATTGCTGTTAGATTTCCATAGCTTTACCTGGCAAGTGGTTTGACAACATAAACCAAGCGGTTACTCTTTGACGGGCACGATCCCCTGCACATTGAGTGATAATATTTCACACTGTGTACGGTCGACCACCCCGCTGTTTACTCCAACGGAACAGTCCTACCCAGCACTTCTCTGTCAAATCCCTCCATTTTCTCCATGGGAGGAGATTTCCTTTCCTTTCCATTCCTGCGAGCTCTCAGATGATGTCATGCTCGCAGAGTTTCCACAGCTCCAAACAGTCCTGTTAACCTCAGCCCTGCTTCTTGCTACCACGCATTCCTGCTTCAAAAAAAGGCCGCTAACCTCCCGCACCTGAGATGTGGAGAGTGGAAACGACGCTCTCAGATAATGGCGACCTCTCACCGTTTGCTGTCTTATCTGCCCGCTCATGGCTGGGATGCCGGGAAAGAGTGGGTGGGATTAGCAATTATTACGGACAAGTCAGGTGATGTGTTGAAGATAAAGTGACTTTGTGGCGAGACTGGGCCTTTGTGTTTGACATGAACTTCATAATATTGTTCTGACCTCCTCTTTTGACCATAGAGCATTTGTCTTTCCCTTCAGAGTCTGACAGACAGGGGCTCTTGTGAGATTGGAAAACACTATCAGCACAGAGATGAAAAGATGGAAAATCCAGTGGGGTTTAAAAACAATTTAGATGGCTTCTTTTTATATTTTGGATTCAAATGGATTACGTAGATTTAGATTTGCTTCTCAAGTGTCAGTCGTGCATGAGCTAATGTACCACTTCTTAAACTTTCTTTTATTACAAGGAAACATCTCAGTCATATTTTAGATGCTGAATGCTAAAAAACTTCGTGGGCTTTTTATTATTCTATTTGGGTGACTTTTACTTCATCACTATAAAAAAGTCAAACTGACAGAATCAATTGGAAAAAACAACAGGATGCCAAATAAAGTTTTTTTTTTTTCTGTTGGATTGAAACCCAGTAAGTTAATTCTCAAATGCTTTCTACAACAGCCAGCAGGAATCACGGAGAAGCTCTCGCCGAGGACAGGTGTATTTTTATGAGCTCTCCTCTTAAATTACTGTGACTTCACCTGCAGCTTGTGGCTGTTTTTCTTTTTCTCAGAGAATAGCTGCTTAATTACTCTTGGATACACAGCGCCTGCGTTCTGCTTCGCAGCGTGTTTCCCCGTGCCTTCAGGCAAAACCAGGGGCCCACACACCAATACAACCATGTGTTACATCACTACGGTGCAAACTCCACAAGTGCCCCCCTGATACTCAGCACACAGAAATATTGTACATGTGGACACACAAGCAGACGGGGTTTGACCAAATAACACCAGACATTATAACGCAATCACGTACAACAGTCCTGCAATCAAAACAATCTCCGCGAGGCTTGTGAGATAAATCATTGTTGTCAGAAAGTTGCCGACTTAAATAAATGCTGTGACAAAGGTTTCTATTATTTTGTCAACTCCACATTTATAAAGCTGAAAATCCTTCAGGGCTTTTAGGTCACGTAATCTGAGAGCCCTTCTGAGGATCCTCGTGATAAAACATCTTGCAGACCTGAAACGTTTCGTTTAATTGGCAGAAAATGAATCATTAAATATTTTGATAACCGATTAACTGTGTAGGTCACTTTACAAGCAGAAAGCCTTTGCTGCTATTTTTTCTCTCTGTAAACTGAATATCTTTGGGTGTTGGACTGTTGGTCAGACAACAGTGCAGAAACTGCAATGAGCCTTTTTTTTTTTTTTTTTTTTAGTATTTTGTGACATTTAACAGACCACAGTGAAACTAGTGATTAGCTGCAGCCCCGATCATGTCTGCTCAGTACTCTAGCACCATCCTATAAAAGAAGCTCAGTGTGGCTAAAAGGAGCATATTAGCATCGTCTGCAGGCCAGAAGGCTAAAAATCAAAGGTGAAACTAGGTTCTGGTTCTGGTTAAACGAGCTGACTCGACTGAAGCTAAAACTGCTTTCAGGTACAAGCTGTGACTTGGCCAGTAGCCAACAGCTGCCAAACAATGTCATATTGATTAGTATAATACATTTACTGCAGTCCTTAGTCTCACTGGACAGAGGCAGCTGTACTTTATGTAAAATTAAGTTGCTATGAAAGCCTGAAAAGTTGTTCGCTGTAGTGATAAAGTTGCCAAACTAGTAACCGAGCATGTATCACCACCACTTTTGCTAAACACTCAGCTATTATTTGCGATTAAATCTGATGTAAGTGCTAATTGAAGCCCAGAACTGCAGTAATTAAGGAACAGAAATCACTAACAGGCTCATTTTTCAACTGTAAAACATCTCGCACAGAACAAACTCTGGGCATTTTTTAATAACCTAAGTTCCTGATTAAGAAATTTTATGTCTGGCTAATGTATGATCGTCAGATCTTCTAACTTTTTAATATCAGTCTCAGAACTGAATCTCTCACATAAACCCGGTATCGGCTGGGCTCTCTTTGTGTGCATCCTTTTCCCCATGGTGGCTGGAGGTTACAAACACTTCCATACTAACATATTGGCTGACAGTAAACACACACACACAAACACAACTCCTCTTGCACAGACAGCTATAACCTCACGCAACCCGCCTCCCGCTCCACCAGCCGTGCTCATTCACACACGGTTACCAGCCTCGTCTCGTCTGCAGCAGCGAGGCCTTCATGTGAGCGGCACAGACATGGGTTTGGGCGGGCGAGTAGGCGGCTGGGAGCGAGAGGCAGCCCTGGTTTACAGGTCAAGCCTGCAGCTTTACAAGGGAAATCTCCAGAGCCACTATAAATACCACTGTGAGCTTTAAGGGTGCAGTATATCACACCACTGGGTTTGAAGGACCACAAACCGACCTAGTTTTTGTAGTTTTTTTTGTAGTACTCCCCTTTTCCCAACTGTACGGTCGCATGAGCCTGAATACAATTAAACGTGAATTTCCCCTCCTCCATTTCGAGTGACTGTTAATTGATTGGCCCGACTTCAAAACACGCCTCCCCTCTGCAACAAAGAGCTGGCCGTTCACCTCACGCGTCAGAGCCGTATATCATTAAAGTACCTTAAAGTCTGGGGGTGGTTTCACGTTTTTTCCCTTTGCTGTAGTTCTGAACAAAGGGCACAAATATGTCAGGAACCATTTCAAGTCAATTGTGAGGATTTTCAATGAGCCCCACCTGCAAGCAAGACATTTATTCAGCTCAGTCTGATGTACTGCGACTTGAAATGAGGCCTAATGACTCGCTTAAGGAAACGGCTGCATAAAACTTACAGTGCTGTCAAAGTGACACAGCCGTGCAGCATGTGCAGCATAAATCAAGACCTTTTTTTGCTCTGAAGTTGATTGGATATGCGCTCCATTTTAGACACGGCTTTAAAAAATTATAATTCATTCAATTTTATTCCATTTTATGGTGAGAAAAAGAAAAGGACGAAAAGCCTCGAGTTGTCTTTTGAACACCTGAGCAGCGCAGATGTGGAGTCAGAGGACAATAAAAGCAGCGATTCAGCGCTCACGTGCAAATCTCATCAGCCAGCACTAGTTAGCGGCAGACGGCACTAATTGGTTCCAGAAGTGTTGCTCTCGTTCACACACTGGCTGAGATGGCAAGCGGCGAGGGCGGGCAAAAAGGGGGGAGAAAAAAAAAGAGGCAGGGAACGTAATGAGAGGTCAGCCGCCATCTACAGTTGGGCTGCCAGAGCCAGAGAGGCACGCCAATTTTATGGTCAATTGGGCAACGCATCTGGACTCATAGATCACAGAGCCGGGGGGCTGGACTTAGCACCCAGCTCGCGCATATTTCACACACACAAAACAGACCACACAACACACACACAATCACAGGCGAAAGGCTACACACGGAATCATATTATGATTCTTGTACAGATGGCTCCCATCCAGCTTTAATATCAGAATTCACATTTTCCCCCAGACAGAAGATTTCATAATGCAAAGATGTCAGTGTGTTATACAGTACACTGTACACTGTCATTGTCAAATTATTCTTCATATTTCAATCTGTTTCCAGTACTTGTTTAATTATTTTTCCACAGTTACCAAGATGTGGAATTATTTTTTCAGTGTGTTCCCAGAATGTGTTGTGACTAGACAAAAGACATACATTTAGTAATGGGCCCAACATGCACATGCGCTCTGCGTGCATTCTGCACTACGAGCAACTACGAGCCGGCTAATTAGGCCTTGTTGTGGGTTGACTTTGTGTTTAAACTGCTATAAAATATGAGGACAGTTTCAGTGTCGCACATACTGTGCAGCGTTCTGGCCACAAACTGATTCTCTGTTTCGCGCTCCACAATATTTTAATGGAGGATGGCAGACGGCAGGCCAAACTCAGCATGAACCCAAATGAACAAACAATTTCCACAGTATGTCATTATGCCAGAATAAAATATTGCTGCTTTGAAAGAGCATTCAAAGGTTTTCATGTCCTGATGTCAGTTTAGGACTATATTTAGAAACATAAAAATCTTGTAAAAGAGATTCAGTCAAAATAATTGTTGGACAGCACATGGTACAATTTGAATCTTGAGAAATTAATGAAGATCGTGTGATATAATTAAAAGCTCCAGCACAACTACTAAAATCCTTGAGGTGAGATTGTTTTTAAGCTCAAGAATGAACTCTGAACCTCAGCAAACGGGACATGAAGTGCTCGGGAAGAATTAGAAACGAGAACATCTACAATTTCCTGACATCTGAGCAGACTCAGCGTGTGCTGATGAAGATCATGTGCTGTGATCAAGAGCCCTAAAACAGCTACTACATGATGGATTACCGTTCCACCAAATCCTGAACGCTGTCTGGGATTATTAGGGCTTTGTAGAAGGATGATTTGTCCAAAACGTTTAAGTGAGTCAGATACGTGACCACGTTGTTGTATCCATTTTAACTATCAAGTTGCTGAAGCACCACCTGTAGGAAAAGCACCATCACATTCTGCTTATATCTGGACTCTGTGACTACATCAGGAACTTTGCTTTTTGTTTTAGCTGGCAACCATCAGTATCTGCAGCTGAAATAACAACTCTGCTGCAGCTAATTAACGTTAATTCCATGAGTTGGCCAAACTACAAAATTAAACTTTGGCTGTTGTCTGGTACATTTGGTCTCTGTAGACCAGTGTCTGTTGTATTTATACTCAGTCAGAGATGGTTTCCTTGAGAAAAGACACCACTTTGTGACATTTTGATATTTGAAAAACTAGAGAACAGACAATCATTTGGTGGTTCAAGGACACACACAAAAGAGTGGTGAGTCTTTTCCCAGGTAAAACATCGACCTGATCACATCACTTTCAGACTGGGAGGTAGAAGCTAAGTGGGTCGTTGTCAGACATAAACAATAACTGGCATTATATTAACTGTATATTAGTACCAGTATCATATTGTTTTAAGCTCATCACCCAAAAAGCTCTGCATCAGGTCCTCCAGGATTTGAGCCTGTGAAATAGTTTGTCCTCCTGGTCTGTGAAGCTAAAGTTAGCTCAGGCTGCTACAGCTGTCAACACTTCCTTAAAGGGGAGTTCCATCGACTTTACAAATCAAAGTCTGTTCATAGGTCTTGGGAAGTACCACTGCATATCCGAAAAAGTTGCGTAAAGCCTTTTGTGGCTCCGGAGGGAGCTGCGCGAAGACTGATAAACACTTCTATAACACAAAATCGGTCTTTTGGTCTGTAGATGAGCTGCACCGCTATCATGACACTTGACACAAATTGCATTGTAATGCTCTGCAGGTTGTCTTACCTCTGTGGGTACAGCCAGTGAAGGCAGCAGGGGCTTCATGTAGCTGTACCTCTGCATGGTCACCATGACGACACAGCGTAGCATCTCCCAGACAGCCGCCGATGGCCTGCACACAGGGACACATCAGTGAATAACACAACGCTGGGGCTCAGTGACATTTCAGCTTGACATCTTCACCTCACCGACCTCCTGGTCTTCACGTCAAATTCTGATGCGATATGTTACAAGAATAATTGAGTTTTAAATGGGAGAAGCTTCAATTTCCAGAGCTGATTGAGTTCAAATAGGTTTGACCCCCGAGGAGAGTCCAGGTCTATTAGTGTTACATGGTAGAAACCGTATATGAAAGGATACGCTGAAGTGACTTTAGCCTCATTCAGATGGGACAAAGTTGTTTTAATATGACCTGCATCTGGTTTTTTATACTTTTACAGTTTTTATTAAATGCTTATTTCAAAAGCAAATCTCTGAGTTTCATCAGAACAGATCAATCCATTATCGAACATGTTGATTCGTTGTCTGTTGACTGACTGATCATTTCTGCAGTATTAGCAGAGTCATGTTTTTCATCTTTCCTATCTTATTCACCATCTTGCAACCCTCAGATTTATCTTGTGCCCCTTTGAAGGGGGTGCTTTTCTCTAAACTCTGCCCGCTTCAACATTTTTCCACTGTCCAATCCAACATGCAAATGCTTCAAATGCCTCTACAGAAATAAATAAATAAGTAAATAAATAAATAAATAAATGTCCGTACTTTACCTCTGGTCAACGATGAATCCCAGGGAGGTGAGAGTGAGCAGGATGTAGCTGGTCATCCCCAGAATGGTTAACTGCGACAGGATCTAGGACGGAGATGCATTTGCATGGCAAGAAAAATGCGGTTGGGGAAAAAATACATTAGAATTTAAACCTTAAATCAATATCATGGCTGGTTAAGTTACGATCACAGGAGACCTTACTGGGAGAGCAGTCATAAACCGCAGGGCTGTTCGACTGTTTACTTGACAATGCCAACCAAAACATGTCTGACCTTCAGAATAAGTGTACTGGCACATACAGTATCCTGCAGCAAATGCACACTGCCTCTTACTTTACACTGACATGCCTAGTTTACATAGACGCTCTAATCATCCCAGATGGGTCTTGACGGGGGACTTGACCACAGTGGAAGAGACTGCAGTTTGAATCCCCAACCGGAGCCAAAACAACCAACATCGGAGCAAAAATCCCATGCAGATTCTCTCTGACCTTTTCCGAACTATGTGGGACGCACACACAAACGCACTCACGCAAACACACAAAGTACAGAACGTGATGTACGGTCTAATGTGTGTTCTCTAACCTACGGCCTTGGCTGAGGGCGGCAGCTGGAAGCCCGGTGTCTCCTGAGGATGCCGTGGGCTGTCAGCTTAGGTTTATATTTCTCTGACACTCAATACAGAACCTAACAGCCAAATCTCACTGCTCCCATACCGTACAGACCCAGAAGGCCATATATAGAAAACATAAAATCAGCCCATCAACAGGATGCAATATAACACTATTTATTTATGTTTATCCAAGACTTGTAATCCATAGGCCCACATAAGAACTATATTATCTGAGCCCTCACATGGGAACACATGGGATGATATGATTACGTTTTCAGTGAATCAAACAGGGGGGGATTTTGGGCTCGATCCATCTATCAGACTGAGGGAAGTAAACTCACTCCAGACTGTCAGAGTTTATTAAAGCAGAGTGATCATTGCATTAGAGTTCAGAGGCTATAGATACAGTTATTTTTAGTAAGAGGTGTAATGACTGGAGAATTATTTTGGTATCAAAGGTTATGTGAACTTATCTGTGTTTAATAACCCAAGGGGCTCAGCAGACCAGGCAGGCTTGGTCACATGTTTTTTTTTTTTTTTTTTTTTGGACTATCGATCACCCTGGGGGCACGCAACCGAGACGCTACGCTCGAGAGAAAATCCTCTGCACATCCCGCAGTGTGGTCAGGTGCAGTCACATGTACAGGACTTTTTAAAGACACGGACGGGGAAACGCTTTGTGCTTTTTTTTTTTTCACTGTGCTAATTTTTAATGTGATCAGCTGTCAAACTGAAATAATAGCAGCAGTGGACAGAAATGAAAGTTAACATCTGGTGGCAGCGCTGTGCTGTGAGCAGCGGTCTGATTGTGTTATTCCTTTGTCCCCTGAGATGAAGCAGATTAACTCATTACTCAGGCCATTCTCGCAGCCGTTGTTATGATGGAGTTAATGAAGGCTCGCCGGACAGAGTAACCACTGAGAAAATGCTGTACACCAGTACCTCCACCATTACACAGATAATACACATCATCTTTAAATTGCAACTCATACCATATATAGATCCTCAAGTCTAAACTCTGCATCAAAACACTTATGCAGAGTTGTTCTGAGATGAGAAGTCTTGACTTGGTTGATTTCCCACTCTGCCTCTAATAGTAACTGTTTAGGAAACCTATAATAAAAACGTACATGCTGGCCTGCTGATGATGTAATTGAAGAGTAGCTTCACTTGTTTGAAATAACCATGTTTTCATGGCTTCGAATTAACGCAAAGCCCATAAATTGTCCGGCAGTGTATCATCAATTGTCAAGCTAAATAAGTGGCTAGCGAACATGTGGGTATAAATATATAACAGTGACATGATTTATTGTTGGGCCAGAGTGCTCACTTTGTTATTTTCCCTCCAAGTCCTGATTGCTGCATCCTGAAGGCTATTTGGGTTGGGAAATGGTTGACTCGACAATTAAGGCGTTTGTGTTCACTACTGGACCACCAGCTGGTGTTTCATTTGAAGAGAGGGAGGGGAGCCCTCGACCCTGGAGGGGAGGTGTGTGTGAGTGTGTGTGTGTGAGGTTGGGGGGAGGGGGGGCGACCACAACTGAAGGAGCACCATGAAGGTAGCGATCACAAAAAAGACAGGCCATTTTATTTGGGAGTTTGAAGGGGCTGGGCGTGACAGCACTTTTTGGCTAACCAAAACTATGCCTAGGGAAAAACGCCTTCCAAAGATAACTGCTGAGGAGACCTGCTTCTTTTTTTTTTTTTTTTACTGGAGGAGGAGGAAGGGGGTCCTTTGGCTCGTCGAGTGGAAAATAATAGACAAAGGTTGTTCTAAAGAGGAATGCCGATCAGTCATTCTGTCATGATGTTAGACAGAGCTAGTCTTTTCCTGCTGGCTAAGTAGAGGACTCTGCTCGACCATGGACCAGCCACAACAAACTGCATAATTGAGTGAAATAATGTTGGCAAACAAACACGCAGCACTCAGTCTTAAATTAAGAACCCTGGACCACCTTGTCATACTTTATATGAGGGATTACAGTAGCGTAAACATAACAGTAGTCAGCGTGTGACCAGAGTTCAGTCACCAGCTTCGGTCGCAGAGGGCTGAAAGGTCTGACTGAAAAATGAAATTGAGAAACTGAATGTCTGTTCTTCTCCTACACTCATGTTTACAGTTCTCCTAATGAGACAAATACGTACCATCTTATTTTCAAACAAATCGTGGTACGTCCGCAGCACCAGCAGGAAGTGTATGACCACATAGACTTGTAAAGGCAGAGACCAGCTGGGCTCATGAGGCACCTCCTTTCCGGTAACCTGCACAAGGAAAATAAAACATGTTTAATTCCCCAGCTCCTAATCTTTTTTTTAAGTAGAGTAATTTTCTGGACAGATTCTCACACCAGACGACATGCCTTGTTAAAATAACAGACAGCAGCAAACGATTCAGGTGTAACTTCGTATTTATGGCTACATGTTCAGAAATTTTACAGATTTTCATTTTTCAGTGAAGTGAGAAGCTTGTAACTTGTCACGTGTAAATACCTATGGAGAGCAATGTGTTTGTGTATTACACCAGCCTTAAAAGCCATAAACAACAACTTCATGATAAACATTTAAACACAGTGAAATAAAAACACACAGTGTTCAACTTCTAATTCTGTCTCCCTTTGTTAAGTGTTCACTCATCTCCTGGCACAAGTTGAATATACTGTACGTCAAAAAATCATTTTTGAGTGTTAACATGTTAACGTGTCTTAACAGGGGGTAGACAAAGGAAATAACAGAAGCACTCACACTGATTCAGAGTGAGCGCTGGGGCTGTTAAAAGGAAAAAGGCTAAATTTAACAAATAAAATCATGGAGAAAAACCCTGTCAGCCAAACACGTTTGTGCCAAAATAGGATCAAATTTGTCTTATGGCCTTTCTCACTTTTCAAATCCTCCTGTTTATTTTCTTTGTAACATAAAGGCTTTTTGTTATTTCAGTCTCCCACACGCTGAATTTCAAAACTGATGAAAATTAGCTTGTTGTGTTCCATCGGCAAAGTCATCCAGGATTTATTGGGTGTAGTGGTTTCCCCCAAACACTGAGGAACATATGAGTCCTTCTGTAAGAATTCCCTGAGTCATTTGACCTGTTTTTGTCTGCCTTTGCATCCAAACGATAAGTGATTAGGCCTGAGGGCTTTATGTTGAAACTGGCGTCCTCTTTTGGGAACGAAGTGCAAAAGAACTGGCCAATCACAGATGCCTGTCTCTCATTCAGGGGGTTTCCCAGGATCCTGAGGAACCAAACCACCACATGTGGGTTCCCCCCGCATCCCATTCCCGACCCTGTAGGTATTCCAGCCCGCTGCTCTGCTTAGTCTCAGAGAGCTGAAACACGTTCAACCCTCTCTCCTCCTTCCTTCACTCCCCTCTCTCTTTCCTTCCTTTATTTCCCTCACCGGCAGATATCAATGAGCAGACGTCTACACGAAGCCTTTCAAGATATTTCGGTTAAATTCCAGCTCTGTCCATGTTTAGAATCACCCCGCTGGGTTTAAGGGGCCAATTTAATCGTAAAGGCAAAGAAGGCAAAGGGGAGTTTTTTTTTTTTTTTAAGTGTGAAGCATGAGGGAACTAAATATGTGACACCATCAGCGTTATTTCAAAGCTAACCGCCGGGCCATTTAACTCGAGCCTGTATTTCTTTCTGCGTGCGTGCGCGTGCACAGACACACACACGCACACACAAATTTACACTCAACTGCATGCAGTTTTAATCCCGCAGACTGCATTTAAAGCCGGTGAAAATGAACTTATTGTGTTCTGTCTACAAAGGCTTTACAGCCTTTTATTTGATGTGGCCGTTCCTTGTAAAACTTGTAGAATATGTGAATCCTTCAATAAGGAATGCTCTGAGTCATCTAGGCCTGTGTTTTGAGTGTGTCAGATGATGGGTAATGAAGCCCAAGAGCATTACTGAATGATGGAAACAAAGGATTGTTTTACAAACCTTGGGATTGTCTTTGTGGTCGCCGAGCCGAGATTTACCAGGCTTCCAACTTGGACCGTTGATGAAAGTTAACAATTTGTCGCTGATGGCGTTGTAAGTGTTGGACCTTCTCCACAAATACAAATAGTAATGTAACTAAAAGAGAAGCAAACCTGCAAGTTAAACATCAATATACAATAAAACGCTACATTTAAATCATCAGTGTTAACAAAGCAACAGCCCTGATAATTAATCCTGAGCACAAACGTCTCTGCTTTCATTGGGCAGGACATCGCTCATGCCGTGCTCTGCCAATACTGAGGGCAACAAAAATAATCATAACATCCACCGCCTTGGCATTTCATTTTATTGGCCTCCTTCACCTCAGCTGGGCAGTTTGTTTAGAGTGGAGTAATAATGTTATGGTTACAAAATGGCCACTCAGCCATCGAGGGAAACATGAGCTCACCTCTCATCTACTGAAGGTGTTTACACTTGGATGGAGGTGAGCTGCTCGGCTGGTGGTAGCCACACCAACGACAGAAGCATAGGACTAACCTGAACATAGAGGATTTCAAATGTGTTGATGGGGAAAACCAGGCCATACACCACTTTATCTGTCTCTGGAGCAAAGGTACCTGGAGAGGACATGTGCAGTTTTACCATAGTTTATTTGCAAAACCTTAACCTTGTATCTATTAACTTTATTGAACACTTGGGGGCATTGCAAAGAGCTGTGAGCACATCAATGACAATGACTTTGCAAAAAAGTTGCCAAACTTTTGGAAAGGTGCAAACTCAAAACTAATGAATAAAATATAAGACTTGGTCTTTAGCAGGATTAAGAACATTGGGATCACAGCGTCTGGGATCAACCTTTTAAAACTGTTTGCAGCCACAGAGAGAAAAAAAAATGTCCCAAGGGACTTCTGGGTAATATAAACCTCAAAATTTAATCAGTTACCTCTCACTGACGCGTGATGCAAAATTGCTGAGTCCAGTAAAAAGGCTACAGGCAGCTAGAGTTTATAGAGTCACTGTTTCCCTTCATTTTGATGTAATAAATGGTGATACCACGACTTTTGGTTTCCATTCAATACCATGTAATGACAGGGCAGGCATCACAGACACCACTACAGATACTATGTGAGGACCAAAAACAGTAAACTAATATTAAACCTCTCATAGTCTTAAATGTTATGCATTCAACACTTTATGTGCAAAACATCATAAAGTGTGTGGTTATATGTCTGAACAGTCTGGGTCTACTGCAACACTCCAAACTGTACAGCACCACCACTTTGACCCATTTATTTGATTTAGCGGTTAACGGACGTAAATGAAGAGTGTGTGTAGCACCATTGTTTGCATTTAGTATTGACTGACTCCTGCTGCCTGACGCACGTATCACGGTGCAGATCAATTTGGTACTGATCCAACCATCACAACTTCACTGATTTGCTGCCATGCAGAGAAGACCGTCACATGTTAATGCTCACGCTGATCCCTGAAGCTGATAAAATTACCAGTAACTAAATAGAGGCATTGAAAATAAAAAATAGAAGCAAATTCCCGATTTTTCTTACCAAATAATCTGTCCCATATGATCAGAATTCCCCCGTAGTTCTTGTCAATGCAATAAAGGTTCCTCCCTGTTGAGATAATTCTCAGTGAGGTTACCACAGAAATGATTTGAATTCTAAAGAAACCCCACAACCTTGGACCGAAATGCCCCCTTTCGTTCCATCATCTCCGTGGAATGTTTTCCCACGTAGGAGTGGTCAACGTGCCAACAAAGAAACAGACTGGGCAAAATTAAAAATAACCACACATGACCTTTTTTAGACATGACCAATTATCGACATCTCAGTCTTTATCAAATGTTTGATGTTGCTTTTCATGGGCACGGTGATATACCAGCTCAGCCATGGAAACCCTCTCAGTACAACATTATGAAATAAGAAGATTAGATTGTCACTTTCATGTATAAAACATAACTTATCTCACCGTGATGAACTCTGTGGTGTTTTGGGGTGTTGAAGACCCACTCCAAAGGTCCAAGATCCTGGATCAACTGAAGGAAATAATGGTCAGACAGCCAAACTTTAAAGTAATGATCTGTCACATTTTCGGGTAGGTGGTTCAAGCTTTTATATTTTCTGTTCTGCACACCTGACACCTGGCAAATCTAACTGCTAAAAGATGTAAGTCACCGAAGCTAATAATCTGACAATCACACAAATGCTAAAGTACATTACTGTGGTGAGCAACATTCATTACCTTATTTTATTTTACCGATTTACATTTAGCAAGAGTTAAATTTAAAAAAAGAGCAATATTTATTGACTAACAGCTACAGCAGAGGGAATGGGGAAAAGTGCTAAGACTGGAAATGTTAACACTTCTGATAACGGTTAAACCCGTTAACACACAGAGAAAACATGCACATGTAGTTCAGTATAAACAACATGCGGCTGAATGCATCATGAGCACATTCTCTGCATAAAACTAACTCTGTAGGATATCAAACAGATGCATCAGTGAGTCATTAAAGATTTAGAGAGGTCACACTGGGCATATTTCACACAGCTCAAGTTTCTCTTTTGGTTGTGACTCTGAGATATTTTGATGTTTCTCATCAATATGACCTCTTAATCTGGAGAAATGTGCACGGCTAGACAGAGTTTCTCAGTGATTCATTATTTCCATGTAATGGCTGCATCTGGCAGCCGAGCGTGAGAGTTTTATCTTGAATGAAAAGGGGTCTCCACCACTTCAGCGCGGCTCTGAGGCTGCAGCAAAACGTGTGCCAATAAATTACATGACATCAAAAAAAAAAGCCCATAAAGGAGGCATAAATTACATCCCCTCAGAAAATTGTGACTATTATAACTGCTTTCACTAATAGTGCACTAAAAGATGGAAGGCGTTCCAAATCCATTCATTCCCTCTAACGATCGTGGGGATTGTAAAAGTGATACTCCCAGTCACTTTAAAGGCAAACAGAGTGGTCATGCTTCTGTTTGGAATATTTCATAAAATCTCATTATTTTTTATTGAATACAGGTTCCACTGCAACGCTGAGTCTACAAAGGCTCGGCTTAGCAGACAGATTCGTACTGGAACAGGGAGAAAGATAACTTTTTTTTTTCTCAGTCAGATTAAATCTGCACAGCAACAGTGAATGGAAGAGTAAACTCATACAGCACTAGTGCTGGATACCGGTCATGTTCTCCGTACCTGAGAACCTGATTTTGTAGACAACATTAATTTAAGAATAATTCATTGTAAAATAGCTGAAAACTGCTTATAAAACACTACCAGTTGTTTGGTTTGTTGATGCAAATCATGGCGTTTTTCACAACCACAATCAGACTGATTACAGAACCTATGTCACCTATGTTTTAATTTACCTCTGTGTGGATCCAGAACTGGTAGAGCAGGTTTAACTGTATGTGAACAGCAAAGATGGATGGAGGTACAGCCAGAGCCATGGGAAGGTAGAAAATCTGAAGAGAGGAGGCAAATTAATACAGTGCGCAACTGAGAAATCCCCTGTCTGTCGATTAAAACATCTGGGCACTGTAGTTTTTAACAAACATTACTCAAAGAGGAGAAAATAGTGCGAAAATAGGGCTCTATCGCACAGAGGACTTGGTAATAACAGGCTCCAGATACATAACATAGTTTGTTGGATAAGGTCATTGCCACTTGCTAGAAAAATCACCAGACTTCTCCTTTAAGAAAATGAGTAAGACCTTACCCATGATGCAAACTGCTGGGTGACGGACTGTCTAAGGGCTGTGGTGAAGTTGTAGTACTCTGAACTGTGGTGAACTTGGTGAGCGGCCCACAAAATGGCCACCTCTGGAGAAAATCACACACATGACATAAAACATGAGTCCAAGAGTCCACATATCATAAGAGGTTATCACTGCATCCACCTTCTAATCACAGTTACAGAGCTAACAGCCCCCATGTAAGTTTCCACACAAGATTCGTGCATAGGCCTCGAACACATTTCAGCTGCCTTTACATCACCACGACAAGTGATTTATCTCAACAATCAACCCTGCTTCTTCCCCAGATGAGTAACTAGACACTTCCATCCTCCAGAAGGAGCCATTTTGGTCCCGCTCCTGGCCACGAAAAACCTCGAGGCTTGAGTCCGGCCGGCCGCTGGGGGTGGGGGGGGTGGTTTCAGGCTATTATGACTGCGGGGGTATTCGGGTGCAGCTGGTTAGCGTCCAGCCTGATGTCCCAGTGCTCCAGTTTACATTCCTCTGCTGTGTTGTGATACTTGCTACATTAATATCTGTGTTACACTTCATTTTAACATCCAAAGGGAACATGCTTGTTAAGTTTCACTGGATCTCCGGGCTGTTTCCGGACCACCCCGTCTGGTCTGTGCTTTTTGGCACCTCCCGTCCACTTTGGCTTCTGCAGCCGTACAAGAGAGAACAGTAACCTTCGAATATTGCAGAACCACAAAGCCCCATATAGACTATGTACGGTAATGTATTCACTATTATAAAGAAGCCCAAGTTATTAAATGAAGCTTAAGTTTCATGTGGCAGCCTTGATGTGTGGTTAAGGGATCAATTATCAAACAATTAAACTTCAATCTAAAAAAAAAAAATTAAGGATGAATGAATGTGGTCACGTTTGGGTAGCTGAGAAGCTAAAATGTCAGGGTTAGAATCACAGATTACACGCATGAATGTGTCTGCTCCTAAAATATACACAATTGGGAAAATCGGCTTATTCTCTTTAAAACGAACGGATCGATGCCACTGTCACACCTGTATGCTAAATATTACGCTACAGTCAGCAGATGGTTAGGCTAGGTTAGCTTAGCTTAGCTTAAAGACTGAAAGCGAGAAACAGCTAGAGTAACAAAAACATGTTCCATCTTGTTTGCTCACCTGGCAAAAAAAAAAAGTGCAAAGTGCAAAAGCAAAAATTAGCTGTTTTATGAAGGATTTGTGCTTCGTGCATATGTGGATATGTCTTTTTATGAAGGATCATGTGCTCTGCTGATTTTGATGGTTTTATTGCTCCCAGAAAAGAAATCATCCGGCATATAACCTCCCGTAAAATGGTGAACTATCGTCTTTACACTTGAGTTTTTTGTTTCGATTAAACCCACAAGATACAACGAGCACTTTAAGTGACCTTTAAAGGTGCTGGTAGGCTGATTAAATTACCTTTGGACAGAACCCGGCTGGTGGCTTCCCCCTGTTTCCAGTCTCCGTGCTAAGCTAAGCTAGCCAATTCCTGGCTCCAGCTTCATATTTACACATCATCAAACATGTAACTCTCCACCAGAAAGCAAATAAGAGTTTTTCTCAAGATGTTAAACTGTCCTTCTGGCCTACCTAGATCTGTGAAAATCACCAAAATTGCAGTTGTAAAGTTCTCACATGGCAACAGTGCTCAAGCACACACACACACACACACACACACACACACACACAGAGACACACACACGATAACAGCTTTGCCCAGTGTGGGATTACTCCCTTCTATTTTGAGAAATCATTCAAAAGCCACATCTCCAACTCCTCCTCTCTCACTGTTTAATAAACTTGTGAATTGTATCGAGGCTGGCAATCGTAAAACCCAAAGGGTCGAGGGTCTGCCGCACCTGAACAAACACGCTGCTGAGAAGTGAAGGTGAGGGCTGCGTGAGCAGAGGAGCACCACGATCTGTCCAAAGCCATTTCCAATCAGTGAAACCGAGGTGGAATTCCAAAACTGTTTGGGGAAACCCCGAGGAGCTCCGAGTGAAAGCTACCGAGCAATACTCCACACCTCGCTTATTTAACAGGGTTATTGCTGGATATCAGCAGGTGTGAGAGAATAAATGTCACAGGGAATGTTTTTGGAAGCGTCACATACAGTGTTAAATGGTGTATTTTGGATGGAGTCAAAGTGGAAGCAACGGGATTGGATTTTATTTCAAACTTTATTTGCCCTCTCAACGCAACTGACAGTCCAGAGAGGAAAGGAGAAGAAACGAGGAGAGAGGAGACAAGGAGAGAGGAGAAGACTGACAGGGGCAGTCAAGCACAAAAATTATGACGTTTCTTCCACCCTGAACCATCGGGGGGATTCAGAGATGAACTGTCTTGCAAAGAGACACATTCAGAGGATAATCCAGCCTTTGTTTAATTCCAACAGCCTGAGCCTTTTGCTTTTTTCCTTCTCACTGGAGTCGTGCTTGGCAGGGTCCAGGACTAAGGGCGGTTAAGATTGATGCTCGTTGTCATTGATAGGAAGTAGGAACCGCTAGGCTTCACTGCAAGCCCATGTCCTCATCTCTGGACTCTGCGGGACACTGCATAGTTTGGCAGGGCCTATTCAGGAGGGAAGTCCCGTTAATGGTGAGAACCAATGCCACAGATTCTGCGTTCCCAGCAAGAGCAGAGAAACGCTGAGGACGGCACTTCCATCTTCCTCCAGCGAGCCTCAACTCATGATTTCTCAGGAATAACAAGGAGGTGACGGACAGTTATGACACTTAATACAAGACTGTCATCCCAGTAAAAAGGACAGCATAGGTCGTTTATTCAAATCCTTAAAAACAAAGCACGTTTCTGTTTACCTGACGACGACCTCTAGCAGCTGTGTGAATTATGACTACTGTCTGTCAGGAACAAAGGTGGAAGGAAGGCGACGCTGTTATAGAATCTTAAAACTTTTTAACTTGGAGCTCGGGACAGATGGACGGGCCACCAAAGTGACTTTGACATAAGAGATATCTGTTTCATATTCAGTTTCCTACCAACAGTGAAGATTGTTTTCACAATGGTCACAATCTTTCCTTAACCTTAACCGCATCATGTGAATCCACTTATCAAAGCTAATCTGTAATATTTTGGGAAGGCATGGACAAACTGTTTTGGAGGGCTATTAGCTTTTACCATGGTAACAGAAAGTTCTGGCTGTCATGTGTCCATTAAACTCACATAACCGTTCACCCACTGTCTGCTACAGTTGCCTCTAGCTAACAGTTACACTAACTCTCACTGGTGAGACAGACCTTACTACAGGTATAAATATCTTCTCACATACCTCTGGTGGTATAGCTAATAATTTATAATTATTATATAGCTAGGTGTATAAAACTCTGATCAATCATTCGTCTAATCAGGCAAAACAGCCATCAATGGGCACAATAACACAAATATGTGAACCACTGAACACATAAGAAAAATGGGTGGTGATTCGACATTGGTCAATCAAAACATTGACAAATAAACCAAAAATAAAAATTTACTGGAACACGCTGTTATTGCTTCAATGTCTCCTGTATTACCAAACCCTATGCCACAGAAAACACACCTTACTGTTCCAGTATTCAGTGAATAACGACAGAGGAGGACTGGCAGCAGGGTGACGTAATACTCTACATTTTTAAATTGAGGTGTTGAATCATATCATGACACATAATCAAGGCCTATAAGTCATAATCAGTCATGTTAGCATGACTTGAGTTATACTTTGACAGGGTCTGTTTACGTCCACCTCAACCCTGTCAGGAGCGGAGCTTACATAACCAGAGTCGTATAAATGCAAGAACCAAAGTCCTATTGAGTCCCATAAATTTAGCTCCAGTAGGGGCCTGCAGTAAGTGCCAATAATTATCAAACAGTGCCTTGAATAATGCTGCTATAAAAAAGAAAGTATGACTAGACAAAAGAAAAATAATCAGTGTAGAAGGAGCCTTATCCAAATCACCTATTTTTAACCGCTCAAACCTTATGAAATGCTTTCACGGGCACATCAATCAGCTGCCTGAATCATCACCCTCAGCGACAAACTCCTGGCACCAACAAGCGACGTCCTTCATGTGCAGCCCTCCGAGTGGTGGGCTCCCCTGTCAGTCACGGAGGTAATGGGCTGTGAACGGCCCTCCAGTGTTTGGATTGGAGGGCTCTTGGATGGGGTGCCAACCCAAACAGCGAGTGCTGGACTCGGTGGGACAGTCAGCCAACTCCCCTCCGCTGCTGCCATACTTCATGCTGTCCACACAGCTCAGTCACACACTCTAAACTAAACACACTAACCCTGGTCAGGGCCACTTACAGCTCTCACAAAGAGGGTGTAAAAACTATGTGTAGAAAGTGACGGGTGAGGTAAAATAGAGTTTCTCTTATATTTTATTATATTACAGATTCTGTTCATTAAACTTACTGAAATCCACAACACACCGAGACATAAAGGTCCACTTTTCACCTTTGCTTTTATTGCTCTGTTGCAAACCTATTACACACACTAAGCACCTTATAAGGAACGTCTCTACACCTGCTTATTCATGCATTTATCCAATCAGCCAGTCATGTGGCAGCAGCATGATAACAGTGGCAACTGCAGAGACACAGGCTGTTTAAAAAAAATTTCACTCTGAAATGTCTAACAATCCACATAAGAGGCATTACCCCTCATATTCATCCTGTGTCAGCAGTGGAAATCTCGTCTGTCAACACTGTTGACAGAGGGAAGTCTGTCCGTGCAGCGAGCGGCGCATACGAGGGCAGCAGACAGCCGGACGGCGGCCTCTGCTGAGCTCAGCGACCCTCTCAACGATCATAACACACACTTCTTTTCTACACTTTCTTTAAATGCCCCACATACAGGCCCTGTGGACTTTATCCCTTTGTGATGACTAAGTTCAATCAGACCTATCTCTCTCTCTCAGTAGACATCCCCTTTCTCCGTCTTTCATCACACATACAGCAGACAGAGAGTGAGAGCACAGTGACCTATAGACCACTGTTGATGTTATCTCTGCCTCCCATGAGGCCTTTCACTTGCTCTCTTTTGCTGCCGTGAGCGAGACCCCCACATCCTGACCAAACCAGACAGACAGAACCAGCAAACCAAGTGGGGGCCTGGATTCTTTTGTCAGCCCTGCAACCTGCACTGCGCCAGGAACTTGCCGTCAGAGTGAAGATTTATGGAGCTCTGGCTGGTCGGGGGCAGGTTAACCGCCCCCCCCCCCCCCCCCCCCCCCACACACACACACACACACACACACACACACACGCTCTCCACCCTGCCACACAGCCAGGAGGAGCTCCTCTTTAAACAATAACATCCACATCGGCTGTGTCTCCTTGGGGATGAAGGACAGTGAGGAGGAGGACAGCGGAGGAGAGCGGAGGAGAGCTGAGCACATCTGTTTGTCTTAACAACTGTTGCTGTCTGCAGGGCTGAGGGGGAGGAAGGGGAGCAGACACACCAGGTAACAGATAAAGAGGACGTAATAAGGTGGCAGGGCATCAGGAAGAGGGAGGACAGAAAATAATGCACAGCTGAGATGGACACTGCAGCGAGATTTTGCAACTTCAGGATGTTTGTTTACAGAACCCGACAACTACGCCTGTTTTGCTCTGTAGTGAGAATGTAAACATACAGTAACCAACTAGAAAGAAATCAGTGAACCGCAGACAGGCTGGACAGTCTTCACGTGTCCTCAGTTGGACCTTTGTTTGCATTTTGTTCAGGATGCGAGACACATAAAGTTTTAAAAGGGAGTAAAACTGTTTTCAAAAGTTGAAATTTATTGAAGGGGTTTTGCAGGTGAAATGGTTTGTTGCCATCTATTAGAACTTTTAACTGAAATATTTTTTTTAGATTATAAACTTTATTTAAGTTGTATATCAATTACAACATTTTCAACATGTAACGGCTTCTGCATGTTACTCTGGACATATTTCTGCTCCAAGTCTGTAAAAAATAAAACACTTTAAATACATTACTATGTAATCGCACTGTAGTAATGACGGCTTGTTTATTTCAACCTATAACCCAGATAGAGATACAATCAGATGAGCTAGGTTTCAAAAATCATGAAAAGGGCACATGAAGACAACAGAAAATTGTTGCTTCCTAGAAACTTGTGCAACTTCGCTGGTGGCCTAATGCTGAAACTAGTGAGTGTAACTAAGAAATTCCAACCAATAATGTCATCACAAATTTTTCAACAATCCCATCTTTCTCTGTTTCCGGGCCACATCCAATCGCGTCGTTCTCCATAAATAACAGCTGACTAGTTTACACTTTAAATCAATCCTTCACTGTCGTGTTTCAACAGGAAATCACGTTGAAGGAGTAATGATACCATTTCACGGGACCTTTGGAGTGACTCTCTGATGTTTCTGAGCTATAAGTGTAACACAGCAGCAGCACTTAGTGTGGTGAGACAACTGCAGCGTAACTCCATTACCTCACATATAATCAGAGTATGGACAGCTGACTTGCTGATTAATGGCTTCAGCCTGGCTGGCATGCCTGGATATAGATGCTGCCCAAGAGTAGAGCTGCTATTAGTGGTGCTTGCGATATGAGGTTAAAATAAACAGAATCAACAGGCCCGTCAACAACATGGCCGCATCCGAACCAAGTCGGCCTCCTGCTCACCCCAAACCATCTGGTTCCAGGCTGGTTCGGAATAGAAGAGTTTTGAATATATATAGTCTGTCTAACGGTGAAAGAGGACCAGAGGGGGAAACAGCAGAAAAAATGTGGGTTAAATGTGGGGATTTTTTTTTTCTGTTCTTGTCAGTTACCAGGTTATTGAATCAATATGTTTCTAAAAGATGGCTTCGATGGCTGTTATAGCATAAACCAGTGGTTAAATGTTTAGCCGGGTTCATATTATTTCAGAGGTTAGAGGAGTTGCACATTCTAGCAATCTGTCAGCAACCGAAAACTTGCATCTCTGCTTGAACATATACTCACGAAAGTAGGTCTCATTACAGCTACAGTATGTCAACTGTGGGACATGCACCAATGATAAGAGGTTTAAGCAAATACTGATATCAAGAGCTAAGATAAACGGGCACTTCATTTGAGTCTATGTGTGCACAAAGGTCATTCAAATGTTTGAAATTCCAAATTTGCCTCAACTGTGACCACGGCTGGTGTTTGTCTACACAGATTCGGAGCAAATGCCAAGCAAAGGCCACAAATACAGTCTAGTCAAAGGCTTTTGTTAATATTTCTGTCAATGGAGAACCCTGAATTTCATCCAGGCCTAAACGCCTGCAGACTGGTGCAGCCTAGTTTCCTTTCAATCTGTTGCTATCTCCAAGATCACAGTGTCTGGCAAGAGCAAAGCCAAGAAGAACTGTCTCCTCTGAAAAGAAGGCATCAGCTCAGACGACCGACCGCCTTTCAAAGTACTTTCCACTTAATTATCTTCGAACTATCCTTTCATGTGGAAGTCATGAGAGGGAAACTATGAAAAAAGGGCCATAAAACCGGTCGAACTGAAACTGATATTTTACACTGAGGCTAATAAGGGCTCGTATTTCCCAGCAGAGGATGTCACTTTTGCCTCTTTTTGCAGTTTTCTATTGTATTTTTTCCTTATTATGCAATATTAAGATTTATAGCTCTTATGTCTTGACACAATAGGATTATAGATGCTGCGTTCCTGCTGTTTTCATGCAAAAACCGGTCAGACTGTAAAACTGTTCCAAGATATGAGAGCAATAAAACAAGACAGGCCCTCCTAAAGCATTGTTACATGACAATTTGACACTCATTAAACTGCTGAAAAGTACTTTCTCGCCGCATCCTACATATGTCTCATTCTTCAGTGCTTCGCTATAGACAACATCCATCCCACACATTGGAATATTTTGGTTGAACCTTGCTTTGGAAAGAGCCGGAGGTCAAAATCTGGTTGACCGAGATGACCTCGGCTTACCAGAGTGAGGAGTGAGGACCGTGCCGGCTCTGTGCTGCGGTCGGAGAGAGCCGCGTCCCTTTGGTAGCAAGGGGAAAAGCTTATACATCCTGAGCGAGCGCTGTGGCCACACAGCACCAGACAATTATCCGTGGCCCCACAATGTTCCATAATAACAACCCCAACGGGCTGGAAGAAGAGGAAATGAAAGTAAGTGGAAACTTTTTTTTTATTTTCTGAGACATAAAAAATGATTCTGCAGATCAAAAATAAAAGAATTCCGACCAAATAAACCGAGCAGATATGTGATACTGTGAGCGTCACTCCTCTGCATCGTCAGACAATGAGGGCAACTGCGGGAACACACACATCATTAAATTCCCTTTCAGGTTTCACAGAATATTACTCAGCAGACAGATTACCATGGTAAATCTAAAAATAAGCCGCACACATGGATCATCAGCCCTCAAAACATCAGCGTTTTCTTCTTACCCTGATTTCCTGGATTCTCAAAACATGAATGTGGAGCTTCGCTGTCAAGGTGAGGACACTGACATTTAACTTTTGCCCATCACAGACAACAAAAAGTGATCCACCCCAGTTTGCTGCCATGGAAACGTGCCAATTTTTTTTCTTTCTTTTTTTTTTTCTTTTCCACGGTTTGGTTTTACTCTGTGATAAAACACCCTGGTGTACACATAACACAACCCCATATTCACTAA
Source organism: Toxotes jaculatrix (assembly GCF_017976425.1). Lineage (NCBI taxonomy): Eukaryota > Metazoa > Chordata > Actinopteri > Toxotidae > Toxotes > Toxotes jaculatrix. The sequence continues at coordinate 3,232,435 of NC_054401.1, read as the reverse complement.
ACATACAAAAAAATCACCAAGGAGGAATCTCAGGTGATGATCTTATGAATGTTTAGCGAGGGAAACTAATGAGGAGAAGAACATCAGGGGAGTCTCAGATTCCAGGACAGAGGACAGAAGAGATAAGTAGATAAGATAAGAGCTGACTCTGTGACAGATAACCACAGATAGCCACAGATAACCACAACCAGTGCTGCATCTGAGAAGCCTCGTGACACCCTGACACAAAGACCCAGTGTAGTTTGTCAGAATGTGTGTCATCCTCACTGTTATGTTCGCAGACCCACAACACACACAGATACCAACATGAACCAATATGCTTACAAGACATAAACAGGCAAAACAATAAACAGTTTTGTAGACAAAACAATTAATCAACTGAAGATAATCATTATTTGCTGCTCTAGAATGATGACTCAGACTTTCCCTGTTGTTACCGGAAAATGTCCAAAATTCAGTCAGCTCACCCTCTCTGCAGGAAGAACCTGTGGAGTTAGTGTGTTGTAAAGAAAGTGGCTGCACACGGACACACACCGCACACAGCCTACCATGCCCTGTGCCATGGTAGTGGAAGCTAAAAATACATCCAGCGCACGTTAAGGACAGAGTGGTACAGTAGAAGCGTCCTGAGGTGATGTTCTTGGTCACCTCAAAATCATGTAGGGAACCTCTTGGCGAGCTGAGGCAGACGGTTTAAAAACGGTTTCTGTTTAGCCAGATTCTAACATCAACACAGTGGTAGTGGACTTTCATCCAAAACTATGTGGACTAGACGTCGGGCAGCTTGATGTGCCACTGACACAAATAAACATCGGGGCAGGCCACAAATAAATACCTCTTCCAGTGCGCTGTGTGGCAGCTGAGCATCTGGCACGCGCATCAGCCAACACACATGGAAAGAGTCGTTTTTAAAGATGTCGAGCCACTACTGTAGAAATACTGCGTCCGGTATATATTTTTTATTCCTATGTTTTTGTTTTTTTTTTCAGTGTCGTGATGCTGCAGGATGTCGCTGCTTAGGAGCCATGACTATATACAGCCTGTTGCTGTGACAGCTCTGGGTTAAGACCACAGTCCTCTGGAGACCACGGCCTCTCACATCTGCACAGCTCTAAACCAGCTGGATGTAACTCAAAAATAATTGCTTCCTCTGCAACGTCCAGGAAAGCATGATGTGTGTGCTATCTTCACGACTCCTCCCAGCGGGGATGGCGACTAAATCAACATTTTACAACCATTTATCATCAACTCGCTTTGTAGATTTTTTGTTAGTATTATCTGAGGGACACATGAAAGAGGAGGGTAGTTAGCTCGGTGCTGGCAGGTTGTGGAGTTATACTGGCAAAGAAATCTTACATTCAATACACTTTAGACTGACAAACACAGCATGAGATGCTGCTCCATCACTGTTCTAGTTTAAATGTGTAAAAACTTCAGGAGTGCAGCTTCTTATTTGACCATATTCTGAAGTAAATATAACGTGGCGTGAAGCACACTGAGCGTATGTTTTGGTCAGTGGAGAAGAGGATTATGCTGTAGGACTGGTTTGGAAAGTTTTTACTGACATTTTGATTCTTTTTCCACCAGGAAAAGTGGTCACTATTCAAATCCATAGTAACCACCGTGAATCTGGGCTCACCACAGCCGCCATGCTCCATGAGGGAGCCAACTTCAAAGCTGTCACATCCACCTTTTAAGCCTACAGAGAGGTGAGAGTCCCTTCACTGGCGGCTTTTGGGGGGAGGATGATTTTAGCAATTTCTCTTCAGAACACTGCGTTTTGCTTTTATGCATAAAAAAAACTTTTTCTAATTAATCCACAGTGCAGAAACCACACGGCAGTCTCAAACCAGAATAATATGCGATCCTTATCTTTGTCTGTGTGCTTTGTCAGTGTGAGTGTCTCGTGTCGGTACCGTGAGCGAAGCGGTGGACCCAGTAGTAGCAGAAGTCCACCCCCAGGAAGGTGAACCACCAGGTCCAGGCAGAGTCCCAGGGCAGCTCCACCAAGTGGTATCGGTCCCACACATACATGTACGCACTCAGCTCACAGCCTCTCATCAACAACCTGGGGGGGGGGGGCAGTTAGAGCTCTATGTCACTTCACAGCCTCTTCAATAGGCAGTTAATGTTACAGCCGCAGATAAAGATAAGACAAAGACGAGAGCATAATGCAAACATCGCGAAGCTTTTACTTTATAAACAGAATAAACTTTATGATCAAACATCAAAATTCAACTCTCCAGCCATCACTGAATCTCAAACATAGTTATGAGACCACACTGGCGAGCTGCCTTGTCTCTCTCTTTCAGCTCTATAGCTGTTTTCCATTTCAAGGGCTCTGTCTGTGGAAGTCACATTTCAAGACAGAATACATAACAATGTGGGAGCATGGCCGTCCCATAGCTAATGCAGCACAGATATTTTTGCCTTCTTTTAAACAGTTTTCAGGACAAAACCATTACCCTGAGTAACAGAAGCGACAAAAATCTGATTATCCCCAGAATAAATTACACACTTGGCTTTGAAGAAGGAAATGAGACAGTTTGTGATTTCTCCACGCTAAGCTTGGCCTACGCTCCATTTAAAACTTTACAGATCTACCTGAATCACACAAGTGCTGGATTTTTCATCCAAAACACACAAAAAAAAAAAAAAACAGCTATGATAATGGCAAAAAAGATAAAAGTCAAATCATGTAGCGCATTACTTATTCTAGTACTACAGGCAACCACCACCGGTCCTATTATATAACACAGTGTGACCTTCCTAAACACTCACAGTGGGAGTCTGGAGATCATTCCAGCAGATATGGAGGTGAGTCCATCACTGATGGTGATCACTGGGGCTCCTGTCTTCAGTACGCCCACCAATAGCTCCAGAAGTATCAGCCCTACAAAGAAAGGAGTGGCCTGCACACACACACACACACACACACACACACACACACACACACACACACACACACACACACACACACACACACACACACACACAGACACTGGGAATCATGATTCAGCACTATTACAAACTGTGAAAACAAGACAGTTTCAAGTCCAATGTTGCTTTTACCAGTTGTATTGAGCCTGAGTATTTGTTTTGGCGGATGAGCTAAAAGCTTGCAGGACTTTCATGTCTTCTGATCCGTGATGTTTGTTTCACTGTGCGAGGCCGGAGCAGCGGGTCTAAAGCCACAGTGTATTGGCAGATTGGAGATCACAAACATTTGTCTAAGCAGAGCTGCGCTGGAGGTAGAAATGATCTCACTGGTTGAGTTAAACATCAGGACTAACAAAACACACATTTTCATTTATAGCAATGTCGAGTGGAAGCCAAGCAAAACAAAACAAAGAGTCACAGATGTCATGTTATGAAACATATAAACTGATAAAGTACAGTCAGACAATCAATCATGCTACGTTCAGAGCATGTTGTCATTTGTGATTGAGCAGAACGATGTGACAAACTTGCTGAATTCATCCAACTTTGACCCAGATCTGAAATGTAATCCTGTAAATGTGAACGCAACAGAATTAGAATCTTGTGACTGGAATATACCTTCAGCTGTAGCTAACTTCTCTCTATATGTTTTTATGTACACGAGCTTCTGCCTTCGACTTTATGTTTCTAGCTCCTCATATTTTGTACTGATAGTTTAAAGTATGCTGCATGTCCAGTGTGGGCTTGGCACTGTTCCAATGCGGCTAATGACCAAAAATTAAAACGACAAAATTCTACTTCCCAAAAGCTGCAAAGAATGGATGATCTTTTGTAACTAGTTATGACAAAACAAATGGTTACTGCTAACTAAACTGTCAGTGACAGGCCTCTATTCCTAACTGTGCTGGAAACATGTAATAACCTCTTAATGGGTCTGTCAAACATGGAACAAATTAGTGAGGGACAGGGTTAGCAAGCAGGTCACCACGGCGACTTCAGCAGCGTGTCAGCCCTGCTGGTTAGCTTTAGCTCGAAGGCGCTCATTGACCAAGTCACTGCAGTCGTAACTGGGACACATGGCCCCGCCAAGAGCGAGGGCGTGACGGGACCGCAGAGGAGCACATCTGCAGGTGGGGAGGGAGGAAGTGTGTGTGTGTGTGTGTGAATGGAAGTGAGAGTGACTGTGCATGCACGTGTGTGCATATCCACATGTGGAGGCTTCCACTTTCGCATGCAGGTGTGTGACGTGAGTGTGTGAATGTGTGCGCACAAGCAGAGGCGAGAGCACCAACAGGGACATGCGATCACACGCAAAGCTCCAACATCTGGCAGCAGACTGCAGAGCTGCAGCTAACAAATGGGCTCGCAGAGCCGGCAGACCTCCTCCAAACCCGCTGAGAGAGAGATTATCTTTCTGGACGCCGGCCTAAAACCTTCCCTCCTTTTTTCCTCTCCTGTCTAGCAGATAGTTTTACCTCTGCGGCTCTGCGTTCTTGACAGCTCGGGACAAAATTATTTAGCAGGGCAGTCTCGTTCTCATGTTGTGCAAAAAAAAAAAAACCCCAAAAAAACAAAACAAAACGAGAACGATAAAAAAGCCTGTCTTTGTTGTTGTTGTTTTTTTCCTTCTGACCTTTTCCATCACCGTCTCCCTTTTTTCTTTTCCTTTAATATAAATGTTTTTTTCTCTGCCCCTTTTTGATCTTGCATGCAATGAAAATGTCTTGTGTCCTTGTGTTTTTATCTTTTAACAAATGAACTAAAACTCCCACTAAGGAAAGCCTATTTTATACTGCAGCATACTTGAGCTTGTGTGGACTGTTTGTTGTGGCATCTAATAATCTTATTTTATTTTCTTCTGAATTCAACCTTACATGGAACATGACATTTGCGGACCAGATGTCTGCATTTTCCCCAACAGCCTTTTTATAAGGTTGCGGATGACTGATGTTGGCTGGAAACATGTCGGCTGACAATACACTTTTATCACTGCTGTCTGAGAAATATTGTGTTTGCATTCAAATCACAGAATAGCTGAGAGACCTGGCTTCAACCCGCAAACCCGTAATTCCAAACAACTTCAAAATCAGAAGATTGTGTTTTGATTTTTCTAATTAATTTGGCCTGCTGGGATCAGAGAGCAGCAGTTGTGCAGTATAATTAATGGCACATCACAAACTGTAAACAGTGCTGAGTCACACACACCCATGCAAACTTTTATCACCATCAAGCCCCACAGCAATAACAAATTTGTTTAATCATGTTTGGTAGTGGATTATAAGGACTCCTGCTGTGGGGCTAATTGTTCTCCTCCCCTGATGTACCCCATAAAACCTCATAACCAACATGTGCTGTTAAACCTGCACCAGACATTCGCCACAGTAAAAAGCAAACGAGACACCGTAAACTGACAGTAAGAAGCAGGAGAAAACCCCTGACTTTTTTTTTTTTTAAGTGGACTCACTGAAGAGCTGCACTTAAATCCATTTCTTTCACGACTTTAGTCACAGTATAAGATGCGTCCTACAATGCAGCAGCATAACTGTGTTTTCACTTATAAGCAGGGTTGGGATTGGTTGAATGCCATGAACTATTATTTTCATTATTAATGAATCTGCTCATTATTTTTCAATTAAGTGAGTAATGGTTTGATCTATAAATTTCCAGAATGAGATTTAAGTGTCTTGATATTCATTTCACTGTAATAATTTATGCAAACAGCTCAAAACCCAAAGATATTCACTGTGTTTCTGTCACTGACAAAGAAAAGCAACGAACATGCACATGTGAGAAGCCTGAACCACACAAGTTATTATAACTGAAAAAACACAAATGTGCTTTTAAAAACACTTTTCTCATTTTAGTGGATCTACTGAATGATTAACTCAGTGTCCCTCTGTCACAGACCACAAACCAAAACCTATAGTCTATAGCTTTTAAACAACCATCTACAGGTTCACAGAGACACGGAGAGAGAAGTTTCGTTTTACACTGGCAGAACAAAATCATCACATTCATTAGAAGCGAGAGGAGAAGGAGGAAATACCCACCTGCTGCACATACTGAGGAACATCTTCCACTCTCTGAAAAGATGATTCATTCGGTGTGAGCATTAAAAACATGGCCCGGAACCCCGCCGACACCGAACCGGGCTGCACAGCTTCTGCCATTGATCGCACCTTGCTCCCCGCAGTGCACCAGGTGAGTCTCGGTTACCTGTGCAGGTATTATACTGCGGGCTCACACGGCGGGGGGACGTTCCTAAGGACTTGTCTCCCCTATTCACTGTTTAACTGCCTTGTTTTTCTCTGTCTCAACTTAAGTAGGTCAGTTGCGAAACAGAGAACGAGCCAGTTTAAGAGCAAACTTCTCACATACAGGAAACCGAGTCCGGGTCACTTTAAAGCGGCTGCAGGACGCACTCCCTGCGACCATTCACCCACTGATCCCGCTTCGTTTATAGGAGGCGAGTTTACCTTTGATCAGGACACATCTAGGTGCCGCATCCCGCGTGGCTTTATCTCGCGAGAGTTTGTGGTTATGTAACGCACTGTAAGTTTGTCAGTACTGAAGAGTGCAGAGTTTCTTTGGCAGCCAGAGTTGAGTTAAACACTTAATCGTGGTCAAAATTTTGATTTGAGTGTAAAACGTGCTTGAGCGTCAAAAGTATTAAAACTCAACAGGGCTGTAGCCAGGTATTAGATTTTTTTTAACCAGATGTAAACAAGTTAAATGGCCAATGACTCTTGTTTATGTAATTACAACAAATATTGTTACTTTTGCTTTAAATATCAGTCTGAAAAAAACAATTACTGAAATTAGTTTGTAAAATATCCACGAAGTGGTAGTTTTTAGTTGGTGTATGTAAACTCCCCCCCAGGTTGCTAAAAACTCCAGATTCCCAGAAAATGTGCAGAGTGCATGAACTCCACGTCCTCAATGGAAGCCACAGTCCTGGTACTCAGATCGAAGAAGAGTTTCACTATTCGAAGAAAACCATATTATCAGATCAGGATTGTCAGACCAGATGGAAAAGTAACTGAAGGGAGAAGGAAAGTGAATAACAATATAGGGGAAAAAAAAAAGTTTGGTACAGGCTGACAACACTTTTTAACTCTTGAGATACAGTAATGACCAAAGGTCGTGACACAAGGTTGTATTCGCCGCCAATGAGCTGGTCAAATAGCTTTGAGTGTAGCTGTTCAGATCAGATATAAACACATCGTATGAGCCACTTTTTTAGTATTAAAGCAGCCCTTAGTTTGCAGAGGTTGTGTGTGTGTTAAGTGTATGAGTGCATGTAAAGACATTTGTGTTTGACATTGTGAACGTACTGTTTAACCGTCTCACAACTGGACACCACTGTCACCACATCAGCGTTAGTGATGGGGCAGCCACCGTTCTTTCACACGTAACTTCATATGGTAAACTTTTAGATGAAACAGGTGCATTGATGTCATGCATTGAACGTTTCACATGCCAGCGGGGCCGATAGTTACTTGTATGGCTAGTGGAACCAGATAAACATGAATAGCAGCTGGACCACAGAGCAGGCCATGACATTACAGTGTCTATCAAGCCACTGGGGCCAGCCATTGTAGATTAGCCTAAGCAGATAGAGTAGATATAGATAGATATAGAGTAGATATAAGGCCTGGTCAAGAATCAGGAGTCAGACATCAGTGGGTTGCTGCAGGTGAACTGAAGACCATAACTGCCATACATGCATAACTTTATAATTGTGCTACACACATATCGTGAGTGCTCACCATACACGTGCACACTGTGCACTGAATTACAGCTGCAATGTTTAAAAAAGAGGATCCCAGTTCTTCCCATGGATTGATTTGGGGAAAGAAGAAAAAAGGGCAAACCTCACGTGGCGTGTGAGGTGCCTCCTGAACAAATTAGAATGCACCATCACAATGTGGTGAAAGATGAGATCAAGCCATGAAATTATTTTCAACTGGATTTTGTAACAGAACACGATCCTTTGCGGGTTCTCTCTCTCTCTGAGCCTTGGCAGGAATCCTGACCCTACCCCGAGGCAAAGGTGAATTTAGCATGCACCCCCATCAGCAGCTTTCTACACTCTCTGCAATGTTTAATTCATTTCAGCTTCACTTCATGAAACACAAATACATCAGCCCGGATTCATATGGATGGATGGATGGATGGATGCTTAGAGAGAAAGACATGAAATCTGGTTAAATTTTATTCAGTTTGCAACTCTTTCCCGAAAAGGTTTCATAAAATGCTTATTTCAGGTTTCAGGTTCGTTTACAAAACGTCATCACCAGGCAGAAAAGTGTTGACTAAAGAACTGTCAGTGTTTATTACTGCGTGAGCTGGATAGTGTGGGTATAAAATTACTGTTAAGGAAAGACAATACTGAGAATTATTTACAGATCATTTATATTAGCTAGGCAAATTTGATCTCCTGGCACTTGATTTGATCAATAACTCAATTACATCGTAATTTACATTTTGTACAGTAGAAACTGATCGAGGTGCAGACTGTATGTTCAACAGTGCAAATCAAAGCCGTAGCCTGCTTCTCTCAAGGCACACAACATGGAATGTTTACAACAGTTTGACTAAATATGATTTCCAAAATGTCCTGTAATATTCTGTGAATTTCTGCAGCCAAAACATCACATTTCAATATTCTTTTTTTTTTTTTTTTTGGCCTTTATAAAGGAAAATTTTAACCAATGGCATTTTGTAATATTTCACCATCTTCCTTTATGTGCTCAGTTCTTGAAATATACATTTTGCCTGCATGATGACTGTATTCTCTAACACACGTCGTTCCTCTGTACATTTGTACACTTATTTAGCATCGTTGTATGACGATGGCGAATCAGCAAACAGCAGTCCTTCTAAGGACAGTCCTGAGGCAGAGGCAGGGCCTGTACTCGGGGGGGTGGGGTGGGTGGGGACGGGTGTGTGTGTGTGTGCATCATAAGTGAGCGTGCTCGGAGCTCTGGTCGCTGTCGTGACTGTCCTCATTGGCTAAGGAGTCCGTCGAGTGGTGGAGCGCTGCAATGCCAGAGAACTCTGAAGGCAGCAAAGTCCCCTTTTTCACGTTCACCAGTTCTTTCTCTCGAGCTGCTGCCCCCTGCTGGCCGCCCTTCACTCTTTTCCACTTCATCCTCCTGTTCTGGAACCACACCTTCACCTACGGGGTCAAGTAGACAGAACATGGCACATTCATTGCTCTTGAGGAGAGAGCAAGCAGTCACAAAAATAATCAAGAAGCAATTAGGAAGCTTTACTGCTTGACAGCAACTTTCTCTAAAAGTTTGGCAGCTGTTTCTGCAGCAGCAATTATGCGTGCTTGTACTATTCCATCTGCCACTTGGCTTCTACCTGTTTTTCCCTGACTCAACAGCCTCAACCGTATTTACGTCTCTCAGATTGATGATTAAGCTGTTGCTTAAAACGGTTTGCACGTCAACTAGCAGCAGAGGCTCCCTGAGTGTCGACACATGCGCCTGAGGGGAGGGGGAGAAGCGGGGGGAGGCCGAGCTCACCCCTGTCACGCAGGGTGGGGTGGGTTTATTTTTGGGGAGTGTCATGAGAGGGGACCGAGCGGTCACATGGTCAGGAAGTTAGTTGACAGCACAAACGTTTGTCTTACACGTCAGGGGCGTACGCCACGCTGAGTATCACCTCGGATTCCTTACAGGCCTCTGGGCCTTTTCTGAGAGCAGGAGAGGGGAGAAGACTCTAACACAGGATCGCTTATTTATGCCAGGCTCTAATGTCAAACCAAACATGTGACCCTCGAGGCGTAGGTGTACACACACACACTCTCTGACACCCACAGTTAAATCACAACACATCACACCAAATACCCCTGACCTCTATGTCTGATTTAAACTTTGATAACTCAGCGGAGCAGCTGATCCAATGTTTCCAAATGGCTCATTTAAAATACCAATGCACAGTCTACTGATAATGAAATACATGGTTAAAGCACCACAGCATGCACTGAGCTGGAGCTGATTCACAGCTGCACAGCTAGCTTAAAACTGGGCTAAATTTGGTTCAGAGGTGATGTCGAGGTTAGCCACGCCAGTTGTTTTAGCAGCATTTCAGTGACTGTGTTTCAGTGTGTAATTACAACTTCACACAGAAACTTAGTCATTTAAGTGTTGTTAAAACAAGGGTTGTATGTAACTTAGAGGTTTAAAACAACACTCACTTTTCGACCAAAATTAGCCTGGTTTTGATCTAGATATTTACACAGTCCAGAAATATATTTTTACTTTGGATAATTCAATTAAAAAAAATGACAGTCTGCCTTTTTTTTTTCCTCTCCTATGCTCATTTAAACTCTAAACCTACAACAAGTTAGGCCCTGTAGCTCCACCTCTGCCATTTTTGAAAATCTTCCAGTTTTCGCGGCCTAGAAAGACATAAAACATTCATCAGATTTCTCCAAACAGCTCATGCAGCATAAATCAAGCATCCTGGCCACCTGACTGTGATGCCAATATTTACCTCACTATCTCCTGCTGTATATTTTCCCCACACAAAACTGAGGTCACACACAACTTATGCTGCATGAGCTGAAGAAATTTCATGCACATTTAATGCAGCTCCGAGCCACAAAAAGATTAATTGCAACAGTCTGGGAGAAGGCTGAGGTGGAATTATGGTGGCAAACTCTGTGCTTGGTGGCCCCGTGGAGTCAAATGGCGTTTTGCCTGATGTGGTGGTATTTAGAAGTATTCCTTCAAAGCTTTTTTTTTTTTTTTTTTACCTTTGTAATATTAAGCAAAAGCGGAGGGTTACTCGCACAGTATATGGTATATTTATTACTTTTCATGTCACAGTTTCCATTTACTTTGGGATTGATGAGTAAGATCCGAAATGTGCCTGAGCAGGTTTACTACTCACTTTACTTTGAGAGGCCCTCTTAAAACACACCTGCAGACAATTTCATTCACTGGGAGATTCTTCATAGCGACATTTTCATCTGACGCCTCTTACACAGAACCATGAGTGTATCCTGTGCTTTTTTTTTTATCATAGGTGGCTCCACTGGGACCTGAACCTCAATCCCTGATAACACTACTGATGTTTTCAGCTCACTGAGCAACAGCAAACTGGATCTATAGTCAGACAGCCAGCGAAGACATGCTAATGTGATGCGTTTACTGAAGGAAAGCAGTGATGGAACAACAATTTCTGGTGTTTTTTTAAAACATTAAAGGTCTGTAAACTCTGTTCGCTTAAACCAAGGCTCCTCACTGCCTTTATTAAATTGAGGTTGGGATTATTTATCTTGCACTGCATTGCAGTTACTCATATAATTCCTATTTACATTTACTATTTCCTTTTTTTAAATTTTCCTTGTTGATGAAACTAAGTAGAACACACTATCCAAATAAACTTTCCTTGTGGAGACCTTGCTCACGGGCTGACATTTTTATAAAGGACTGCAGGAAAAGCAGGTGTAAGCAATAACATTAACGATGGCTCCGTTCCATTTAGGTGTCCCCGTAAGCTGTGCCATTGAAGCAGCACACACAATTAAAAACACAGGCCCGAATGCTAAATGGGATGGAGCTATTGCAGATGTTAACAGTTACACAAATCGAAATGTTGACAGCGAGAAAGATCTACTAGAGTTATTATTCTCCATCAGAGGATTCATGTAAGTTCATCAACAAATTTCGCAGTTTTATGTGCACTTGGTTTTGCAGTCATTATTATGAGATGCACAAATTGTTACGAGCACAGAGTTGTGATTTGCATCTGAGGCATCACCTAAAAAGCCACCGTACGCTTGTTTCTCACTCCAGTTTGTTCTTTACATTCAGTCTCCACTGCATCACACTTCAAAATATCACTGGCAATGTGTCAACTAAGTGTGACTTACAGCTTCCAAACGGGTGTCAGAGAACAACAGGCTGTACACCGTTTCCTTCCCCCAACCATTTGTCTCCTGTTATTTATTTCATGTGCCTGCATTTTACAGCAGCCGGCCCACGCTCAGAGACCAATTTGTGCTTGCAGGGGTGGTGGGAGAGAGGAAGTGAGTTGCTAGACAGCACTTCCTTCAACCCGTCTCCCTGTCTTGACTGTGGCCCGCCTGAAAGAATAGACAGGAACATCTGGAATATGATAGCCCCGTCACACAGCCACATCTGGAGCACGACAGCCCTCGCACCGAAGTTACAAAAACACAGTAGCGAGCCCAAAAACCTCGTCGTTGTCCTGAGGCCACCTCTGTTTTCACAACATGGCATTAATGTGCTAATAGGGGGGTTCAACAATGTCTAAGGGGAAGCAAGCAGCTGTGGGTAGGAACGTACTTGTCTTTCAGTGAGGTCGAGATTGACGGCAATCTCGTAGCGCCTTAGTCTGGTTAGGTAGTTGTGGTGGGCAAACTCGGCCTCCAGCTCTCGGATCTGCTCCTTGGTGAACGCCGTCCTCTCCTTCCTGGGCTTGCTGCTCACGTCTGACTTGTAATTCCCGTCCTGGGACTCTGAAACCAAACACCACACAGGTTTCAGCTCCACTCAGAGCAGATTTATATGCAACAAAAATAAAAAATAAAGCGAATGTTATGTGGCAGGTGCAAGTCAGCAGGGGAAGAGGCAAGGTAAGAGAAACAATGGGAGCTGTCAATCACACTTTATTGTTCAGTCATTGTTTATGAACACTTTAAGTGGCTGGAAAGACTCATGGGCGGCTACACATGTGTGCCTGACTGTGGCAGCTGTGCTGTTACAATAAGCTGGCTTTTACACTGCCAAATGGATTTAATTTGTCTTAGTCCTGAAGGAATCTGCTTCTACAGCCTTATTTTTTAAATGTGCAACAAAACAGCTATTCAGGACACAGGACACATATTTTCTTTTTTACTTAAAAACTCCTCATTGGGTGGGAAAATCTGCTAAAGCACCACTATTTGCAACACTATATTTTTTTCTTTCCTTTTTCAGCTTTTCATTGTTAGATTCATCTTTTTTTTTTGCGGTTTTCAGAATGTAAGTAAATCAATAATTCCTGTGCTCATGAGATGAAAACTTCTAATAAAAAATTGCAAGAAAATGCCTGAAAGACTTGGTGCATAACACAAAATGTTACCCACAGCAGAAAGCATGCTGGGGAAATTTCATGATGTATTGCCCTTTCATGAAAATAATAACATGTAAAGAATATGTGTGAAAATACACAGAGTGGACTTGCAAGATAGATAGATAGATAGATAGATAGATAGATATGTGAAGAAAGAAATTAAAATAAAAATCCCCAGAATGTGTCATCTCCACTTTAGCTCATCACCCCGGAAAATACTTTTTGTTTTTGTATTTCCACAAACTTTCCGAAGAAAACACGTACGGTTAATTTACTCTCCAAAACTTTCCTATTGTGAGCAGCCTCTGTGGTTTCCCTGTTGGACACGCTTCAGTTGCACGTTGCACTTGAAGGCAGCAGTGATTGCATGCAAATTCATCTGCGGTCCTGTTCTGTAGTGTGTGTTAATCCAGCAGGCCTGTGTCAAGCCAAACTGTAAATAGTCCTGCATGTCGGAGCCAGGCTCACAAACAGTGTGAAGCCTGAAGCCACGTCAGAGGAGAAACTCTTCACCTAGGACTTCTGTCCAGCGGGACCCCTGCTGCTCCTGTTTTTCTGCCAGAAAGTGGATCTTCCTTCTAATTAAGTGCATGTTTTTTCAGAGCAAAATAACTCCCTTGAGAGGCTGAAGAGAAGATGAGGGTAAACTGAAACTGCTCTACAAAAGTTATATTTGTAGGGCACTTGCACAGTTTTAGAGCCAAGGACAAACAAAACAGATATATAAACTGCAAGAATTCCCACATGAATTTTATGAAATGAAACAGATCATTGCTTGACCCGCAGCCTGTGTCCGGCTCCCCCCTTGACCTTGCCTCTCCCTCCCTGTAATTTCAAACCGAGCGCTCCAAACAGCGTGTGGCTGATTGAAACGGACCTTCAGACGTATTTATCCGCTCTCTCTCTCTCTCTGGTAAACACAGACATTGTGTAAAGAGAAATAAAAGAATAACACAACCAGCTGCTTCAGACCAGCAGGCCTTAAGTTAAAACGAGCGGCGGGCTTTTATGACACAGCCACTACACCACAGCAATTAGGTCTCCGCTGTAACTTTCATCTCTCCACAAAAAAGGAGGAATAATATGAGGAAAAATACATGCACCCAGACAGGGCACATTGTTTAGGGTTCCCAAATGAACTGAGCTCAGTGCAGGAAGGACCCTCTCAAAAATAATGTCTTACTCTTTTCAAAAGTAAGAACGGATTGCCAAAATGTCGATTTGCAATTTGTTTTTCTGGTGATAGAAAACTGTAAAAGTTGTGATCTTTAAAAAAATTTCCCTTTAGGTAAAATAATATCTCGGCGGCGCACATCAGTCAGATGCATCATCATATCTTCAGTGTTTTTCTAAACACTTATTCAAAGAAAACTTTGCTGCCAGCACGAGGCTTTCAGCACCTCACGCCTCCTTTTTACAACACAGCCTCAACAAAATAAGACTTCAAGCACCTTTTATTGTTCCACACAGAAAATCTAGTAACTTTTTAAAGAACGACCACTCCCTTGACAGCGCTGGTCTAAGCAAATATAACCCAGAAACTCAGCGACGTGCACTAACAGACATTCTACGGGGCTAAAACTCTCCAGCTTGCCCACAAAAAGTGAACAGGTTCCCCAGAAACCAGACACCCCAAATACCAAAGAGGGGGCTCATCTCATTAGCCCAGCCTGTGGCCTTCCTCTAGGAAACAATCACAACTGAGTATTAGACGCAGAAAGTCGAGATGCTTCATATGTGAGCAAAAGGGTGTAAACCCAGCATGGAAATGAGCTCTCGGGTTTTGTTATTATTTCTGTATCTAAATTCGGGTTTCGCTCAAGTTTCTGGTCCAGATGGTGAAACCTAATCAGGGCTCTATCTCATGCAACTGGCAGCGGTGTGATATTTAGACAGCTGATTGAGTCAGCAGCCTGGTTAGCCCCAATAATCAGCATGATTGGTGTTAGCGTGGAGAGAATGCACAGCACATGTAATGAGCATGCAGTAACTATTGTTACGGGGGAAGTGGGATTTGGAGGCTGAGGCTCGGTTTCCAAATGATTTGACAAAGGAGGAAAGGAAATAGGAGGTGGTGTGTTGAATTTGTGGATTAAATGTGTTATTACGACATTTTGCATGTGGACAGCAGGACATTTAGCACAAACTGAACTATAAAACTGAAAATTAAGCCTTCAAGCTAAATTATTACAAATACATGTTTCCAGTGCCATTACACTGTCTATCAATTACACTCAGTCAAGATTTAGTCCTGTTATGTCTTTGCACACTTGAGCTCTGCAAACTGCAGCACCAGCCGGCCTGTCAAAGGGAATAAAGACTCCCTGAGATGACCACCAGCATCCCGAGTGAAAACTAATCACAGGCTGTTATATCAGTCAGTGGTGAGGTGCAGGTGATTCGCTGTGCGTAAAAAGAGGCCTTTAAAAGGCTGCAGGATCGGCGCTGAGGGCCCCGCAATCCTCACATGGACAGAGAGACCGGCGAGCACACTTTCCCTGGAAAACTAAGAACTCTCACTAATATCACGTTCCCTGCGAGAACTCCTGCGACCCGACCCCGGCAGTTTGTCAGGACGTGATTGATTATTGCGGTGACTGCAGGTTGGAAATGTTCTGCAGGTCGTCAGGGAGGTGTTACCTATTTGAGTACAGTCCTAAAAGAGGGATGTTTTTTTTTTAATGGACCTCTGTTGTGGTTGTTTTTATCTATTGTTGAATTACGGTAAATTATTATTAATATACAGGTTATATAATTCTACGTCTGTCCCTGTATAAGTATTTAAGGACAATATAAAGCCTTAAACCAAGCCGTATTTTTTATGGTTTATCTGCATTAAGGTGCAAAGTCACAAATTTTACAGAATGACAAATTTCCTAACAACAGAAAAGATCCTTGGAGGTCACAGTGTGGATGCACTGTACAGAACATACAGTATGTCTGCTGACTGTATATGTGAATGTAAAACTGTATATAAATCTTTCTGACTTGTCTTTTAAGTAGTTTTTAGAGCAGTGTACTGGAATATTTATTTGGCATAGTGAAATTATTTATAATCCATGAAAAAGAGCTGTAATGTATCCTGTTTATTCACGGCTCTTTCATGTTGAATTAAATAAGAGAAAGTGATTTTGCATTTGCACAGGATACATACACTTGACACTGACATCTGCAATCAGTGCCTTTGGAATCTTGCACTGATTTTGTCAAATGTGACACACTGAATAATTCAGTCTTTCATTTTAGTTCAGTAAACCTGACATGATTTATTTTAACGGCAAGATTTAGACCAGAAAAAAGCCTGAAAAGCTTCTCGTCTGTCGGGGTGTTTAGTGTGGCGCGAGGCGCCGGTGTAGTCTTTTACAATCCATGACATTAATTCTTTACTGTGTGCTTCATTTTCTGCCCTCTGAAGAGTGTCGCAACAAACCAGATGTGATTTTTAAACAAAACATGCCAGTAGTCAGATGTGCCCGCACAGTTCTGATGTGGCCTTTGCTGCACACTTCACTCTGTCTGCTGCAACACCCTCTCTGCGTGTCAGCCAACACCTACAAACTGCTTTTCAGACAGTTTTTTGTTTTTCTATCAGAGCTGCAGAAAATCTCTGCAGTTACGTGGTGTTGAAGGATTTAGAACGACAAGCACAGATGCTTGTGTTATTCTTGAGCTCTGCTTGGAATTTCTTATAACGCTGATATTTATGTCATAATGTTTATCTAACTGAGGAAGTGCAACAAAGACACGCTGCAAATGCTTCAAAAATAATTTTACATTAAGTCTCTGGTTGTGCCATGTGTCAAAAGAAGCTTATTTATTAATAAAGTTTTGCAGAAAAACGTCAGAGGAATAAAATCTCTGCCATTATGATTGTTCCAGTGAAGTAAAACTGAAGTAAAAAAACTCTGATCGAAGTTCGTCTTACCTGAACTGTCACTTTTCCTCTTGCTGTTCCTCTTCTCGGCCTCAGCAGGTGACAGAGTCTGTCTGCCAAAGTCTGCAGGCACACAGGAGGCCCCTGTAGGGGTACTGCCACTGCCCAGACTGGGGGTGCTGGCACACATACTGGGCCCACCAGGGTGGCCCAGGTCTGGGGGTGTGGGCCCACTGTCGTGGGATGAGTGGGAGTGCGGGTGGCAAAGGTTGTGTCGTGTGGTGGCACCAGGTGAAGGCATCTGTGGGATATGCCAAGATGCATGGTGCTGAGGCGGGTGATGATGCTGCTGGGAGGGCAGGTGGCCGCGGTGGGGGTGGTGGTGGAGCTGCCCGGGAAACAGGCCGTCATCGGACGGGTAGCTGGAGATGATACAGGGTGCTGGTGAGGAGGTGGAGGAGGAGGAGGACGAAGAGGCCAGGTCAGGGTAGGAGACGTGGTCCGAGCGTCCGTGCAGAGTCAGGGGAGACTGGGTGAAGGCAGGATGCAGGGCCTGTGCCGGGGCGTGGGGGCTCCGCAGACAGCCGAACAGTGTGTGATCCATCGCGTGCAAACACACACGGCCCTCCAGGAAAGGTGAGAAGGGCAAGTGAAAAAGGGTAAAGTTACTAAATCAGCCAAAAACAAAAAGATCACAAGCACATATCCAAGATGCTTCTCTCTTTTCCCTCGACAAACCCCAAAAAACTTTTTCCTTCAGTTAAAAAAATACTCAAATAGTCAGAGCAGAAAGTAAAGTGTGTTTTGAAATGGGTGTCCTGTGGTAATCCGGAGCGTGCGGCCAGTTGCCAGGCTGTACAGGATAAACAGTTAGCCCAGGATAAGCTGCAGCAGAGCCTCTCAGATGTCAGGAGGAACAGGGGACTGGAGCTCGAGGCTGGGAGCAGAAGGAGGTTCCTAGGAACTGCAGAACGAGGGGAGCCGGCGGAGGGGATGTTATAAATAGGGTGTAACGTGAGAGGGAGGCTGGGTCACAGACTGCATACGCGCTACTGACCACATACATATGATCACCCTCCAAAAAGCACAGCACAATAAATCTGTACTATTAAAATGGCTGAGCCTCAGGAAAGAAGGCAATTTATTTTGGACTTGGATCTGACCTCCGGTGGCCATCTTTTTTCCCCTGCAAGAAAACAGCCTTAATGGTTCATGGGTGTGGCTGGGGGAGGTGGGGTGGGGGGAGAGAGGGGTATGAGGGGAGGTGAGGGAGTGTGGAGAGATAGCGGGGGTGAGGCATCAGGGGTTAACGCAGCATGTCACCCTGTCTTTGTCAGCTTTGACCCCTTTAAATACAGTTAGTCTTGAGGCAGCAGGCGAGAATACTTGTTGCTCCAATCACTGGTTTCCTTTGCCCATCATGTTTATCTGCTTGTGTCATACAAATCCTGTGATGTTAAGAGCTCCAGTTAATTACTGTACTTCTGTCTCTCTTCTATTTTAAAGAGAATATATATGTATAATGTGTTTTATTCCAAAATAATAATAAGAAACTAAAACATATTTATTGTGGTGCAGAAGGATCCGGTCCAAAAAAAAGTATTTTGTCAGTTACCTACTGCTCTTTAAAGTCAACCACAGTCTAATTTTAATTTAATTTACTTTTTCTTTCAAACTTTAAACTCTCATTTGATTTAGGAGTGAATTTTTTTTCCCAGACCAATGAACAAATCAGTGCGGATTCAGATTTTACCTTTGATATGAGGCCACGAGGGTCAGCAGCTTTTATTTCAGAAAAGTTTTATTTTAAAATGACCTGTAATTAAAACAGCAATCGTAGAAAGTGAAAAGGAATCAATTAATTGTCAGCACAATATTTTGAATTGAAATCAAGCCTGTCATAATTAATGTGGTTGTTTTAAATTAGTACGTGAAAACAGAAAATAATATCTTTAGCTTCTGGAGTCGAGACTGACCAGAGGAAAAATTATTAGTTTTTTATAGGAGTTTCTATAAGATGAAATATTTCATCAACCTACAACCTCAAAGTACTCTCGTATCACTTATGATCAGCCCTCACATCAGTGTCTCACTGAATCAGTTTGGCCATAAAAGTGTAATAAATAAAAGCCAGTAAACAGCCGGGAGTGAGAGAGTCGCCTTCACCGGCTCATTTTATCCTCCCTCATCAGACTCAAACCAAAATACACATTTGCTCTCAAACTCATTTGCATAACTTTTGATGAACAAACAGACAACTTATAATACAAAATTAGAAAATCTGATTTTAGTCTATGCAGTTACAATCTTCCCGTTGTGTATTTTATTCTGCTAACATCAGATTTTGTAAATAAATATTTCATATGTTAAAAATATGAAGATAAATAATCTCCAGAAATAAATATTTTTCCCTTTTTCTCTAAATCTCTGAAACTCAAAACAACAATAGGACTGTCTGTAATATTGTCTGTAATATTGTATACTGACCATAGGATAAATTGGGAGAGTATGTAGCACAGAGCAGCCTTCAAATCATATACAAAACAAAGTGAAAATTTATAGCAGCTTCAGAGTCTTCGTGGCTCAGACAGGTTTTACAGATGGACAGTCACAATAACTCTACACTCCGGGGACTCGGCTGGACGACACAGGCTGTGCCACAGGCGCTGTGGGCCGCCTGAGAAAGGAAATTAATTCCTCTTTGAGAGAAAATTACTTTAACAGATAGCATGGTGGAGGCTGGCTGTAACTTTGCCGCTGTTGCCCCCACCCCCCCCCCTCCACCACCAGTCCCTCCAAAGCCTCCGAAGGCAGCAGAGGCAACGCAGCAGAGGAAAAGCACCTTAGGTGAGTGAGTGTCAAACTTCTTCTACTGTTTACCTTACAAATTAAGGCTATTAGCAGGTTAGCTGAGGCTGTATAGTTGCTCAGGGCCTTGAGCAGGTATTAATACACACGTGTTTCCAATCCTGTCGCTGGCCTCGCAGCCATGATGGCCTGTGGCTTGGGTGTTTTCAGTCGGTCCTAGTCTTTGCCCCTCGTGGGCAATATGAGGCCAAATCTCCCATTGTGTAAATAAGAGTGAGTGTTTGTGTGTGAAATAGAATTACACTTATATATATACTGGTAATAATAATGAACATTGTGAAAATATGAGGCACCACCCAGTCATGTCATCCACTTCCATCAGGATTCAGATTCTGCACAAACTAATTAAATTTTATTTTCTTTACACATTTATTCATTTAATTTTCGTGTATCTCCGTCCTCCCTAACACTCAGTGCACGTGGAGCCTTTCAGAGCTTCTAACCCTGAAATAAATGCCATTAGTTTGGATTCAGTTTTTGTTTGGACTTGAAAATATCCGTATTTGAGAATATGTGAATATTGGCCCTAAACCATCAGTGACATAAACCTAAAACTACCTGTGATGGCCCACAAAAGCACATATTTGTTGAACTCTACTACGTGATGACATGTGAAATGAAGAGGAGAATAAAAAGAGGTGAAGAGGTTAAAAAGGTGAGTAGGTGTAACTCATAAAACGGAGTCGAAAGACGAGGCCGCCGTTGTCGCTGTGTCTGTGACGGTCCTGCGAGGCCGGGGCCGCACGTTTTCTCCACAGTAGACAGAAAACGAAGGTAGACCTGCTGCTCAACCTGTGGCTGTCACTCACACAGGCAGGAAGGATTACAGCAAACACAGCTCAGTGCCACCGTCACCAAAACAAACACGCAACTGCCACTTTGGTCCTTTTCTCACACAAATTTAAAGTTAACGTGGTCATTCGCTGCTTGTTTCGGGTTTGGCCTTCATTGGAAAATAAGCAGCCTTCTTCACTCCTGGGTAAAGTTTTGTCTGTTTGCAGAAATGTGATAATACTTAGAACAGTTACCGCCCGTGGCTGTTGGAGAGGTCAATGAAAAGATAATATCACAGTAGAGTGGCCTCTGCATCAGTGTGTCACAGGAGTCCTTCACAGCTCCTGAAACATGGAATAAGGTATTACTTTACTTTAAGTCCTCCTGCTTGGCACTTGGATTATAACACACTGTGCTGTGGTTGTACACATAAGTTTATTAATATATTGTAGCTCCTCCTGTGTGCACCCATAAGTGGAGGCTGCTGTGTTAACAGATAATGAATGATAATTTAGTAAAACACAGTAGCAATATTATAAAGTGTGTATTCATTAGAGAAGTTATAATTGTTGACAAATATTGTACATTAATCAGAATTCAAAATGTTTAAAAAGCTGCGTGCGAGTACATCATGGCGTGTTATAAACCACTTATTACATGTTGGATTACTGCTTATAAAGAATATGGGGAAGTTTTAATGACATTAAAATTGATAATTAACAATAAAAAAAAATTCCAACAGTGTAATAGTTTAACATTTTCAGTCTTGGACTGACTGCATGAAACAGTACGATAAAATTTAATCCCTTTAGCTGTTTTCGTTGCCACTCTCGGAAACACTTTCCAGGATTTAACAGCCCCGGATGTGTAATATGCTTCACTGCAGAAAGCTTTGATGCAGCGCTCCGCTTCAGAGTATAATACAAGCATTTAAGAAGACCCAGAGTGCGTGTGATCATTATTAGACATTTTCCTTTTTTTAAAAAAAATTCTCCAGCTAATATGGAAACATTTCAGAGCGTATAACACTCAGTGAGCCTCCCTTGATATATGTAGAGCATGAAGCCAAGCACAGTAAGATTAGAAGTGTAGCAGCAGTAAAGTTAATATATCCAAAGTAAGACGGTTGGCATAATAACAGATGTCATCCTTGTAAATTTTGGCCTCCACCAAGACCTTTAAGAGCAGAAATTTCTTTTGACACGTTTGAATTCAAAGGAAAAATTTTAACTTCCTTCTGATGTGAGATTTCCTCCTTTTTAAAAACCTGATGTCTGCTCCTAAAAAATAATTGCTGGCGAGAAGATTAGACATAAATTACACAGGATATCGTCTTAAGATTTTTGCCTATAAGCAGGTTCTGTGTTTGAGGCCATTATTGTTTTTCTCTAAACTATACGTCATTATTTCAGAGAAAACAGTATTGGAATGTATAAGTTCAGCTTCAGAGATAATTTACATGTTTCCCTGGTTTGATCCTGTGACTTAGAGCAGGGACAGTGACAGTGCCGCAGTGTTGAGATGAGCATCTGCAGGCGGCGTGGAAACTGTCGTCGCCGCTCGTTTCCTCTCAAACTTCAGCCGCAGATTTACAGCAGTTGTCAGGAACATTGTCCACGCGGATGATAGCAGGATGTCAGTGATATATGACAAAGCGAGACAGTAAATGTTGTCTCCATTTACAGCTCGGTTACATGAAGAGAACAGCAGCACTCTCGGGGAGTGACAGTGTGAAAGCATAAAGGAAAATGTTGACAGCTTCAAATTTGTTTGTTATTTTTAATCTTATTTCATTTGGCCTGAGGCAGAGAAAACATATGTGTATTAACAGTTTACATGAGATTTAATTATTTGGTATTTGAGTAAAAAATAAGTTGTTAAAACTGGTAAAATGATGAATGTTTTTTTATGTTAAATTTTGTGTTTTTGCTCTAAATTGTGGCTTTACTAATTTTTTTAACATAAAACGTTTATTACACTTGAGAAGCGGAGTCTTTTTTAAATCATGCTTTTCTTCAGTGAGCTGTTAAAGAACTGCCATTTTATTAAATTCATGTTGGAATGTTACTGCTGTCAGAAAATCTTGCAGTACTTTGTTTTGTAATTTGCTTCCTTTTCACCTAAATGAAAAGATTATCTGGCTGCTGTGGGCAGAGAAAAACAGATGATCCTTTTTGGCTTATGAAATTCATCCGATAAATTCCAAACCAACATTAACACCAAGACAAAAACAAGCTGATATTCTTTCTAAAAAGTTGAGATTTCAGAGAACTAACTGCTCTGATCTAACTCAGATGATATCTTTATAAAAAATGTGTCATCTGAGTCTGTTTTGCTGCTCTAATGGAATCATTTAACACACTTGCTGCTCTTAGGTGGCCATTTTCTGAGTCTGTAATGGCCACGGACAGCCGGGGTGAGATCATCATCTATAATGGGGGGCGGTTGGAGCTGCCTGGTGTGATGGTTCCCCTCCGCCTCCAGCTTAAAGGCACTGGAGCCGGGGTAGACGTGTGTGATGCTGTGCAGGGCCTTGCACCGAGTCAGACCACACCTCAAACAGCCCGGGGTCGCCGCACTAAAACCTCCATTTAGATCTGGACCTGGTACAACCGCCAAAACCAAAAGCGGCACCAGCTCCAGCCAGCCACAGCGCTAGGCCCATTTCCTCCCAGACTAAATTTGTAAACGCCCTCTTTCATTTCGCCCCCTTCACACTCCTCGCCATCTTCAAGCGAGTGGGAATGGGTGCCAGGCAGGGAACTGCTCCAGACTTCTCGATTTGTGAACGGGGCCATTAGTGACTTTTATTTGTTCGATTGAGTCGCCCGCCCGCCCACCTACCATTCAAGCAAACCCACTCGACACGCTAAACTTCCTGCACAACACTAAAGCACATGCAAAACACAGGTTTGGTCCAACGGCTACGGAGCAGCTCTGGCCATATTGCATCACTCCAGCGTCCCTCTGATGGTCCAGCTTCAACATGCTGTTCCAATCAGGCAAATCATTCAGAAGAGTGAAGTCAACCTTTTATGATTTAACAGCTTCCTTCTCTCTTTAGGTTCCTGGGGGTTTCTGGACGAGTCCCAGAGAATTCGTTCTGTTAAGTTACTGTACGGGGGACCGGCCCGGTTTCTGACTAATGCTAAGTCAATGTGTTGGGGCTGGTGAATTTCATTAACATTTAATTCAGACTCAGAGCCATCAGTTTGATTTCTGCTAGGCTTTGTCATGCAGTTATTCCATGATGGTTTAGTGATAGTGTTTGATTTGCGTCCCTGTCTCCGAGAAATTACGTTTATATACAACAAATTTGCAACAGAAAACACGTAAATTTGTTTTGAAGGAAATATGATGCCGACCAGATTCCTTTTATATTAACATTAAGAGGAAATGTTGTTTATTAACGTACCATATGAACGTATGGTTAAATATTCACCGGCAATGTATTTCATTGATTTTCTGCCATAACATCCGACTACAGCAACTACAGCGTTATTAAAAAAATTTTTTATGGTTGTGTTTGGGCACGGGCAGATGGTCAGGGAAAGGCTGTTTTGGTTTAATACAGAAAAAGTCTGTAATGATATGAGACACAACGTGTTTATTAACGTTTAACTGAAACCAGGATCTATCCTCCACGACCCCTGCAAACTCTTAAACTCACACTTTATTCACTAAAAAACAAAACAAAACAAAAAACATAACCCTGTCATAAAATTATGTTTTCAGCACAACATAATTGGGAAAACAATTTAGTAATATATAAACATGACGTCCAGGTGACAGGGCTGTGATTTTATATTTAATTCCCGGAAAGTAAAGCGTGATCAGTTGCCTGCTGGTACCCAGTCAGACTGCTGGAGAACTTGATATTAATTTAGCCTGTTTGTATCCTGCAACAGGTGCATGTTTTCACTTATTCTGCCTGATTAAACCTCTTTTACAGACTGTGTGGGCACGTCAGTGCTTTACTGACACTTCACTCACTCTCCTGTTCGCTTTGTCGCACCTGTTTGGACAAATTACACCCACATCATTCTTATCAGTGCGCTGCCCTCACGTGATTCCAGCCTGACCAGATGTTTAATGAGGCAGAATAACTGAAAACACCTGTGCACCAGAATACCCGAGCAGTGAATGTACTTTTACTAAATATTGTTGTGCTGCATGATGTAGAGCTTAATTTCACTGTGGTTGATTCATCAGAAGTTTGACCAGCTTGTTCTCTGTGAAGATGTTTGAGTCACAGCTTGATGAACGACCGTGGCAGTGAAATGTGATCTCACCCTGCTGTAGACTCTAATGATGGTCTTACTGCTGTCTGAGTCATTTTCATTGCTTCATTAATAATTTTGGTTTAGAAGCGTTGACAGAAGAAGCCTTTACTAACCTGGTGAGAAAAAAAAAAAAATCATGCTCTGGCTGCACAGTGATTCATCCTTGTTACTGCTGAAGGTCTCCACACCGTGGTCTGTGGACCTAAAGGTGCTGCAGCCAGCCCTTTCTGAGGTCACAGGAGGTGCAATGTGTAGCAGGAGAATAGCGACCTCTACTGGTAGGTGCTGAATGAGGGCGTGTGCATGTGAGTGTAAATACTCAGTGCGCCTCAGTACGTCTGACCAATGTTCTGATGTCTGACCTGTGACGTGCTGCAGGATCTGGATGATTTCATGTTCATGTAAAGACATATATATACACACAGGCATGATTTATCACAATTGTGTGTAAATGTAAAAAACTGCATATTGTTGAAGTAAAAAAAAAAAAAATTTAAACTATTTCAATAATACAAAATACTCATGATGGTAAATGCAGATTTTTTAAAAAAAAGGAACAGATGATCTTAGGTTAAAAAAAAAAACTTTGATCTTACGAACATCAACTTTTCTGAAACATGAAAATCAGCCCTCACACTTCATTTTTGGCCTGGTGCTTGGACTTTGGGCTTTGGAGACAATTTTGTGACCTCAAACAGGCTGAGAAATGCTCTCAAGAGGCAACAGAGGATTACCACCGGGGGAAACGGGCAAGAGCCCCGCAGGCCAGTTTTCCTAAAAGCCCCAGATCCACTGCACGTCCACTGGACATCATTTAATCACACCACACACAGTAAGAATAACACAAATAAGCCTTCAAGGAAGTGTAAACAAACAACTAATGGGAATCCAAATAAACAACAAACAATATCAACTAAGATGGATCTTTTGGCCCTGGACACTGACGAGGCTCAGTGTCAAACTCCAGTTTTAAGACTTTGAATATTTTTATTTATCCTGTGTTTACATGGTTCCTAAAAAAAAATCAGTTGTCTAAAACTAAGTGACTAACTTCTTTTAAGACTAAGTTCCTTGAATAAATATGTGGGGTCCCAAATACAACTTAAAAAAAAATAAGTATCTGAAGGCTGTGAAGAGCTGCAACAGGCTCCCCCACAGCTGGAACTCCCCTTCTTTTCTGTTTGTTTTTACTTGTTTTATTTCTTTTCTTTGCTCTGATTGAGCTGAAAAATCCTCACTCCCCTCAGTTTACATCACGGATTGTTTTCTACTGAAGGCATGTCTGAAATTCTGAACTGTTTGCTTGACATTTATCTGCCTGCAAATAAATAGCGTGTCTCCCCAGCAGCTCCGGAGTCAAGGGTTATTGCTGCTCGGTGTCAGTCAGATTTAGCTCTTGCCCAATAGAAACCCGGTGACCTCTGCATATTTTGTACTCAGCGGGGTCATCGGCTTCGCCTCCGGGGAGCCGTTCTGCTCTCTGTCTCCTCTCACGCTGGGAAGTGGAGTTCCCAAGAATTTCCCCTGACTCTGATCTAGAACAATCCCATGTTGTCGCCCAATCAGGAGACTGGAGCGACTGGCTTCAGCCGTGTGGACATGACGCATGGCCAGGACAATGGGAGGATATAGAGGCATTGCTGTATGGGTGAAATGCCCTCCTTTGTCATGACAACAGGGTGAGATTGGATGTTATACAGTGCAGTGTCGATTTCCTGAATTTTATGTTTTGACACCTTCACCCAGCTGAGGTCCTCTCCATGTTTTGCCTTGTTAAATATGATGACCCATGCTGCATAAAAAGAAAACCCAAATATGAAGCTCCGACCCTGATAATATATAAAATGTGTTGCCTGTGGATTAGATCCACAGAGAGTCACGCTATAAAATGACCAGAGCTGAGCCTTTCTGTTGCCTGTGTGTCGTGACATCTGTTGAAATCATAGCCCCGTTTTCAGCAGGACCCTGTCCCGTCCTGTTTGCAGTTGCCGTGGCGACCGGGCAGTGTGCAGGAGGCAGAGCAGGGTTTGGTCCAAGCTCGCTGGGACTGAAGAGGAGGCGGCGGTTTGGACGGGATGGACTGCATTCAGTTCCAGGGCTTTCCAGAACCTCCCAGGGGCTTCATTAAAACAAAAGGAGGAGGAGGAGGTGGGACTTCCTGTTGGAATGTAACAAACCATGACCCCATAGGAACTGCAACTTTTAGTGTGGACAGAAGGTCCACAGTCACACTGATATCATGTGTGTCCATTACAGAAGTTTCCCTTCATGCAGCAGTGCTGAAACAGCCTGCGTTGTGTTTTCTGAGCGAGGTCCTGCAGCACGAACCTGCCATCAGACGGCAGATTGCCAGGTCATCTCCAATTCCAGTTATCAGTGACCTCTACTGGTGACCAATAGGTACTGCAGGAACATCAATCATGCGTATTTAGTATAAAGGTACGGTCACATTACACTTCTGTTCTACTAATATTTGCCTCGTCTCCATTTCACTTCTGTCGAGGCCAGTTTCGGTGCGATCTCCGACTCAGGGGGACTCACAGAACAAAAGTCAACTTTGACCCTACAATTGGTCAATAGAGACATTAGCGTACTGTGTGTATGATTTAAGTTTCTGTTCTGTTGTGTTTCATCAGCGTATCACTCCTGGACTTCGAACTGCAGCTTATATCATACATTTATCTTTACTCACGTCTCTGTTTCAAACCCGTCTCCCAAGAAAGATTTTATCAACTCTTCGACTTGCTTGATGCGCTGGTCTGCAAACACGCCGTTCAGATTTGCAGGCAAATTACTTTGTTATGTGAACAGCTTAATTCTACTGTTTATCTTGTGATAATGAAGACAGGATAAAATGATTGTTGACTTGTAATCATGTTTCACAGAATCATAAACCATCGAGCAGCATTTTGGCGTCTTCAAACTCCGGGATTTATCACTCAGGCCGACCTTCATAGATCATGCTGAGTCTTGCATGTGGTTAGGTTTAGGCATCAAAAGCCCTTTGGTTAAGGTTAGGGAAAGTTTAATACAGTAAACGCGCCCAGTCTCATGCTTCAGCTCACTGTCAGCTTTTTCAGTATTTCACCAAGATCATGTTTTTTAACCAA
Organism: Toxotes jaculatrix; assembly: GCF_017976425.1. Taxonomy (NCBI): domain Eukaryota; kingdom Metazoa; phylum Chordata; class Actinopteri; family Toxotidae; genus Toxotes; species Toxotes jaculatrix. The sequence goes on along the minus strand of NC_054401.1, from coordinate 3,204,488 downwards.
CCTTCAGTAAGTGCTGCCAGTGCCCAAACACAACCGTAACAAAGCTAACCATGCTTCAGCTGCTGCCAGCGGATGTTGTGTGGGAAAACAAATCAGGCATATTGTGATAAAACATTTTGCAAATATGTTCAAGATCAACATCTTATAACACATTAGATTCATTAATAACCAAATTCACCTCATTATACTGATGAAAACCAAAACAATGAGCTGGAAGACACTAAAATGTCACGTAGAGCTGAGGGCAACTGCAAAGAAAACTACTTTTGTATATTTTCTTGAAAGTGTGTTCCCAGTGATTATTTTTGTGAAAGCTAAACTTTGCTTCCCATACAACGAACGGTAAAAAAAAAAGGTAAATTATTAAAGATCAAATGCTTTTAAAACACTTTTTACTGTAAGTTAGATTGTTGGCACTGCATGTTTTTGTTAGCTGGTTAAGCAATTAAAAGTTTCAGGCACTCATCAGCAGCCAAAGACACTGTTCAGCGAGGGCGTCCACGTTTTGATGTTCTTCATTCCCGAGCATGACAATAACAGGATAATGAGCAGCTTGTGTGGGATGGAGAATCTTGACAACTGCTCCACTCCATAAAAGAAGATTTTTTTTTTTTTCAGTTTTGTGACAGAAAACGTTACCTACTGCTGCACAAACACTGAGCGACCAAATCTGAAATGAAATGACTCCATGTTCTGGAGAGAGGGAGAGAGAGAGGGAAGAGGAGAGCAGCACCTGGGGTCTGACAGTTACATTACTGCAGTTCATCATCCAACAGGAAACAATAGGGATGTTGTCAGTCTGAAGCAACAGACTGTCGCTCAGGAACCAGTGTGGGACGACCGCCACTTGGATCAGAGATTGTTTTCCATAAAAGTGATTTACAGTTCAATTTTTAGGCTTTTAGATGACCCTCTCATCCAGCTTAGAGAAAGTGTGACAAGAAGAATAATTAAAAAAAAACAACAAACTCCCAGGTCACTAAAATCAAAAGCAGCAAGTGTCAGAGTTTCGTCTTCTGTGGCCTGATAATGTTCCTGTGAACCTGTTCCTGGGAAATTAAATCAAGAGTGAGAGGGAATATTGTTTTCACTGACACACAGGTGTCGTTGTGGGAATCATAACAGTGCATTCATTATACTGAATTTGTGATATAAAACTGTCAGACGATGGAGTCAAATCTTCATCAAGCATCAGCATTAATTTCGCAGTTTCACAATAAGATTCTACATATATTAATTAAAAAATCTGCTGTAAAAATCTTTTTTTTTTAAAGGAAATTTTGCACCTTTGGACAAAGAGCTGAATGAAAACTTGTGTTATTGTGGTCTTGGCGTTGTTATCAATGTTCTGTGAGCTGAATAAATAAACTCTGAATAAATAAACTCTCTGGTTTAAATTTCATTTTGTGATTTTGACACATATTTCACAGCTGTTTGCCAAGTATACAAACAACAGCTGCGGCTGTTGTTCATCAACCAAGGAACTTTCGTGGCAGTTTGTCCAAAACTCCACTACACAGCACAAAAACATAAGAACTACAGTGGAAATGCAGGAAAGTCACAAACCACAGCTACATTGTACGGTGCAAGATATAAGAGATTAGAAACTGTGCTTAGCCTCATGTTTTGACAACACTTATTTATGACAAGGAAAGAAGGTACCATGTGCTCTGATTACAGAACACCTATGTTTCATTTGATTGTTGGGCTCACCACATGTTAGGCTTATGGTTTTTTGTTTTTTTTTAAAGCTATTTATCATAAACTTTTCTGTTTTTGGTTGCATTTGCCCCCCAACAAGTGTTTTTAAGTTTAGTGGAGAGGATAAACATTTCAAAACATATCATTAATCTGTCAGCTTTCAGTCCTGCCACTAAACTCTCACACTCTGGAAACTCGCAATTTCATGTGGTGGCTCATAATATAAACTATACAGGGCAGAGACAGCTGAAGGTTGACAGACTAACAGCAGTGAAGCTTTTCGCCCATCTTGACTGTTTCCTACCGACTTTTTTTCATGACAATCTCAACCTCTCTCAGCACATTTTTGCTCCCAGTCCTGTGTAAATGCCGTGATTGGTCTCATTTTTCATGTTACAGAGCTTTTACCCAGAGAGCCTGGTGTATAGGCAGCTTTTTTAAATGTTAAAGCAGTAAGGCTGGGAGCCTCTGTATCAGATCTCTTTCACATAAATTGATCCAGTCGACCTTTTTCACAGCAGAGCTTTTGACTTGTCACAGTAGGAAAAACACAGGTGTTAGTAATAACAAAAACAATGGTCCTGTTCAGTGTCCCAGTAAGCCATGACAGTGAGCCAGTATGACCAACAGGAACAGAGACATCATTATCTTTATTGCTGTTAATTATTGGCTGCTGCTGATTTGCCAAATATATTTAACAAGCAACAATGATGAACTGTGGACGTGTGCACAGAGTTTTCTTGTGCAATCATAGATCACTACCGATATTTTTCATTTCTCCACATTTTGTTTTATGCAGTTAAAAAGTGGTTCAGATAATCTGGATAAACTGTTGGCTTGTTCACAGCCTGTCTGATTGTCTGCTTGTGTTTCTTGCTCTGCCAGACTCTGTAGCCAAAACTGCGAAAATAAGACTCAGTTTGTAATAAAGCAAAGTTAATCTTTAACAATCAACAGCCCACTTAGAAAATTGCATAAAATTTGCATCATTAAACCAGAGTGAAAAAGTAGAGTTAGTTTTAATTCCTAATTGACCAACATTAGAAGTATTAAAAAGTGCAGCGGTTGGTGTAAATACTGAGACGATGTTCTGTGATCACACAGCTCCATTTTCCCTGTTAATGAAGTGTGTTACACAACCAGGCAATGTTTATCTTCCACCTGATTGATCCTTTATAAGCCGCTGATTACAACCAACTAATTACACAATGCTGAGGGGGAGGCAGAACACACACACACAAACTTACAGGAACCCACACAGAGTTAAAAGACACGCACAATTACAAAGAACAAGAAGACACACGAGGACACACTCGTGTGCAAAAATGTAAAAATGTATAAACAACACACAAAAATGCTTCTAGAAAGGCATGAAAAAACACATCCACAGACTGTACACACACACACACACACACACACACTCAGGCGTGGGTATAAATACACAGATTCCCTGCCTCATTCTCACACCCACACAAACACTAACACACACATTCCTGGATTCCAGCTCGCGTCGGGTGTGTTTACATGCCGCCATCACTTCGTGGTCTGGCGTGAGGCATCGAAAGTGATCAGAAATGGGACCAAGAAAAGGCCGGGCCAAGCCGGAGAGTAAATAAGTAATAAATCTATCCCACATCAGCGGAACGTTTCACTGTAAACACGCTCTTAAAATCGAGCGTGTTGTGGCGTCCTGTGCTGATGGGAAGATGGCTGACATTCCTGCTGCTCTCCACAAGAAAGAGCTGCGATAGAAAAAGGGCTGCGAGTTTACGGGGTTTTGGCCGGTTTCACCAGAGCATCTGGTGGCTTTAATCACAACAAAGCACAATTAGTCAACGTCAGAGAGATGGAGACGAGGCGAGATGAAGGGTTTTGTCCAGGACGTACAACGTGTGAGAAAGACTGAGGGAGGAAGAGCAAGTGTTGAGCCAGAATTTGTATTAGGCTAAAAATGTGTTTCCCTTGGGCTTTGTACAATGATATTATAATGAGGGAAATAAGCTCTGTAACTGCCTGGTACATTAATATCCAGTCCACTGCAGGCTGACAACTTACTGACAGAATCAACAGACGTGTGTGGTTTACAATAATAAGAGCAGAAACAAGCATGTTGTGAGGAATCTAGGAGTCACTTTAATCACTTAAAAATTTGTGAAATGTTTTTCAAAAATGTTTTTACTGTTTGAGAAGAGATTGTTTTTTTTTTTATATTTTCTTTTTTTTGTGGTGTTGAAATCAAGGCAGGGGTGGAAGAAATTTCTTGGCACAACAGTAAACCTTGCCTGGTTTATTTTTCCTTTCTTATTTTTTTTTTACTGTGAATTTTCCTGTTTTAAAAAGTGAAACAGTTTCATATGAAATTGAGAAATCCACATTAAAGCTGTGTCATTCAGTGTTTCAGCCACTTGAGTTGAGAGGAAACACACACACACTCAAAGTGTATTTACACACACATGGTTAATACACATCCAGCAGACATGGAGCAGCAACACTATCTGGAGTCGAGTTTCTGGCCACTCGATGAATGTAAGTCCAATATTTACATTTCTATTGGCTCCGTTTTGGTCTCCACCGACTCCAAAGAAAAATAACTGCTAAATGCTCCACTATATTCACGAATTGCTAACTTATTCTGTCTGCTGTTTGGTGCTTATTATTATTATTTTGCTGTCTCGTTACACCAAACTGTCATCCACAATTCTTTTTCTATATTATTGCAAGCACTGCAAGTTTTCCTAAATTCTGTACTGCGTCCTCTTTGTCAGTAGGCCTGTTCATCTGTGGTATCAGAAGGTTTGGGACTCAGACAGCGTCTCCAGCAGGGACAAATTAAATTCCAAATCCAGCTTTCAAATAAAAGCAGCACTTAAAGTGGTTTTGTCACGGGAGACGACTCTGTGCTGTCAGTATAGTTATCTCTCTAACTAGATCGTTTTTATAGTCATATTGTTTTGCTGGCGTAACATCATGATGCTGACGAGATGTGATTTATTGTGTTGCAAGGGTGTTATGAAAGTTTTTGGTTTTACTGGCTAAGTTGCAAATACACTGCACGCACTGGTTCAGCTAGAAAATCACAAAAAAAAAATGACTGTGACTCTTATGCCTCTCAAAAAAATTTAAATAAAAAAAAAATCTTGAATTCTGAATTCCAATATTGTTGAAATGAAATGGAAATATTGACAGTATGTCCTTTATTTCCCATTATCATTTTTAATGATCTGCCCAGGGAAGATTCCCACCCAAGAGGTTTTCTGTGCTTACAGGGCTGGTGCTGTTCAGGTTGATGACAGCAATGTTTACAGGTAAAAAAAAATCAAAACAATGAGCTAAAAGAGGCTAAAAGCTCTGTAAAGCTGAGGGGAGCTGTTTCACATTCACAACTTTACATTGACTTGATTCATTTTTTTTTTTATTTAAAATCTTTATGTGAACTTAAATCCTTCTCGCTCTGATTTGCAGACTTTTCCTGTGTAAACCACGTAATGTTTATTTGTTCCTTTGAGCCAGTAAAGAGAAAGGAGGGGAAAGCTGTCAGGCGATAATTCTTTATAGATCTGACATTAAGAAACACAGCTTCTATATTACACATAATCAACTGATCAACTATCACTAAAAATAACCTGATGACTGTGGCTTCAGTGCTACCTGTTCATGATGACTTTATCTGTTACTGTGTAGTTTCAGTCCGTCTCTGTGGGCATTTTGCCTCTGTGTTTCCCCCCCAGCAGATTCAAGAGGTCGCACATAAGCATAGCGATCATTTTACTGGTCAAAATCAGGTCCATTTAATAGAGATGGAAAGAAGCTGGGATTTCTGGGGAAGTTTGAAACTGATCCCTCTCTCTCTTGTAAAAGTTGCACACTTAACTGGACGCATGCGAGGAGGTGAAATTGATCGTAGCAGAGTGGGTGTGAAATATATGCACAGCTCTCGGCCACCTGGAGGTGTGTGTGTGTGTGTGTGTGTGACATCTAAGAGCTGAAGGTAAAGCGAGGAGCAATAACCCCAATAACTTCTATGGCTCAAATTAGTGGTGTTTTTTTTAAAGAGGCCTCCCACGCAGCTATCACCACGTTCACCACCGAAGACCCTAATTATCAGCTCTGAGAGCGCCGAGTTCACTCCAAAGACTGAGCCTCGTATGTCATCGACAGACGGATGGCCACGCCTCCCTCTTAAGAATGGGAACGCTATCATAAAAGGCCTTGATGACATAAAACAAAGCGATTGGTTTTGACATGGGAGGAGATTTTAGCTCATTTGGGGTTTTTCAAAAAAGGGAACCAGTTCTGAATTGATCCTGTGCTTTATGGCCTGCTTCCCCCTCTGTGCTAGGTCACTGGATTTATTTCTGCGTCTGCACAGCGGGACATAAATCATCCTCGGACTCTCTTTCTTCTGCTCCCTCTTTCTTCTTCTCCCTCTCTTTCTCTCTCTCTGAAGCGAGGGATGTGGCTGTCTGCAGCACAGAATCCAGCTCTCTCCCCTCCGGAAGAATTAGGCCCGCAGACATTACCACATTGTATTTTGCGGTGCATAGTTTTTCAAAAAGGGGGAACCAGTCCTGGCTCCACCAGAGTCCCAGTCCTGCAGGCCCCTCGGGCCTCTTTCCCTCACTCTCTAATTAGATTAGCTGGGTCCCCAATCTGGCAACCCAGGGCCTCCAATCTGGCAATCCAGCTACCTTTGCAGCAGCGCAATATCTGGTCTTAAGAGGAGGAAATGACCTAAATGTTGGTCAGCATGGTATTCTGTTGCACCCAATGGTGTGCTGACAAAACAGCTCGGGTAATGAAGACGTTAGAGGCGAAGGAGGAGAAAAAGAGGATTTACAGCTGAGCTCTATGAAAAGTGCAGAGCCAACCGAAGGCTTGCGGTCGGGGCAGCCATTTTGGGAGGGAAGCTGGCAGCTGAGGGAGCCATCGCAGGTCGGGTCAGTTCCAAAACAGCCAATTAGGCGCTCTGGGGCTGTTGCGTATCAATAAATATCACCCGAGCATGTCGCTACTTGGAGGCGTAGAGTGAATTTGCAGTGAAAAGCAAAAGTGGATCTTTCAGTCGGGATGAATGCTGAAGTCACTGAAATATTACCAGCCACCTTCTGTGTCTCTCTTCTGCCTTCTCTTGTGCAAGTGTTTCAGCATCTTCAAACGTCTGAGCAGAAGGTTGTAAAATATCACAGCGGCATCGGAAAGGAAGTCGTCAAGCCAACTGAAGACTCCAGAGTCAAAGCCAAGGGTTTGAGCAATTTAGGAGCCTGAGAATCTTGCAGGACACTGTATTTCTGTCAGTATGGATGTTGAACTCTCTGCCAAAGAGATGATTAAGAAATCTAAAGAAAACACAAAGTGAGTCTGTGCATTAAAAAAGAGAAAAGAGCGCAGTTAAAACCGAACGAGGACGGTCAAACGGTACAGAGCTTCCCGCAGCGAAACACATGTGCGGACAAGACTAATCCAGCCGTGCACTAAATTCCACAGCCAGCCATCTAGATGGGACATGACAGTATAAAACAGAGGAGGACGTCTGGAGATTTCACCGACAGGAAGTGAGTGCTGTGAATGATTTGGCCTCATAAATCATTTTTCTGGGGGAGAGATGCGGGGAGCTTCCAAAACCCCGAGTCTTTTTCATGCACAACTGATGAGCTGATCCCTCAAAGGGTGCTGCTGAGAACGGTGGTGCGTGTGTGTATCGTAGCTCCCACGCCATGACACAAATCAAGATGTTATGGCAGGTTGCGATGACTAACTTGCTGTTGTTGTGTTTGAGGTTGTGTTGCGGAGAAAATAGTTACAATCCTTCACCATGGCCCCGAGGGAGCTGAGGCTCGGAGCTCAGGCCTGGTGAAGGGGGAGAGTCCTGAGTCAGGGAGACATGTTCATGGGAAAGATCAACTGGGGATTTGTCTCTATGGTGCAGTTAGTGTTTGAATGTGTGTGTGTGTGTGTGAGTGTGAAACACAGTGAGAGAAAGAGGCAGCTGAGTTTGAGAATATATTCACAGTGATTTAAAAAAACAAAACAAATCATTTTGTTTTTTCCTTCCATTCACACACTTCTGTTTTCCACCCCCGGAAACTGATCCTTTTGAAAAATTCCCTCTCTGAAAAAGTTGGGTCTCATGTTATGGTGTGGACAGGAAAAAGAATTGGAGCTTTTATTAAAAACATAAATACTGAGTATTTTTGATGCAGCAGAAGGAAGTTACGAAATTGTCCAAAACAATGAATAGTTGGGCCATGATGTTTGCCCACATTATTAACGAGCACGTAATCACTGGGGGTCAATTTGGTGCCGCCAACCCCTGAAAAAAGTAAGTAAATGTTGTCAATACATGTCAATAACTCCAAAGCACACCTGACCTCTCCTGCTTTACTTCCAAGTACCCACATTACACACAGCAGCTGCACACTACTGTAAGTTTGTAAACTGGCTTATATGCGACAAGTTATATGTGAAAGTTGTAAAAGCTTGAATCAGTTTAGGTTTAAGTTGGATCACGAATGTCTAATCAAACTATGAACCACTTTTCCACCAACAGGAAATCAGACATTAACACGGAAAGGTTGTAGATCATTAAGGAGTGACTGAGGGTCAGTCTGGTCAGTGTGTAACATCCTCAGAGGAGTGTGTGTCCACATGTGCGTATCTGCGTTGAGGCACATCACTGTTTGTGTGGGTGTGAGCTGTAATGGATGGACGTCCTGTCTAGCCTGCTGGAGGTGGGCTTGATTGAACGGCGCCGGAGGAGCCGAGGAGCAAAGAAAGCTGCCGGGACGGATGCCGAGGGGAGACGCTGCGCTGAGCTCTGCTGATATTTCATCGTCTGAATCACGAACAGAGCTGCAACATGGCTGTCAGCATGATGGAGATCCTATCGAGGAGGGGGGTGAGCTCGCGGGACCCACGGCCAAATCCACAGCTGCTTCCAACTAACTCTCAGCTTCAGCTCGATTCAATGAACTTTATTGGCATCAAAGTAAAAAGAAATATTTTCCAATTAAAGATAAGACATCAGTCTTTTTTTTTTTTAAACTAAATCTCATTCTCCTCTTCTGTCAGCTTCTATCAGCGAGCGGTTCAGTAGCTGAACGGTGGAGGTTCTGTTCTTTCTTTCTGTTTCTAACCTATTTGGTTCCTTCCTTCTCATTTTCTTTCCATTTCTTGCTTGTTTGTCCCATAAAAACATCTTTTCTAGCCGCTTTCTTTCTTTCTGTTGTTCTTTCCATTTTTGCCTCCTTCCATCTGTTTTCAGTATCTTTTCCCTCCTTCCTTCTTTCCTTTTTTTGTTTTGCTGTTTTCTTTCCCTCTTTCCTTCCTTCCTTGTTTCTTCCAGTTTTGTTTCCTTCCATCCTTCACTCCCCTCTTCTTTCTCCACAGCTTATTTTTCTGCAGTATTAATAAAAAAGTTTTGACTTTAACTCCCCACACTGTCCCATTTTACCTCCTCGCCATTTGGGACGTCTTCATTTACAGAGACCATTAACAGCAAAAGCACAAGAAAACTCACAAAGACACAGACACTCGTTCTCATCCACAGAGGATGAGTCATCCCTCCTCTTATCCACCTATGATGGAGCACCCATTAACCCACAGCACCCAGCCGCCTCCAAACACAAATAAGCAGAGCTGATGTGCGATCGCGTCCTCCCACTGCCATAATTGTGGATAATTGTTGGACCTAATTTGGACCAATTCCCCCCATTACTAAACTCTGTGTTACATCTAATCCACCCCTTTGGCTCTGGTAATGTAGACAGGGTTTGGATCTCGGTCCTGCTGAGTGATGAAGTCTGAAAAGATCACTAATGTTGTCAGACACTGTATTCGGCACATTGTTCAGGTGGTGTTCTTAAAAGCGACATTATTTTTTTTAATAGTAGTTTGGCATTTAAATGAACATTGACTAAACACTGACTGTGTGCAATGTGAAATGGGTTGCAAACAAGACAAGTCTAACGATTTAACACCAAATTCTGCAGCTTAACGGAGCCTTTTAGCCCCTTTTGGCTCCTTGTTTTGGTTTTATTGTACACTGATTTTTAACAGTTTATTGGTTAATATCTCGTCTACCTATAGGTAGGGAAGATAATTGGACCCACAGGAAACTCTCCTATGGGTCAAATCTGAGGGTAAGGATGAAAAACCTATGTGGTTGTCTCGGCTGGAGGAATCAGCGGTTTCCAGGAAACAAGCTCCTATAAACCCATGGCACAACCTGCAGGATGGGGACATGGTTCTTGACTTACATTGGCCCAGTGGACGGAGACATGACCCCAAAAAAATTCTAATGTCGCTTCATGACTGTTGGACGTGTGAGTGTGCAACTGTTTGCAAACATATTAGCCACAGTTTTAAGCTCTTTAAGTAAACTTTTGAGGTATTAGTCCTTTACTTAGGTATTTGTTGTACTTCCTATGTTTCCTTCATACTTTGTACCTACAATTCAAACTTTTTTTTTCCTTTTTAGTAAATATTTTATAGTTTGAGACAAATGTTGCTGCAACCTTTTGTTCCTTTATTGTTTTGTTTCTAAGATCCTTCTTTTCTTTTTTCTGTCATTCCTCATCGGATCTGGAAGAATTAAAGTTCCCCAAACCGGACATAAGGTTTTCATCCAGACACACGCTCCTTCAAAATGAACTCTTACTGTAGATTGCTGACTGCTGCATTCTACTGTGAATATTGTTCAATGGCCACAAGACTTTTATATGTTATTCCTAACATATACTTCTCCATATATATATATATATATATACTTCCACCACCACTGATAATGGGACATCATACAGTACATCATCCCAAAGCCTCCAGCCTACGTATGTTTGATCACTTTGGATCTTTCTTTGCTGCCTTAGGTCTGAGTCTTGCTGCTGCTCGCAGACATTACCTCGGCGGTAAAGAAAAACCTTTGTTTCAGGCTTCTGAGTAAAACCCTGCCTTCATCTGCAGCGAGCTGTGGCAGACCTTCACATTGCCACTCAACACCAGGTTGCTCGCCACACAGTTGTGGTTCACCACAGCAGCACTGTGGGCCCCGGGGCCTGTCCACATTTACACACCACGGGGAGAGTCAGATGAAGCTTCACACTGACGGACTGACTCTCCATTTCCAGCAGGTTGTTTCAGACGTAGCTGTCAGCGAGAGATCCCACGTCCTGCTGAGTCTCATTTATAAGACGAGCCTCAGCTGTGCGTGGACCAGTGACAGCTCAGAGGGGGAGAAATGTGGAATTCATTTGGCCCTTAGGAGCGGTCAGCTTGTGGGGATGAAGGAAGTATGTAGGAGTGGGTGCGGGGGAGAAGACAGCACAATAAAAAAAAAAAATACAATAGAGTGAAATCTGCCAGTTTCTACTGTTTTATGGTAATTGAACACCAACACGCAAGACAGAATGAAAGCTTTTCCACCACAGTGTTGATCCCTGTCATCTTTTCTTAATTATGGGTTTATCCAGTAACATTTGTCTGTTTGTTTTCAGGGACCAACCTGATTTCCCCTCACAGAAACTTTTGTTGTTTTTGTAACATCATAGTTTCAATACAATAAAAAAAAAAAATGAATAAACTCCAAAGAGACTAAATCATCTGTGATTAAACTGAAGGTTGATCAGTGAGGGGTGACTAAAACCACAACGTCTGGGTTTGAACAGGGGCAGGATCATTAATATCCGTACAGGACAGTAAATAACAAATGTTTATTGTGTGATTTCTTTGAACTAACAAAGTGATCAGTGTGTGCATGCAACAGAGGCAGAAAAGCAAATAGATAGTGCTCATGTGCCCACAGCATGACCTGATGTCAGATGGCTCTTTTTTTTTTGTTGTTCTTGGTGTTGACCCAGTTGTGTGGTATCAGTATTAAATCGTTCTGCTCAGCACTAAAATCAGCTAATATGTCAAGAGGAAAGAGGCTGGAAACTCCCGCAAACATGCCCTCAAAGATAAAGAGCAACTGTGAATATAAGCTGATTTATATATAAAATAAAAAACCCCAGACCCTCATCACATTGATATAGTTCTAACAAAGATTCAAGTGTCAGCAAACTGCCAACCTCAGATTCAAGTCCAGCAGAATCACCTGAATGGCATTTAACCAACCGGAGCAGGTGTTACCAATCAGGGTAATCAACTCAGCAGGTCAGTCTAAGGGAGACCTGAGACCAAACACCAGTCCACATAATCAAGAAATCAGCTGGTACAAACCAGAAAAATACAGGACAAAAGTCAAAGTAGAAAACATCTTACATTCAAAGCAGTTAATTTGCACACAGCCTTATTTAATCTGCATGTTTTCTTAACTCACACCAGGAGCACTTGAAGGCAGCAGAATAAGATCAGTAAAATCAGCCTCCTATCACAAACCACTGAGGTTCTCCACTGCTGCAAACTCAACAGAAATTTAGGTGCTTTTTCAAAAGGCGTCATAGTGCTGGATGAGAACAGAAAAGGATGTAAGAGGGGTATTTGTTATTAAATTTCTCCCCTCTTGGATTTTCCCAGGCTGACTCTGTATGTAAGCCTCCTACAGACCACCATTTTTCTGCATTTTTTTTTTTCCTGTGTAAACCCATTTTTCCACACACTGACATCTGCACTGCGATCTCACAACAATCGTTTCAAAATCCATCTGTTACCGTAGTTTGATGAATCTTTAGTGAAAGTGTAATCTGAATTTTATAGCACCTTCTATTGCGGTAATTGTGGCTTTATGTGAGACAGCTAACTTGCATATAATTGCTTACATTTGGTGGTTGGACTGTGGAGTATTTGTTTTAAATCCACCATGAAATCCAAAAGTAATCTCCACCAGATGGCACTATTGTCCACAGATGTGTCCGTCTGAAATTAGGCGACATTTGTTGGACAATCTACAAATGTTTATATTCCATTATCATTGTTAGAATGGAAGTTGAACCCTGAGAGTGTTTGTTTAATGGTTTTAGCTACAGCAACACAAACAGACGCTGAATCCTACTGATGTCCAACAAATCAGAGAGAGTTTCATGCTCCAGGATGCCAGACGACGTGGGTCTGCAGTGACTTCACGAGGTCAAATTCCAGAACACCTTCCCTCCTGTATTCATGGCTGCATTATTGTACTTGGCACCCCACACCGTGGAGCTTCCTGACCCGTCCAAAGTCCTCATATTCTTAGTCTGCTCCTTTGACCCCCTCTCTGTGTTTGTTTTCTAGTTTCCAGGAAGAAGGGCTTTCTTGTGGTTTCTCTCTGTGTGCCCTGTGTTAGGCGTTGCTGGCATGGACGTGCCGCTTTTATTGTGATCCAGATTTGGGAATCCTTCAGCCAGGATGGACTCGGACACGGGAGTAAATTTAGGGTTGTCACATTCATTCCACAAACTCAGGGACACACAAAGAAAACCTTCAGCGTATGTGCTTGTTTGAAAAGCCACACACACCTAGTTGTGAGCACAGGCTCCATTATGAAACCGAGGCCGTAATCAGAGCTGCGGTCGGCTGGTCGGGGTGACGACGTGCTGTCTGAGCCTGGCAGACCTACAGACGGTCAAACTGTGGGATCTGGCTTTGGTCTTCCTCCCCACAACACCAGCAGTGGCGCTATCTAAACAGGACCTGGTCTGAGGTATCAGCCAAGGCCTGTGGCTCTGGTTAGCATTAAGCTAACTGGGCTCAGACAGAAGTGAACCATCTGCCAGCACCTACAACCACAGCATTAGAGGCTAATCACAGGCTGAGGAAATTAAACGGAGGAGGATTTTTTTTTCTCCTCACTTGTAAAACTACTCCAAAGTATTATAAGTATTATTTCAAATAGCTGTTGACCAGCTTTGTCTATGCAGGATGACACTCACAGGTCAGAGGGTTGTTTGTGCCTGTATTAGAGATTTGACAGTAATGACAGGAAATGAGGTCAGAGAGAGAGAGACAGGGAACATGAGACAGAGGTCTCCCTCCAGACTGAAATTGCTGGTATTTGTTTGCATTGTTTTCCCCGTCTACACTTAAAATCCAAGACAGATTGTTTCTTCCACCTGGGAAAACACCTTCAAAGATTTAATGTGGATGACTTTGATCATAGTGCTGGGAGGTATACCGTTTCGCACCGAAAACCGTTTTTTATTTTTGTTACGATATGAATTTTTCATGTACCTGCAACACCGGTTTAAATGGCCTGAACATGTCCAGAACGCTGTGCGGTGGTAAACTGTTTCACGGGGGAAGTTTTTCATTGCTGTGCCGACTCAAGATAAGCTTAATAAACAGAACAGATAAATCAATCAAACCTCTCAAATAAGTATTTAAAGAACTGTTAATGATTCTGTTTTTACAGGAAAAATCACCTGTGTCCTTTCATCAAACTAACCAAAACAATATCCAGACTTTACAGAAGCAGCCAGTACACCTGTGAGGTCCTTGTGTTGACATAAAACTCCAATAAAGTCCAATGTGGCCCCCCAGTGGAGGAAGAATGTCTGACAATCACACTAAACCAGACCTATTAACCATTCTGTCCACCAGGTGTCACTATACTCAAAGTCATGCATTACAAACCTCCTCAAACCTTCATCACCACACAGGTATGTTAATAGTAATGATGATGTTCTTCCGTCCAGACCTGACTTTTCTTTCCCGTCAGTTTATCGGTGAACTGGTGAACTTTTCCCACGTAGTCACTCCCAGTTCTTCCAGAAACTTCTTGAGTTTACTGCACCTCATGAACCACTTGACCTTCCCCCCCAGTTTCTTCCTGCTGTATAATGTTCCCGCTGGTCAAAAAAAAAAAAAAAAGAGAAAAGGAAACATCCGCTTTTCTCAAGCTTCTGTCGTCTTACTCTGAACTCTGAAATTCCATAATGACAAGACAGCACTGGGGCCCAAGAAGGTAGAGACGATACAACTTTGATTGTCAGTTGTAGTGGGAATTCAGCAGGATATAAAAGTACAATTTCATGTTTAAAATTCCTGTTGCATTGAGAGTAAATGATTTTTTGTAAATATTCTTTTGTTGCTAGAGGCATCAACTGCTCTATGAGGAGTTAATTATGAGCAATGAATCAAACCGATCACTAGTAAAAAAAAAAAAAACAACGGATCAGAAACTATGACCACATGAAGAATAATCCTGCTGATTTTCTAAATTTGTCTTATTGTCAACAAATCCCATTTAAAGACCAAAACCAACAATGAATTCAACCTCCTAATCAGTACTGTCAGTGTGTCCAAAGAATGTTATTCCTCGGTGCCATGGAGCTCCGCTGTTGTCCAAAAACTATTAAAAACACATCACTGTGTAACAGCACACTGTTACAGCGGGTGACATGTTCCTTCTCTCAGCTGTAGTTTATTTTGACTCAATCCCATGTCCACCATCTCGCTGCGAGAGACACTCAGAAGAACAAAAACTTATTCCGCAGCTGAAAATAGTCCCCAAGAAACGCACTATTTCTTCCTGTTTGAATGTTTGCTAAAACCTCCACTGCCCATGTTAGGAAATTACTGAGCCTTTTCTTTGTCAGGAAAAACCAGAATGAATAAATAACAAACACAACAAATGCAGATGCTTGCATGCACTTCACTCTTTTAGCGCTCATCATATGTCACTGTGGATTACGATCTCCAGCGAGATCCCTGAAATATAAGTATGTGTTGTGAGGAGTTCATCGCAGGGGTCTGAATGTGCAGACGGAGTTTTTCTCGCCTGAGGCGTCTCTCTATCAACAGCTGGAATTCCACAGAGCTGCAGAGGCCAGAGAAATGCAGGAAACTGGAGATGCTGTGGAAGTGTGGGAGGTGTACACAAAGCGGCGAGGCCTTTGTGGCGATCTTAGGAATGTTCCGGCATCAACACTTTCAAAGACTATTTGATGTCCGAGGCTGTTTTTCCCACCTGTGACAAATACATGATCCTGGGGACGGCTGCATTCACATATAGGGCCACACAAAGGTTAATATTTCTTTATATCCCATGGCTTTTATTTCAATATTTAAACAATTTGTTGGGCTTTATCACCAGAAACAACAGTTCAACTCAATAGTTTTGTTTCATTTTTGTGGACTACTTTCTCCTTTACCTCATTTCAGAGGAAAAATGTTGTACTACTGACTCCACTATTTATTTGGTGGCTTTAATTACTAGTTGCATTACCAGTGAAGTCGTAACTAATCCTGAACGCTCACAGGAACCGTCCCAGGAAAACACTGGCTGGGAAATTGTTTTTTTTGTTTTTTTTTTTGTTAATTTTGGTTTTGGTTAAATTTGATATGAGCAATATTTTTAAATTAAAAATGGACCAAATGACCACTTGTACTTTGAAAGGGGTCATGAAGTGATGAACCCACAGAGAATTATCACCCGACTGTACAGAGCCATAAACAACTGTTTATTTAGACAAATTTACCATGTCAAATTAAAGGGTGGTGATATGTCAATGCTGTGTTCACAGCTTGTTTCAGGTGCTCTAAAGTGGCAAAATAATACCAAATAATGAAGGATCTGCAACATGTAATCCAACCTGACCCACTGGAGCTTTGTGATTTGGATTTTATGTTTTGGAAAACACCACAACGATGTCGGAAAAATAAAAAATGACCCCCCTGAAGCCTTTCTGTGGTTAAGCAGTTGGAGCTTAACTTAAGTCTTAACTTCTGGAATAAAAGCACGACACACAAATCTACCTGTGGGACGACATCACCTTCTCTCCCCACCACCATCCTCTGCACGGGTAAGTTGCTGCAGGGTCTGGTGGTATTAGAGCCGGTTCACTGCAGGAAACAGGAGCCTCCTCTGTACTGAGCCGCTTCATTAAGAGCTTCAGTGATGCATGAGCTCGCGGACAGACAACCAGGCCTGCATCTAAACTTCAGGAACTCTGGAGCAATCCACTCACTTTTTACTGAAAACAGAATGATTAGGAATCGGTTCCTTCCAGCACACCTGAATACACGCACATACAGCTGCCGGGGTCTAATCTGTGATTTTAGGGAGGAGCATTTCCTGAAAAGAGGTAGAGTAGGTAGAGTTGAATATGAAAAACACATCTTTATTGCTTTAAATAAGCAGTTTCAATGGAGTACAAAAAAATATAAGCACCCTCTTGTTACATCTCTTATTAAATATTGCCATTTCAGTCATTACCAGTTTTTTCAAGTGGTAAAAGCAGTGGTGATGAGACAATACAGCAGCTTTTTACTGTCATTAACGCCGCAAACTCTCCTCCATCAGTCAAGACTTGTTGATGTATAGTCACATCTCCCTTCAGTGATAAACCGCAATGAAACAGAGGTGTCCTTTATCAGAATATTACTACAGGGAATATTTACTGTGTGGTCAGTACACAGTCCATAGATATTATGATCCTCCCTGTTGCTTTGTGCTTTACTGAAGAGGACAAAAATCCAGAAGTGATTTTTTTTCTCTGACCATAAGTTGCAAAACACTCGAAAACTGAAAACTTGGGCTGTTGTCTCATTATTTTATAACCATTTTAAAGCCTGAATGTGCTGAATTATTTCCATGACTTCTGTTGATACTACCACTAGGAGTCTCCAAAGCATGAAAGTTTGAAATCTGACACATGGGGGCTTTAATATCTGAAAAATACAGTGTGTACCAGAGAGAGAGAGAGTTAAACAAAAGAAGCTCTTCAGTTGCATTATGGGAAGAGCAGGATTTAGAGGGTTTCTGGAGCTTGACACACACCTGGGGATAAAAGTGGGGATATCTGGGTATCTGCTGCTTCAGTTTTGACCCTTCTGTTTTTAAGTTTGTCTCTCAAAAGTCCCTAAACTTTATGGAAGTGCAATGTTTAATCATGCATCCCTTTAACCTGAAAAACGTACCATCTCATCCCTGCAGCCTTCATGAGTCATGCTGAGGAGGATTTTCTGTTGGCGCTGCTTCTCTTCATGCCTGTAGAAGCTGTCCCACCAGGGCGGGGCTCCTCTCCCGGATCAGGGCCGAAGTGATCTCAGCGACCCTCAGCACTGACCTCTCCCAGCGCTCTGTGTCCTGAGAGAGACAGAGACAGACAGAGAGAGAGAACATAAAATTACAGACAGACACGATAGCATCACGTCTCCTCGCTCATTACGTCAGCTCGATAGTAAGATCCTGCAGAAACACACTGAGACGTCCCCACAGAGATTCACATTTGTTCACGTTTATCTTTTCCCTCACTAGTCACGACTACCTCTGAGTCATCCAAATGTTTGTACAAGCGCTTCGGTTTATGAGGCCGCCAGCGGCATCCAGTTAGCGTTAGCAGCCAGTTCAACCGGCGGGAAACAAAGTTAAACCATACTCATGCTGTTCGTCTTGGAGGAATGGCAAAAGTGAGTAAAAGAAGAACATCAATGGTTTGGCTTTGCTCTAAACTGCACGGCCATCACTGACAAAGGGAAGTCGGTGATGTTTCACATTTAGCTTTAGCGGCTGCCATTTTCTTTCCAAATGATGAGTGACGCTCATAAAAGCATCCTGGATGCTGAACCTGTTCCTGACGAGAGAAAAACTCTCCTGCTCCTTTCAGGTTCTCATCTCCTGACACCTGCGGTGAGTGAACTCTAAGGTCAGACGAACACAGCACGAGTTGAATGGCAATCTGAACTCAGCACATTTAATCTGATGGCAAGAATCACACACTCTGGTGGAGGATTTTCGTGACTTCAATCAACAGACGGAAGCTATTTTCCTAAAGAGGGGAAAGAAAAATGCCACAGAATTGAGGCACTTTAACTTTCTTTTTTTTTCACAAATGTGTTAATGTCAAGTCCTCTGAAGCCTGTGAAGCAGGAAGGCCTACTCTGAGATTCATGGTGCATGATATTGGACAGGTCTACGCTAAACCACACGTTAAGACAAAAAGGAGAGCGTACATTCTCTCAGTCACTCGTCTGTTTTTCTTTTTGTTTTTTTAAACTTCACTGTTGTGGTTGTTTTGCTTTCGTGACTCCTCTCTTCTCTATCTCTTTCTTCTTTTTTTCTCCACAAACCGCCTGCACAATGCACTTTTAATGGTTTTCACTCCCCTGACTTCATTCCTGAGGCTGCAGTGACTCCCTACTTTGATTTAGTTTCTTGATGAAGCCTGAGAATGACCTGTTTTCCATCTTTCAGAAGCACTGCACTTCAAGGAGCTTTGCTTTGTTGTAACCACCAGCGTGTTCCTCGGACAGATTTATGCTTCATGCTCTACCTGGACTTTTTCATAAATGGATCGTGGACCTTAACAAGGCTTTTGATGTCGCAGCATGCAGGAGGGAGAGCATAGAGGAAAGATTTTCATTTCATGAAACTCTTATAAAGTACAGTATACACCACTGAAAACACAAAAAGGACGTACAGCACACAGAAGAGAAAACAGAAAGGCCTGGGATCGACTTGGGTCCATGCAGTGGAAACTGTGTCACATAGCTTAGCTAAGTTTCCAATTATTACACTTATACGTCAAAATTAAGTGGAACGTTAATTTGCTTTATTATTATTTATTACTCTCATTGACTCTTGCGATTTCTTCCAAATAAATTAAGCTCAGTTTGCTTGAAACCTGTCTGACAGTCAGGCTGCTCTTCCTGCCGCGTCACACCTCTTTTTATCGAGGCTGCCACGCTCTCAGAAATTCACAGGTGAGACGACTGACATTAATGACGGCTCCGTTCCATTCCAGTGTTCCAGTGGGTCATGTCAGTGAACTGCACCACCTAATTGGAATGAAGCCTTCATTAACATGATTAATTCCACTTTTCCTGCTAGCTGTCAAACGTCTGCTGTAAAAAAAAGGCCTATTACTATTAGCCTGGCAAGTACAGCCTTATCAAAACAGACAACAACAAGAGCCAAACCTATGAAATTAAGATCCAAGTTGTAATAAACCGTAATGATCCTTTAAAACAGGATTGGATCTGACTTGTATTATTTCACCAGAAAAACACCAACCGATGTGACACTCTCTCTTTTGGGTCTACAACCAATTTTATCAGCCAGCTCTCAGAAGGCAGGTTTTCTTAGAGTGGAATAAAATCATTTAAGAAGGCTTAAGAGAGCTTTCCACAAAGCTTTTAATGTTATAACATCCACAGAGAGGAAAATATAAATGTATTAAAAATATATCCCACTAAAATGACAAAATATCTGTGATTTGTGAACTTCATACCTGGCTTCCAAATGCATTTTGCTTTTCAAAAATGTGTCAGCAGATTTTGAGCTCAGTGTAGGATCAACCGAAGAAAAATAATTTTTCTTTCCCTGTCACTCTGTCCTTTCTCCATCATACAGCCCAACTCCACCGACCGGCCCAGTCTGTGCAGGGACTGGACGGGAATATGACGAGGTGTGAGAGCGATGAGCGTGGAATCGGGCCTGACCGTGGTTAATGGGAGCGAGAGACCTGGGATCCAGAACTCGTCCCTAATCAGAACCAGCGGACGGGGAGTCAGATGACATGGATTTTCCACACCAACCGACTGAAGGGGGCTACCAAGGCACTGGAGCACAGATCAGCGACTCCAGACTCTCATTGATTAAAGCAGCACGGGGGGATTAAAAAAAAAAAAATCATAATATGATAGCTCTGAATGTGATCCAGAGGCATTCAGCATTAGCATCTACAATCCGTTCTTAATATGTTTTTATATTTACAATTGGAAAGAACTTTGAAGAATCAAAGGAAATGGGCTAAAAGAAAAATAAAGTGAGGGTTTCCTGTGTTTCTTTGCAATGTCATTGTTCTGTGGCTTAATCACTGCTACGAGGCGAAGAGGAGGTGGGCCAGTACATCTGTGATCAGTCAACAGAATGCAGCCGATAGCACACATCCTCAGGAATACACATAGGTTCATCAGTGATCAGTCAGGAGCTCAGCGCGAGTTATCGCAGGGTTCTGGTAAACCTGATTGCATCTTTTCATTGTTTATCAGATCAAAGCATTCCTCTGATTGTTATCTAAATGAAATTACATCTTCACACGGAAAGTATTTGAGATGTTACATGTGTTTGGAGGAGCTAAAAGGCCGCGGGGATGAATGTGACGAGCGTGATCACGGGCCGATTACCACCCAAGCGAATTGATGAGGACTATGGGAAAGTCGCAAGAACCGCGGGTGTCCCTGGCGTATGGAAGACAGCTACAGTGATCAAACCACAGCTAATGACTCTGTTACAGAGGCCTGTTTTCTTATAGGCAGAACAAAAAACACTTAAGTTCGCACACGAGAAAATAAGAAGAAGGAAAGGCAAATCAAGATCACCAAGGAGGATCAAAGTTTTGAGCCTGTCTAAGCCCTAATGCTGAATTATTTCCACTCCAGATATGCAGCCTTTGAAATATGAATCATGCTTCATAAAACAGCATCATTAAATCAAGTAGTTGCTTGCACAGTGGAACACAAATACGATTTGAGCTCTTCATTGACTCGTGGCACAGCTTTAAGTAGTCACAACTGCCACTCAGGCTTCAAATGTGGTTGAGAGAAAAAGGGTAGAATTACTTAACAGCAAGAAACTCCGAGGCTCCGCAGACATTTGCATATCTAACTGCTTTCAGGCTGAAATCTATATGACTTCAGTGTGAGGACCTCGCAAACTGAAAGATCACCACTCAGGGACGAGCCACAGACAGGACAGAGCTGGTACCTCCCCTGACCCGGGCTTCGCTGCTGTCGTCGGCAGGGGTGGCGAGCCGTTCGTCTCGTGTCTCCTCTTTCCACTGAGACTCATCCAGGACGAATAAAGCGGCGAGCTAATGAGCAGCTCACTGGCTCGTTGTTATCGGCACGCAAGCGTTCACGAGAGGGGATACATGTGTTGGGACACACGCACACAAATGACATAACACACGCACAAACAGGGGAGACACTTCATTGAGCAGAAGCGTGTGCACGCACCCTCACAGACACACAGAGAGGTGGAACGTGATACTGGAGGGATTTGCATGTCTCCACATCTTCATCATCATCAGAGCCTATGTCCTCCAGCGCTGACTGAGAGGGTTTTCCACTGTCTCTATCCCAGTGTCTATTCTAACAGGATATAGAGATGGATAAACCAGTTAGCAAACGCTTGATGCTGATTATTTCTCAGGGTTGAGACAAACAGAATTGAAGCGGGACATTTGGACAGACGTGATAAAACCTGCAGCGAAGGCGTAACTGAGCCTCTGAGATGAAAACCGCAAGCGGATGAGTCTGATTGATTGAGCTATCTGAGCGAACAGGCGCTCCTCACCTGTTTACAGTGTGAAATTAATCTTCATATATTCCAGAGACAGAAATTTCTTCATGTGCCAGAGTCTAAGTGCAGTCAGCAGGAGGACATTTTATTTTATTTTATTTTAAAAGGGCCCGTTTTTACGAGATTCACTTTTACGATTATTAGACGTGAGGGAACCTCACTTTCCACTTCACAATGATTAACTGCCACAAATCCTCACTTAAAGGATTTCCCGGCCAAAAGTATCATCATTTATTCACATTAGTGGAAGGACTATCACTGGTAACGTATGCCACATTAAACGTGAAAGCGACACATTTACATTTAGAAACGCAACACTTTTTTTTTTCCACTGAGACAAGAGCTTCTGCTACATCGATTACTGACGCATCCAATCCCTTGGTGGGCTGGATGGCATTTATATAGTTCCTCTTGACAGATTTCACATTTAAAAATAGAGTCTGTCAGCAAACAATATACGAACCGGTATCAAGGGAAAAATACCACTGGATAGGAGTCATGGATGGAGAGTGTTCTGGGGGCTTTATGGGTGTTGCTTCAATTTTTTATTTTTACTTCGTGCAGCAAGGACCCAGATTTGAGTCCAAGAGACAAGTCATATTACAGAATTAAGTGACAGCATTGTTTTAATACATAAACAACGCAATATATAATAATATGACCGGGCAGTGACTAAAAGCAAAATGTTCCAATCACTTCCATGTGTATGAATTCACAAACACATGCAACTGCCTTGTTATTCCAAACTGTAACCACAAGTTTATGAAATGGAACTTCAATCATTAGCTTCTATTTTTGCTTACTGTTTAAAGGGAGGATTTTGACAAGCCATGAGGCGACAGGTCTTTGAAACACAGAGAGAGAGGAGGAACGGGGGGGAGAACGAGGGGGGGAGGAAGGCATCAGCAGACCACACAATAAGAAATCCTCAAACTTTCTCTACTCTTAAATGCCACAGATGCAATCAACCTTTCCATCCAAGAGAAGCGTGCAGCGGCACTTCTGCCACACAAGAAGGGCCTGCTTTGAAGCTTAAAGGTTTCAGGCAATTAGGACCTTTCACAGTGACAATATGCACGCCTCTGTCATTCTCCCGAGATCCCCAGCCCTGAGGACTGCTGCTGCTGCTGAGAGCTTCCACTTCTGTTCCCTTCATGAAATGCCAAGAGCACAGGGTCCTAATTGAAAAACAGCCTATGGAAAATCTTGGCACTGCGCCCGAGCCAAGAGAACTGGAACGAGTTGTTAGAGTCACACCAGCTACCATGACCAAAGTGGCCAAGAACATTTAGAAACTTTTTTTTATCGCCTCTTTTCATCATTTTACTGCCACTGTATTTTTTCCCTGTGATATGAGGGTGCCGCAGTACTAATAGCTGCAGAATCCACTTGAGGGCAGTATGATTATTAGCACTAAGATCGAGACAGCGATGCCTGCTGTGGGAGTTTTCAAAGCTTAAACCTCCACCTAACGTGAACTTCACCGAGCATTACTCTAACTTCTGCTCTTAAATAGATGAAGTAATTTCTCGGAAAATCTCTCCCCAAATGACCTGTGTGTTGAATCCCAGTGATACAATACTGCTAAAAACACCCAGTGCTTTGGTCTGAGAGAGGATAGTGTTTCAGGGTTTCTGACAGCTTGTCCCTGAGTGGGTATTGTGGTCCTGCTCCCCTCCCTCCCTCCCTCCCCTCCGTGTATCATTGAAGACAGGCAGTAGCTAGGGGCTAAACTGAGAAGAGAGAAGGGGGTAACAGGTCCAATTACTCAGTCCAAAAGTCTGATTAGAGCCCCAATTTTTACACTGCTAAGGCCCTGTAGAGACTCATTTGATATTGTGAACAATGGCGACAGAATGATTAAAATCTTCTGGTAAAAGTGGAAATACCACAGTGGGAAAATCCACCATTTCGTCTGCATTATAATTTTCAATTTATTAACATCCATCGCCCTCCTTTTATTTAAGTAGCTATAAAGTTGGAAAATCCTGTTTTTCCACGCTGTCTGACAGTATTATCTTTATACATTCTGTATCAGCTTGTTCCGGCTCTTTACTGAAGCTACGTGATGTTTACACTAAATAAAAGATTCAAACTCCATGTTTGCATGGCTGGAAATATTCCAGATGTCTCGTTAATCATTTTATATTAATTTTCCCCGAAATTCAGTCTGAGTTATTTGGTATCTTTGGAAACTTTGGGTTCTAAAATTTGAAATAAAAATCTGTGGGTTTAAATAATGTTTGTAATGGCTAAACCACAAGCTGGTCAATTAGCAGCAAAATATCCTGAAACATCACAAGTAAAAGTACTGATTGCAAAGGGGCTGTTTGTGTTTAGTGTTCCTGTTCCTGTCTGAGGAGTTTCAAGCTTTAAGATCACTTCACTTAGAGATAACCTCAGAGCCACGTCTGTACTTGACTTGTTATCCATGCTAATTTTTTAATTCACATGGAGACTTGAACAAGAATCAGCAGCAAAATAAAAAATGTTAAAGCTTATATTTCTAATTTTCTTAAAAGTACTCATTGTGAAGAAGAGAGGATAAGGTTTAGTTTTGCTGCTCGGTGAAAACCTTTAGTTTGGGAGATTTTCTTGCTTTATACCAAGGTACAGTGATTCAGTCCTTTTCACCTAAGACAATGAGCTGGATACTGACTGGAGAACAGTATCAGACAAAGGGGCAGTTAACACATCAAAGGTCTGCTGAGATGAAATGAATTAAAGACGACCGATAAATCCACCCTTCTAACTTTACTCAGGAGCTTCAGGTAAACTGGAGTCCACAGAGACGAGTGAAAACCACCACACACTTCAGCCAGTTTTAATATTTACTACTGAGCTTTGGTTCTAAACAACCTTCAGAGCACACATCATACTTACACCAGAGGTTCAGCCATAAATATAAGAGTTTGCTTGGATCCAAGCTGAGAGGCTGAGATCTGAAGTTGACAGAGATGACAAGGACATAAGCATTATTTCGTACGTCTCACAGACGAAGCATCTCCTGGGAACGTGTTTTATTGAATTTTGCCGAGGTATTTAGTGTCGCTGCCTGGATGTCTGTATTTTAGATACCCATGTCGTTCCCACTCTGCCTCACTTCATCTGAAAGGGATCATAATGTAGGAAAATGAATAAGTCTGTATCCCACCCTACTTTTGTGCGGCTGTGAGTTCCCTCAGACTTTCCAGTCACAGAAAAAGCAAACTTTTGTACTGATAACTCCTTTTCAGAACCCACAGAGAGAACAATTGCTGCCACATAGCCCTTTCATGGTACATTGGTAAAGCTCTTTCAACACAGGTTTCCAAAATATCCTGTCTAGGGGCGACCACTGGGCAAACATAGCAGTTTGTTAGTCACGTCTAATGTACAACTTCTCTTTCTGTGTACCCTCTTCAGAGAAGACAAACCCTGCTCAGAATGGGACACCGAGGGGGTCTGGATTTCCAGTGGATCCCCTCTGTAGGAACTTTTTCAGCAAGCTCTGGTGAGAGATGACTTTGTTTGAATTCAACTCACCGAAAGACATACCTCAAAACAGTAAGCAGAACAATGGATCCTCAGTTGAGGAGGTATGAAAGCATGAAAGCATGGGTGGGACTTATGAACTGGGACATACCAAATCCCACATGTGGTGAGAGAGAGCCCCACAAGCACACACACCCTCCACGGATGCCCCATTTACTTATCACACTGTATCGTTTACAGAAAACCAGAGAAGCCAAATACAGTCTATATCCCAGGCCATCTGAGGTCAGCTGCAGGTGCAGGCATATTTCACAAGCCATTTATTACAACCTGGGTTTTCAGCAGCGCACATCCTGGCCAAGGCTTAGTGCCCTCACGTCCATCTTTAATACAAGCACGAGATTGTGATCGCAGTAGGCCGTAAGCCAAACATATAAACATAGGTGCAACACCGTGTTTTTGTACTACTGTCAAAATATCGGTGTGCCGCAGACTAAACATCAGGGGGATAAAACCGGCCGTGTGGCTTGACAGATGTAGTGTGAGAACAAGAAGGGACCACTACGAGAAGCTGGTACGGAAAATCATTTTCACATTTCATGAGAAAACTCAAGGACTGTGTGATTCATTTGAGGACATTAAATACAAGACCAGATTTAAATTCTTGAATCCTACCTTGAAATCTGCTTATTTATAACTTCATATTACTTCCAATTGGGGTTTCCATCAGAACAGGAAATTTGATTTTAGCATTGGGGCCCAAATCCCAAAACTCACCAGCCGTTTTCACTTTTTTTTTTTTTTTTTAACCAGTCGATTGAACCTTCAAACTGCTGGGGAAGACCTCCAAAAAAACTTGGTTGGTCATTACCTCCACTAAAGTCAAACTTTAAGTCTGTGCTGTTTAGTTTTCCAAAATTTTGTGGAAAGTTAGGTCGTGACCGAACGAACAAAAGGCTGATTTAAGGCTGTGAGTTAAGAAGTTATGGCTGTAGCTACAGCGGCTGTGTGTGTAGGGTCTGAAGCTAAAGCGTATATACTGTAGATGACATTCGCCTCCTAAATAAGGTACAGAAACTACATTTTCACAAACTAAAGCGTGTGTGCCGAGAAGTCCCTGCAAATAAAAGCACAAGCAGAGCAGGAAGGTGAGCACCACAAAAACAATCTTTGATGAGGCCTGTTAAACGAAAGGATAATCTCTGCAGAGCTGAGCTCTCCTATGACCAAACCGAAGAGCTGAGGGTAAACTGAAACCAGGACTACTGTGGGTGGTCAGAAACAGCTCAAAACCAAGTGGCAAAGCAAACATACACGTATGTTTCGACCTTACTCTGTTTGATTGAATGTTTACAAACTAATTGTGAAGAGCTGGCTTACATTAATCCCCCGTAAGAACATAGTGTCTGTTTGCAACACTAATTCTCTCTTGGAATGTCATTTTCAAATTGTCTGTCAAGAGCCTGAGTCAAGTCACATCAGCCCAAACAGCGTGCTCGCTGGTCTTTTTAATCTACAAAATCAAAGCTGAGTAAACACTGCTTTGGTATGTTTAATTCCTTGAGCCAAACTCCGGCGGTCAAGTTTCACACATGCCGACACACATCTGGAGCACTCTCGGCATGGAAGATCAGGCTTGATATCCTGCACATGTTGCGGCTGTGCGAGTCTCTCCCAAGGCTCTGACCCTAACACTCTACAAATACATCACTAAGGAGGGGAGTGATCCTCGGGCTTCTGTCTGTATGGAGATGTCAGGATTCCAAGGCAGGAGCCAAGTGCTCTCATCCACATTTCCAAGGGGATCTTAGATAAAGTTTAAAGACATTATCGTCTGGACAAAGACGAGTAATTAGGCAAACAGCAGGGGGAAAACGATGTGGCAGGGCAGGGTGGATACTGGACTCCTCTGATGCTGTAGTGGATCAGCAAGGAGGGTCGCCAAATCTGTCTGTCCTCCCAGAGACACTGTTTGGGTAACCAAAAACAACTTCATGAAACGCCATGTCATTTCTTATCTGTGCTGCTTTCTGCAGTGTTTTGATTAGCTTATCTAACAGTCAGTCTGTTAAAGCTAAAGTATGGAATTTTTTTTTTGTATCTGAATGTTGACAGGGGGTGTCAAAGGTTTCTGTGATCCAGACCCAGAGATATTCCTCTCCAAAGACTTGGACCAAGGCTCGCTCTTCGAACCAATCAGAGAAGGCCAAAGTCAAGGGTGGGAGGTTTGAGCCTCATGCTAGCACTAGCTTGGTTCTTAGAACTTGCATACTGTAGCTTTAAGTTGGTGCTTTTAATTCTTTACTTCAAATTTCTGCTCAGATGTCAGTCAACCTTGATTTGAAGAGGCTAATGCAATTTTAGGACTCACATCTGTCTCGTAATGGCGGTAACTCCTCATTTTTAGAAACTACATTAACAATGGACTCTCAGGGTACATTAGAGCTCCAAATGCCTTTTCATCACAGAAAATATAACACCAGTCAGTCATTCATCTGAGGACAATTGTAGGATTTGCTAGTAGAAAGGTCAGGAGTGTGCTGCGGCAGCAGAGACAGCAGCTGTCCCTGATCTCCCTTGACCCTGCCAGGGTGCAAATACATAGATGTCACAGCAAGAGCTTCAGTTGCTTGTGTAGGGTTTCACCTGTCTGCCTTGTGGGACCAATACAGGATAAGCTGCGTATGTCGCCTGACAGATGTAGTGTGAGAATAAGTGTGGACAAAGACCTCTGGAGAAATCATT
This sequence comes from Toxotes jaculatrix, assembly GCF_017976425.1. Taxonomy (NCBI): domain Eukaryota; kingdom Metazoa; phylum Chordata; class Actinopteri; family Toxotidae; genus Toxotes; species Toxotes jaculatrix. The sequence goes on along the minus strand of NC_054401.1, from coordinate 3,176,353 downwards.
TGCCTTTGGCGCCTTATTTAGAAAATTCTCCAAGAGTGTGTAATTCCTTTTGAAACCATTAACTAAAGGACCAGGTTTTAGTTATGGAACTTTGCTGTGAAACGCGACTGTTAATGACTTTATTAACTTTGGCTCACTTTTGGGTCTCTAGGGATGGTAACATCAGTCAGTAACTTGACCCACTTTGGTCTAGACTGAATATCCCAACAATTATTAAAAGGCTTGCTGTGAAACCCTGTGTAATCATTCAGTGTTCCCGGATGATGAAACTTAATGACTCTGGTGATCCACTGACTTTTCCTCTAGCGTCACCGTGAGGTTTTGCGTGAAATGTCTCACCAACTACTGGGAGCATTAGTTTCTTATCCCATTAATTAATCTCACAACCTCTCCGGCTGAGTAGAGGACCTTCCATTAACTTGTTTGTGGTTTGTACATCCCCATTAAGACGAGTCGTTTATGCCGCAGAGGATAAATGTTAGCTTTGTCTTGAAAAAAGACGGGAGTGTGCTGAAGCCTCAGAGACTGCAGTCGTCCCTGATCTCCCTTGACCCCGGTGAGGGTACAACTCCATGGGTGTCACAGCAAGAGCTTCACTGGGTCGTGTATGGTTTCACCTGTCTGCCTTTCAGACCTAGATCTGAACAGGCAGAGGAGAATACACCTATAGAGTCCTCTCCTTTTCTTCCTCCATCCCCTCCCTCTTCTCCTTTCTCTCCCTCTCTTTTCTTCCCGGCCGGCTAATCTCTTCTCAGGTTTAGGATTCCCGGTCCGGGCTCTTTGAGGAGGAGGAAATATGGGGTTGGGTAAACATCAGGGCTCTCACTGCAGGGATTACAACACCCATATATCACTGTGACAACTCCCTTTTCAGCGGATGACAAGTTGCCAGGACCCTGTGCGAGGAGGGATCCAATGACACTTCCTATCGCCACAGCAGACACTGATAGCATATACCGTCACCATTTTCACAACATCATGTCAGTTTACGAGGATCCGGTGTCTGAATATTCTCAGTCAACATCTTAGGATCGGTTTGAGGTTTTCACACATTATTGCACCTGATGTTTGGCTTGTGGGCATCTTCAGAGATGGAGCAACACGAACGGAAAAGGACTCTAAAGAAGCGCTTTGATCGCACGTCCCTTCAGAGAGACTGCCGTTCATTGTCCATGACTCCATTTCACTCTCTCCTCTTGAAGCAGCGAAGTGGCATTCATGGCGACACGCTGCTGGATGCATTGTGCCTCGTTGGCTGGGTGTTACTCCAAATAATGTGAAACCGTAGTCAGGCCTCATTTGAGAAAACCCACTTTTTACCCATAAAGACATCACTAAAGGTCAATGAGTTGGATCATTTTCCCAGCCGCTGTGGGACGAACACAATTCCATGTGCTCATGCATTTTAACCGTCAAAGGTTAAAAATTCAATTAGTCAAATGGCCGTTTCTTTCCAAACCGGTGGGCGCGTCCAATATTTCTTCAGAGTGATACATAATAAGAGCAAAGAGACACTTGAATGTTCTCCCCAGTTGTTCTTGGTTCCCCAGAGGGAACAACAGGTCATGTCTGAGGATTAAATCATTTAGGGAGGAACAAAAGGCAGTCAGAGTTTAAGGTGGATTATCTTTAACTATGTTTTGGAGTTTAAAAAACTGAAAGATACACAGAGTATTGATGTCATACCTTATTTTACCAAATTTCAGGCATCAGAAATGATCAAAACCACAGCTTATGTCAATTAAACCATGATTTTTTTTCTAGTTTGAAAGGCAAAGGAACAGTATTAAATTAGAATATTGGGAGATTTATTTTTTATAAAATCTTAACTGGATTCAAAACATTTCTAGTGACACGTAGCTCTAAATATAATATTCAAGTATTGTATTCTGGCAGCATATTCTAGTCAATGGTGCTCTGAACTCTGCAGTTAAATCCAGAAAAGTAAGCTTCTCTTACTGGACAAATATTATTATTATTAGTGTTCATGACACACAAAGCTGCACTAATGCCAGGTTAAACCCAAACACATTTCTCACAATATTTACTCAGTTTTCCACAATGGCTGCCTAATATTTTCACAACTAACTTTTTTTTTATTTGAAGAATTAGTATTGTAAGTAGTGATTATATTACATCCCTTTAAAGCTAATCTCAGAATGTGCAGCACTGACAAATTGTAATTTAATTCGAACAGTATCCTATAACTTATGTTTCCATGCAGCCATTTTGCAATCTAGATTCAGTGGCAAAAATCACTCAATGCAACAAAATGCATGAGCGTGGTCGATTACAACCACACAACCTGGATCCGCCGGTCTTTCATGGACCAAATGGCTTCAGTTGTCTCAACCTGAAGGAGTCGTTCGACATTTTGGGAAACAGGCTTATTCGCTTTCCGAACACGAGTGAGATGAAAACACTGACGCCGGTCTCACTGGAAGTTATGCATCTTCCTCAGTGGCACCTCAGAGGTGGTGATGAGGGAGTTCATCTAGTTATATGTAAAAACACAAACAGTAGTCACAGTTCAAAAGTTCACAGATTATGGCGCTGGCTTGGCTATTGTGTCTTGTTTCACCAGCAACTGCTGCTGCCAATGAAAATAGCTTCAGCTATTTTATCATATAAAAACAACTCTAGTCCTAATTTAGTCCTACATTGGAGCGGCAGTCAAGATTTTATCTGAGTGACTGTGGTGTGTGCAGTCAGTTCGGTCGCTGTCTGACAACATGATAAACTCTCGCCAGAAATTTTAAGAGCTCACCGAGATGATGTGGACCATTGAGCTGCTGTGCTATTATATCCTGTGGTGCAGAAGCTGCACACACAAACACACACAGCTAAACAAGCTAAACAACTATACTGCAGCTAGTACCTTATTAATGTGAACCCAGCGAATGTTTATGATCCAAAGTGAGCTGTCAAATATTAAAGGACGATTATATGTCTGCATAAAACTGGACAGAAGCACAACTACTGCACTGACTTCCCTTACAAAGACGTTTCGAGATTTTCTAACAAGAACACTTGACCTTTCTTTGTAAGAAAGAGAAAATGAAATCCAGACTGTTTTGTCGTGGTGAAAACTGAACATGTCAGCCTTCATGTGACCAGACTGAAAATAACATCATCCTCTGGACTGCATCAATGGTGAGTTTCATGGCAAAGACACCTGAGCTGTGTCTGGTACTGTGTTACATCACTGATCGTGTCCTTTACAGCACCAAACACTATTTCAGCTGTTATCGATTTAAAGTTGAATTGTTCTTGTATATTTTCTTTAAAGTGACAAAGGACAGAAACAAAAAGAACACAGGAAAAACTTTCAATCAGAGTGATTGCCTGTTCACTACGAGCACATTACTGCTTGCTGTCAGAACTTTTTTTTATTAAAAACCAAAGAAATAAAACAAACTTTGTGAGCGATATTCATATATATACTGTACGGCTGACAGAGGAAGTGTTGGCAGGCATCGAGACAAGTATGAATAAGGCCATCTGGGAAGAATTATCCTCATTATAACAAAAAGCTAACAGTGATTTATACGAGGCTGTATTCTGCTGTTCCACTATCTCATAACGATAAGCATTTTATCATGGTGAAACACGCATTATCTCCATCCACTCCTCCCTTCCCCTTTTCTCTGTTCTCTCAGAGGAGCTGAAGCGGTATGACTAATTAACAGCATTAGTCTCCATAATTCAGAGGAAAATAATGATGTCCAACATCCGATAGCGGAATCAAAGTCATATGTGTGCCGGCAGCGCATCGCACGGCTCGCTATCACGGATACGAAGCATCTCGTTTTAATTAGACAGCACCGTGACGTCAAGAGCCGACGTATAATGCCGACTCACTGACCACAGCGAAGACCGGGCCTCCTTCAGCTCATCATTCAAGTTTTCTTGTGCAGAACTGGATAAAACCCGACCTACTCTAACATCCGCTTGCCTAAGGCACAGAGCTTTTTACCACTGATTTGTGAGGTGATCCTGCTGCCAAGAAGCCTCATCTGTCACACTGCTGTAAGTCCTGAACATAAATCATACCGGATGTCAAACTGAAGGCCAACAACGCCATGAATATTCAGCATTTGTCTTTGAGTTTGCCCTGCACATCTGGCCCAAAAGTTGTGATTAGACTTGACGGCTTTGGTAGCATGAATCCTGACATTTTTTACTGTGCAAGATGAATAATTCACCCTTATAAAATCCTGTAATTACCGCGCAGTCAGTTATGGATTTCAGGTCAACCGCATCCACCCTGATGTCTCCAGTGAGCACTTGGCGGGCCTCGCAGAGGATTCCCGTGGCACACGGCTTAACTGCGGAGGTTCGGCCTACGCGTGCGGTGGTCGAGCTGCTATGATGCTGTAAACCTAAAGCGCCCCTGCATCCTTTTCATCCTTCTGCAATTAATTTCAAACAATACTGCACCACACATATGGCGGAAGGTGGAAACCTGATATCCCGCCCTCTTAATCACACGTTAATTCCCAGTCGCACAACAAACAGACACACACATCTGAGCGTACACACTCACTAACACACACAAAGATGGGTGATAAAAGACAGCAACCTTGCCTGAAGCATGAAAGCCATTGGACAAGACAAGACATTGGAACAAGACACTTAAAAGACATTTCCCATTCTGTTTGGTTTGGCCTCTCTCAGATATGCATTCGCAGCACAGGAACTCTGAGCTCACTTTAGGACGGAAAAAAAAAAATAACGGAGAAGATGGGGGAAACACAAAGAGCTTACCTTTGACTGATGGAGCTGGATGCCATAGAGGAGAACATTTCGGCGCTTGGCTGCTGAGGCCATCTCCATGATTGCCGCTGGCTCTGGCATCGTCCCGCTGATGGACAGCTCATCCGAACCGCTCAAATGCACCTATCAAAACAGAGGCCGTCAGGCCCAATCAGAAAACACCTGCCAATAGCGAGGATCTCTTACCAGAACTGCAATTATGCCCCTTTTTGGAGCAATTACAGCTCATTGTTCAAGCAGTGGTTTAAACATGTTGCAACTCAATAAGCCTGTTTATTTAAGGTTGCGTTCAGGGGAAGTGTGAGCTCCGCTGTGCTGAGAGTAAACAGAGGTTGGCTGATACACAGTCCTGTCTGAGGACATATATCTTAACGACTCACTAATTCAGTTGCAAATCTTTAGGGGCTCTGGGGTTTATTTTCTCCAATTAAGGCAGCATAACCCAGAGACATGGGCTCACATTAACGTGTCATCTTCTACGAGTCTCCAAAACATAGCTTATTTTCCATAACCGTACCGGTGACAGAAACTTAAACCAAGATTTATTCACTGCAATTATTTTGTCATATATCCTCAAAAACCGTGACAGTGAGACGTAATAGTCGAAGGAATAATCTCAAATGTGTCAAGACATCTACTCTAACCGTGCAATTATAACACTTATGTTGAATATCAATCAGATGTTTGCTGTCATCAGGTGAAGCTCAATTTGAAGACTGATTATTCAGCACATTAGCAGGTGTTAAACCTCCAGGACACTGGGTTGTGTGAGTCTGTTGAAACGCCGATGCCACAGTGATATTTGTTCCAACAACAACGGAGTAGTGAGTTCCAAAATACCAACTGGCACAACTGCTGGAGTTCTGACACACTTTTTAAAGCCAAAAAGGTGATTAAGACGGATTCATTTCCACCCACAATAACAATAATATTCACTGAGTTACAGAGAGTTAGCATACGGGGACTCCCCACTAATACCAGTGATGTCCTGGTCACTTGGCAGGTTTACTGGGAAGGTTAAAGGAGAGATCTACTCTGAAAAACTGTTGAAAACAGCCACTGAAGATGAGTAGAGCTGAAACAATGACTCCATTAATCCAAAAAATAATAAATAGGTTAATTCTGATTAACTGGTGATGAAAAGAGCAGTAATGCAGTGTGAAAACAAAAGTAGTTGTTGCTATGGTTTAGGGTTACAACGTATGATTTTAACCTGCCAGTCAACCCCTGGAACAGACATCAATCAGAGATTTATGATCGCTAACAACATGAGACATGAAGTGCTAATATCAACAACGTGGGCTTCTTTCTTTGAATATCGAGCTCAAGGACATAATACCTCATTTTCACAGGCTGTTTGAAACTGTGACCTTCATCTGCCGGTCTGCTTCTCTGCCCTTGAGGCTACCACCTACACTTCAAACTCAGTGATCCGTCCACTGATCACTACCATGTGATCTAACCTGCGATGCATAACAAGGTACATGTGCAATCTAACAGGGGGGGGGGAAACACTTTGGTCCTGAACTGAATCACATCACTTATAAGCGTGAAACTCAGGGCTGCTTCACGTTTCTCGTAGTCACAGCTTCCTTCACTGAGCTCATGCACATTCAGACGTGACCATGAAATCAGGTTAGACTGACGGGAAAAAGTAAACTTTGTGTGATCTTGTGATAGAACAGATTTTCTTTAACATGCACCACACAGTGTGTTTTAATACAGTCCTACAGCCTAATCCAGTATATAGAACAGAGCTGAATGGAGTGGGACAGAGTAGAACAAAATAGAGTAAAGCAAACAGAGTTCAGTAGTTGAGTAGAGCAGAATAGAACAGAACAGAAGAGAACAAACATCTTATAAGAGAACAGAATAGAGCAGATCAGACCAGAATGCAATACAACAGAATAGAACACAATATATAGCAGTAGAGTAGAGAGCAGTAGAGAACAGTAGAGAACAGAAGAAGAGCAGAACACTAAAGAACAGTACTGAGAAGAACAGGGGCAGAGTAGAGTGGAAATGAACAGAATATAGTAAAATAGAACAGAATAGAAAAACAACATGGCAGTGGGAACTCATACAGGGCTTTGCTCTGGTGTGGCAGGGAGTCGATCCCACTAAAACCTCAGTTTCACACTGTGTGTTTACATGTGTGAATGTGTGAATGTGTGTGTGTGTGTGTGTGTCTGCGTGCATATGTCCTTCTATGGTTGTGTGGACAAATTTCGGTTCAAAGCCATTGTTGTGAGAACACTTTGGCCGGTACTCGCGCCTTCAAAGGGATGTATGAGAGTTAAGACTTGGTTTTAGGTTCAGGTTAGAATCAGGTTTAGGTCGGGGTTAGGAGCTAAGGAATGCATTATGTCAAGGAGGTGTACAAGAGCAATGCTTTGAGTAGAGCAATGCTTCGTGACATCTGCAGTGAATGAGGCTTGTTTTGTGGCAGAAATCGGCCTCTGCAGGTCTGTTTCCTTCTCATTACCTGGCATTGTTCTGGAAGTTGCTCTGTGTGTTAGCTGAAGGTCAATCTTCCAAATGAAAAAAGCATAAACAGGCTTTTCCCAAATATTTAAATGTTTCTCAGAGCAGATTAGATCAGTTTGTCTTGTTCTCTCTCTCTCTGTGAGCTCTCAGGTCAGTGTTTGTAAGGTGGTGGTGGTGGTGGATGTTCGAATCCGGGCGAACGGTAACAGTAAGCGAGGTCGAGCTGCGGCGCTCTCCTGGGAGGTGTCCGGTTTCCAAACAGCTACAGAGCTTCTGAAGAGACCGGACTACAGGTGACATTTTTACGAGCAGAAAAAAATCAGAAAGGTTTGGTTCGTCGTGTAGTACATGCACCTCAGTGAAACTGGATCCGTCCTGTGCCAGATGTCTGTGTTCACAAACACGCAAAGAAAGGCTGATTCAGATGGAAAATGATACTGAGACATGCTTGACTCTGCCTCAGTCGACTTCCACAGCACACAGTAGCTGCTCTATGCTGACTGACTTCTGAACAGACTTTAACGGAGATAGAAGGTCTGATAAAAAAAAAAAAAACCTGATGCAGGCTGTTCTACCACTGCAAACTGTTAGGAAGCTGTTTTGAAAAAGTCTTGAAAAAGTTACAGATTTTTAAGTTAACTTAAGCAGAAGAAGCCGCGCACACCCTGGCTTGAGTTTTTATCGCTTGTCTATTGGCCTCTGTGTGAGAATATGATTCAGACAGATGCTTTTGTTCTGGCGGACCTGCAGCTTTATAAAAAGGCCAGCACACCTAACTCAAATCAAGCCAGTGGTTTGCGTAATGTTCTGTGACATTTGCACTTATTAAATTGGAGTTGTTGAGTTTTTTTTTTTTTTTTCCATCACAGAATCGAGAGCAGACTTTCCCGGTTCTGTTGGCCTCATTACTGAGCTTTACTTTGGCACTGGTTCTTAGGGTGCGAGATCTGAATTGAGTTGAGATCGGCTTTTACAAACTCATGAAAAACTATGTTTTCTCCCTGTAACTTTACGTGCCACAGTCGACCCTGTGCAGCTCCTGTAACTCCCAGCATCTATGGGTTCGTTCTTCCTCACTGGTTTGCAAATCTGTCTGTTCAGACAACAACAACAGCCAAATCACAGCAAGGAGTGGAAACAGTGAGGAGTCCACCACTCACACTGGCCCAGACTGAAATATCTCAGCAAATATTAAATGGACTGCCCTGAAACTTTCTACAGACATTCATGTTCCATAGAGGATGAATCCTACCGACCCTGATGATCTCATGACTTTTCTTCTACTGCCACCATGAGGTTCACTTTTGCTGCTCTGAGTGAAATGTCTTGACAACATTTGGACGGACAGCCATGACACGCGGTGCATTGTGTGATGTTAAAATGTAAACAAATCCAATTCATGTTCTGCATTTGAAGGGAATGATTTTCTTTTCTAATATCTCAGAAATTAGAATAGAAAGGAACTGAAAACAGTAATGATGAAGCACCAGACTAATAAGGAGTATTGATAAGAACAGTAAAATACCCATCCCTAGAGAAACGTCATCTTTATTTATAATAAATGCTAAAACTCACACTGCATAAAATTAGTATGTAGTATAGATACTTGTTTCTAAAACCATGGCTGCTTAATTATGTGAACTCACCCAGATGACGACCAGCGGGTGAAGAAGAGCTCGATTCGCTGCCTCCAAATCCATGAGTATGGACTCCACGTCGGACAGGCAAGAACGACTGACCTGGAGAACAAGGAAATCAAAAACTGGATAAGAACCTTTACAGAAAAGATTCAATTTTCTCCAGAATGATAGGAGATTTTAGAAAATCTGTTTAGTCAGAGCAGAACATGAATATTTACACTGATATGTTTTCACGTCTCAGAAAAAGAAATGTTTTCGAAATGGGAACTTACAGAAACCTGGATGAAGTTCCACTCCTCTAACAGATACCTGCCGCTGTCTCCCGTCAGATCTGGGATGACGTCCAGCTCCTGTAACACAAAGATACCCTGACGTTGAATATTCAGCTGATATTCTGCTTGTTACAGGATCCTCAGTGATAACATTTAAAACAGGTGCTGAGGTACCAGAGCCCTAATGCATCTGATGTCGAGTGACTGATCGACTTCGGTGCTCAAAGGTCAAGAGGCTTCTGGTTTTTGTTTCAGCCACTTCTTCAATCAGTGTGAGAGTTACTGTGAGTGAACACCCACCTGTTTTCCTGCCATGAATCACTTCATGATTAGAGAAAAGGGATAAAAACTCGAAATACACTCAGGGACTACGCAACTGAGTGGCTTATTCCCATCAGCTGTAATCAGAGGCTTATTAGAACAAATGGAAGAGGTAAAACAAAAAAAACAAAAGAAAAGAAATCCTTTCTGGGCTCCTTTATACTTCTGAACTGGCAAAATCATATGCAAAAGTCCGGGGCAGCAATCATACACAAGCCAACTTAAATTTCATTATGCTGCAAATTGAGTCGAAGGCCGACGTACGGCCAAGAATCGTAAAAGCTTTTTTGCTCAAAGGACCAGAACGTTTAGGTTCTGATCTTTCCATTTAGTTTCAGCCCTGGCAAAAGAGTGACGCGAGGCAACCAGATAGCACACGGTGTCCACCACGTCCGCTTTACATTCATTTTTGTTGTCATGCCTCTAATTGCAGCCTGATACTACAATTTCACACACGCCTAAAATAAACACAGATATAAACACTAAGCGTCTGAGTTTGGCTTTGACATACAGTTGCTCTACCCTTTAAAATAACAGAAAGTAACTGAAAATGTGACATGGTTATAGAAAACATATGTCGAACGGTTAATTGGTCTTGAAAGATAACTACCCATGGCTTCAGGAGGAAAATCATTTCAGTCCGAAATGTAGATTTGTAGTCTTTAAAAAAAAATGCTGACATGATCTAAACCAGGTTGGGCATGAAATCCCAAAGTAGGAATGTTTATTTAAATTTAGTCATGGAGACCGGAGAGCCAAGAAGCCACGGAGGCTCGACAACAAAACCACTCTGAGGACGGAGGAAAAACAAAGTCTCAGAGCTCAGATCAGCGGTGGGCTACCCGCTATGAGTTTCAAATGTGTACGGAAGAGACCCGGTTCCAGTCATTTCAGTGTGGATGGGTGTAATTTCAAACACTGCAATGTTTGTGTTAAAGGGGTATAATGTGTAAGAATTAACTGTTAAATTCATACCCCAAACAAATAGATGGCACCATATTCACAGATAGTTGGGGTGTCCACTCCTATTGTAAGAAACAAGCAAGGAAAGGAAAACTCTTTGGTCCCTCCTCCTTTCCCTTCCCCTGTGCCACAGTCAGAATGGCCATCGTCCGGTGGGCCAGTGGGCCATCAAAAAGTCCATGACGTGTTTACCAGAACTCTAACTCTACCTGTTATTTGGGGTGAACATACGATTGTGCATATTCAGTACTGGGCTCACTGTCCGATCACAACCAGGTTTCAATGCTCACCCTCACGTTAAGCGTTGAACCTTAGCTTGACTAAATCTAACCTCAGCACAGGGCAGTTGTTGCCAAACCTGTATGGATCGGGGGGAATAATGTTTTCCACGCAGGTTTACCTGTGGCAGGTGGTATTTAGAAACAGCACTGCAATACTGTGTTTCCATATACTCACATATTTACTTTATTTAATATCTACACCTATGTTCCCATCACGATGGGAAGCTAATACCCCCTTCAAGCTACATCTACTGTTGATGTAAACACGATGGCCAGATATGGAAGGTTTGTCCACACTATCAGACACTGACTCACCACATTCAGAGGCAAATTCTCTTCTCTACAAAATCACTTGGCTTGTGAACCTTCGTAAAACTGCTTGCAAAACGTGGAAGCCCTTACATATGACTATCAGTCAATGACAGAAAAAAAAAAGCTTGTTCCCTGTGTGGTTTCTGCTCAGCAGCTCTCCTTGCTCTGTCTAAATGACAGATACTCGTATAGACTGAGGTTAATCACTGAAAACCTTCACTAAGTTGATACATGAGTCTGAGAATTTGTTTTAATGTGGAGTGAAATATTCTTATATATTATCTTGATATATATATCAAGATAATATATATATTATATATCAAGATAAAAGGATTAGTGATAGGGAGAAAGGGAGAAAACACAGTGGAGGTCCTTTGGCTTTTTTTTTAATGAAATGAAATACTTCTTTCCTCGTTTATGTACTTAGGTGTCCATAAAACATCCACTGG